>NC_135433.1:18052790-18410915 GCF_051991255.1 Vanacampus margaritifer
CTCTCTCTCTCTCTCTCTCTCTCTCTCCAGAGGCCTTCGCATCGTGAGAGCAGCCTTTTAGGAAATAAAACTGCCTTTAGTGCAACAATGAAAGAAACCGCAAGCAGGCATGCAGAGGACTTCCCTAGAGAGATTTCACCAGAGGCTCTAGAGATAGAGAAGAAGAAAAAATAATCTAGGAGGGAGCACGGAGCAACAGAGGCTAGCCCTGAGGGGAAAGTGGGAGGTGGTCTCAGTGGGAGAAGAGTAGTCAACTGATTGGTGTTCATGGTTACAAGAAAAACGGCGTCCTTACCTTGGCTTTCCCCACTGCTATGCCTTTTCTGTTGTAGCTCCAGGTCAGCCACCTCACTGAGGAGCTCCATTCCCTGGCAGGGGTTGGCCTGCGATGGGACGACTGATGGAGCGCTAAAAGGAAGCAAGGGAAACGGGGGTACGTCTGTGCAGAAAGCTGCAGCAATGAGCAGCTCAAGGCTCCAGTAGCAGGGCACAAGAGCTTTGTGGGATTCCGCAGCAGTTGCCTGGCTTGGGCTGGGGACGGGTGCCGCTGCAGGGGGAAGACACGCCAGATCTAACGAGGCGTTGTCAGCGGCCATCTTGTTCCCCAGCTGCTGCTGCTTGTTGTCGTTTACTTCTTCCTTGGATGCACACTGCTCCTCCAGGATTGGCGGGGTTGTAGGGTGAAGCTCCACGATGGTGCCCAGTACTGTCTTCTGCTCTTCTGACACAACATGCTCCACCTGGCTCTCCACGCCCATCGGCTCATCATCATCCTCCAAGGTGATGACAGTCTCTGACCTTTCAGGTTCATCCGTGCACAGGGGCATAGGACAGGCAGCAGCCTCGCACACTGGGCTGTCAGCAGGGGGGCAGACAAGCACCTCTTCCTCAGCAGCTCCCTGCGTGTCCACCTCATTCTCCCTCGATACATAGTTAGCTATTGTAACCACTCCTGCCTCCACCTCCTCTCTTTGGTCCAGGACTCCCTCAATGATGCTCCCCTCATCTCCCTGCTCCACTTCCTTAGGTGCAAGTGGCTCCGGAAGAGGCCTGACCAGCGCTTGGCAGTCCAGCCCCTCCCCGAGGCGAGAAAGAGGCTGGGGGGCATGCTCAGAGGGCTCAGATTGGATGGTTTCCAGGTCGGCTGGCTCTGCAAGCTGAATATCCTGGGGAGAAGGCCCGCTCCTGTAGCCTATCGTGACAGCAGAGTATGTGTATCCAGGTGGCAAGTCTTAGGGGAGAAAGAGATTTCAATTACTTCAGTAACTCCTCCAAGAAGGTTATGATTTCATCAAATTGTTAGAGGAACAAGGTTATACAAAAACTCCAAATTCCACAAAACCTTTAGAGGCAGTGATGCATGAACCAAGCAAAAAACATTTACATTTTGGACTGGATCTGGATACATCCAGGAAATCTTACCACTTTTGTTAAGATTGTGAATGAGGATGCTTGTTAGCATTATTTCAACTTCTACATCTCTGAAGGTGGACGATATAGTTTATATCCAATTAGGATTGGTTGGCCTTGATGGTTTGCACTCTAATGAATCACATGCAACTGATAAATGAAAAATAATATAAAGCATTTATCTAAATATGAAATTTACCACGGCTGTAATGCGATGGAAAAAAGCCTTACAGCTATTTTTTAAGTGCTTAAAAAATGCTTGAGTTCGAGCTTGTAAAAGATGATGTTAGTCTCACTTCAAATACTGCATGCACTAAAGACTTTAGTTGTAAATCTTTCTGACACTTCATACTTTTTCCATTGAAATGATTCTGCTTATGCTTACCAGGCTCCAAAGATTCTGGGTAATCTTGCGGGGGCTGGCCCTCCCCTCTCTTATCCTGTGGGTCGGCTCCCTTTGGCATCTGGGACGGGGCTGAACTAATGGTAGGAGAGTGGGGGGCTGTAACAGCAGGGCTGGGAGCGGGGCATGGTGTTGAAGGAGTGCTTTTGGGATGCGGGCGCATTGAAGGGGACTGGCAACAAGGGGACAAGTGAGAAGTGCAGGCTCCAGGGGACGAGGTGTTCTTTTGAGGGGGGTTGTAAGAGTAGGGCTTGGATGGTTTTGATGTCCTTGATTTTGGGATAAGTTCTTCCAGGTCAACAGAGGGTTCATCTGCCCTCTTCTGCATCTATTGGGGTTAAGACGAGACATTAGAAAAGGCTTAAATTAATTATACGCTGTCAGTCGAGCGTTCAGTGTGTTACACAAATTCCAACAAATCAACAAATTTGTTATTTCCTGTCACCTGTGCATTGTGTGGGACTTGGTGTTGCATATCCATGGCATGCACAGCTTTGTGCTGTTGCTGCTGCAGTTGATGATGCTGTGCATGCGTTTGCTGCGACTGGGGGATTTGGTGCTGATGCTGGAGCTGTTGATGCTGTTGGAGAGCATACAGCTCCTGTTGCCGTAGAAACTGGGATCGAGAGTACACGGTGGGATGCTGCATGTGGGAGGCTGGGCCCCGGGCGCCGTACACTGGGGGCCAAAGCCCTGGCTGTTCCATCACATCTAATGAGAGCAGAAGAATGAGACAAATCGGGATTCTTAAACTCAAAAGACAATCGTAACCATCACATTCAATATCTGCTTTCCATACATACTGTATTTACTCTACCAGTGTTAACCAGTAAATTACACTTGGTATGATTTATGTTAAGTAAAACTGGACTTTAAGCAGATTCTGTTTCAAGACGGACTGAAGGTCAAAATGCAAATATGTGTGTGTTAAATCTTGCTGATTAAAACAGAGATGAAAAGGGCTGTTTTCTATGAGATTGGTGGGCCTCATTAGGACATACCGAGGTGGTGGGGTGCAGGATGGGTAGGGGCATCTGTGGGCAGGACCACCAACTGGGCAGACGGATCCTGAGGCAGAGGCAGGACGGGTTGGAGAGGTCCTGGTATGGCTGCGGAGAAACCAGGGGGAAGATTCTGGTGCAGGGCTGTATGACCTATACCTGCTTTAAATAGAGGATGGGGACTCTGTATCAAATCAATTCCCAATTCCTAGAATGAACTCTACAACAGGTTAGTATTTTACCGTAAGAGTGTCCTGTCATCCAAAGGGATGGGCTTCCAGTTCTTTGCATCCAATGGTGGTGAGCAGAATGTGCAGCAGGATCTGCTAATTGGCCAGATTGGAGGGAAGTCCCGCCTGGGACCATGAGATGAGAAGTGAGGTCCCCGTGACAGCTGTTGGAGGGATGAATCCTTGAAAATTCCACCCTTTCCTTATTATCCCTGCATCAGAATATCCAGAAAAGGCAAACATAGGGGATCGTAAACCATAGAACAATACAAACTTAATCTGTAAAATAAATAACTTGAAGTGGTTTACCTGATATACGCGTCTCGATCCCTGTCCAAACACGTCAGACCTATCTGTTCCCCACTCATCATTTTCCTCTCCTGCTCAGTAGTTGGATCAGAGGGATACATGGTGTGGGTTTGTCCTGTGAGACAAACATTAGCTTACAATTAACTAGCTCTGTTCAGCCTTGTGTGTCAAGGTGAGGACACATTCCCTAGTGGCTCACTTTTTCTCAAACAGTCACGTAACCCACAAGAGACTTGGCACACTAATACTTCCACCCAAGACAGTTCCAGCCAATCAGCAGCAGGGGGAGTTGTGCACAGCGTCTGTGGCTTTTTTAAAGACTGATGCTATACGTTTTGACTGTAATTTAGATGCAAAATAGATGTATTTTCTTTCCAGCTGTTCCACTTGCTTTTGTTTCATTTGGAACTACTGGCTTTGCTTGTATACAATCTCTATATAAATGATGTTAGTATGAATGATTGTAGCTTGAAATGTTTCTAATTGCTGGCTTTGCAAGGTTCCGTGTGAGCTATTTGGAAGATGAATGTCTGTATCAAGTTGTTAGCCCACAACCACAATGGGAGAAGATCATTTAAAAAACAAAACGTGAAATCATAAAAGCTATTCCAGCTAAGAGGTACTAACGGCGGAGAGGCCCAACGCAGATGCAGCTGAATGAGCGTAGTTGAATCTAAGATAATACCAGGTTGAAAATATCAGTCATTTAAAAAAAAAAAAGGTTTCTAATAACTAAGAAGTTGTCGTTTGACTGTACCTTTCACGGTGGTATGCACCCTGCCATGTCTGCTGCTGGAATGACCGTCTGATGAACGACATGACGGTTCCCTTTGTCTTGCCACGGCTACTGCAATTCCAACTGGCGGCTGCCGCACCTCGCTTTCCCCGTGGCCTGCTTCCGCGATATCCCGATGTCGTCCACTGTAATCGGGACGCTCATTGTCATTGACTGGGCCCTTCCTTGACGGTAGAGTCTGTTTGTTGATCTGAAGGGCACAGCTTCCCCCAGCAGGCCCTGATTTCAAGCTCCCAAGACCGCCAAAGGGGTTTTTTTGAGAGAGAAGCTGCGGCTGTTGCTGGTTGCTATACTTAAGTAAGCTTTTCATGGCACTGCTCTCACCCCGAGTTGAGCCTTGGGGCTCAGGTTGTTGCTGTGGCTGCTGCTGTTGCTGACTGACCGGAGGTGCAGACGTTGGCTGAGGAGGCTGATTCATTCTTTGCTGCTGTTGCTGTGAATGTTGCATAGTACTGCTTCCTAACTCCATGTAGGACTTTCTCTGTTCCTCCTCATTGTGTGGCATGTGGTGAGGGGGTCTCATTGCCCATTGCGGCACAGGGGGCTGCTGATGGTGCTGCTGCCCACTGTTGCTGCTGTAACCATAAGTCGACATGTCCATTTTTCGTTTCATCTCCTGCACTGTCCCCTGGTTCAGGTCACCTGGAGAGGGAGCCTCTGGGCCAGGTCGTCCATGCTGCTGGTGGCGAATCCTGGCTACTTTTTGGCCATCTCTCTGTAAGGAGCAGCTACCACCAGAAACGCTATGTTGGCTCATATTTTTGTTTCCAAGTGGGGAGGAATTTGGTGGGGGTCCTGGATGAGAACAGTCTCTGTAAGGAGAAGTGTTGACAGAATGCGAGACAGAGTGTCCAGTCTTGGGTGTCTGGGGCAGCGAGGATCTGAACATGTCCATGTCAACAGCGTTGTTGACACACTCAACACTGCGTGAGCGTGCAACCTGGTGCTGCTTCTGGGGTTGGGGTGGTTGTTGTTGTGGTTGTTGTTGTATAAGTGGAGGAAGCTGAGAGACTTGCAAATGGTGGTGGTGGGACTGCATCCAGTCTGGAGCCTTCTCTGTCTTTCTGTATGCGTGCTGTTGCTGCTGCTGCTGCTGTTGTTTTCTATGCCAACTACTGTGGTGACCACCACCTGCATTTTTGTCCATATTTTTGTCCTTGGTATTTCCACCTCCACTGCCTACAATCTGGCAGTCTGGGTTCCCAAGTTGGAATGGCCCACCATGTTTCTCCCCTGCATCTGCCACAGATGGTACAAATGTAGGCCCTGTGACTTTAGGCTCACGCCCTGCATTTGCTTGCCCCCTGTCGTGTGAAGTGGGGTTACCTAGCGGGCCAGCAGGAGGTGGACAGAAGAATTCCGGGTGGTGGTGAGCATGGTGGGGAGGATGTGGATGGTGTGGGTGGCTTGGGTGAAGCTGAAGGCAGTGGAAGCCTCCTGGGTGTGCATGTGTATGGGGGTGAGTGTGCGGGTGTGGATGGGGGTGTGCCCCTCCAGTAGCACCCAATTGTAAGGGTGGGGGTACGGAGTAAGACAAAGAGTGGTGGAGTGGCGCCTGACCCCTTTCTAGGCAGTCTGATGGTTGTTCACTAATTCGCATCTCCCCACTTATCCCTTCTTTGGTGCAGCGGCTATTCCCACTAGAGCCCATATGTCTGCCATGACTGTTCCCTCCACCTACAATAGTTCCCAGGGGTGTGCCCTCCCCGCCACAGCTGGACATGGATGTCTTAGGCCTAGCCACATTTCCTGTCTCTCCAGTTTGCATCTTGCCATTGTGCAAGCAAGCGCTCAATGGCTTGCCCATAATTTGTGGGTCCTTGCTGTATTCCATCGGGAGTGACGCCTTGTGCCTCTCCAGGGCCCGGCTGTTGACCTCCTCCAGGGGCAGTGGATGTTGGGGATAGTGCGGGTGCTGTTGATGGGAGTGGGAATGGTGGTGATGGTGGTGTGTGGGCAGGGCAGGCTGGTGGCTGTGGTGCTGCTGCTGCTGCTGCTGCTGCTGCTGCTGCTGCTGCTGCTGCTGCTGCTGCTGCTGCTGCTGCTGCTGCTGCTGTTGTTGCTGCTGCTGCTGTTGGTGTTGCTGGTGTTGTCGCTCCTTTGCTTCCTGTTTGCTATTTGACCTTTCCTTGTCTTTGACAGGTCCCACCCCTCTCTCCAAAGTCCCCTCTTTAGAAATCTTAAGCAGAGTTGCTCCACCACCTGGATCTCTTTCTCTGCTGCAAGGCCCCTGGGAGAGTCCTGAGCTTGCCCTGGACATCGGTGGCAGACTGTGATTAGTTGAGATGAGAGGTGGCTGCGATGGTAGACCTCGAATGTAGAAGTTCTCTGAGGCACAGATGAAGAGAGCAAAGACAAACCAAATGATAAAGAGATTTCTTAGAATTTAATTATTCATCTCATTGATCATGTCCCTTGGCATTCTTTTATAAATACCCATATCAGAATATGCCATACAATGTTATATAGATTCAGTTGATTTATTACTTATGATTAAATTCTAATCATTTGCGCCTCACCTTTTTGGGTGTCATAGAAACGGTGTTGACCATAGAGAACTCCACCGTTGGCATGGTGTTCCAAGTGGCTCATAGGAAGAAAAGTGTGGGCCAGACTCCCTGAGAACCGAGGATACCCTGCAGCGGCTGAAATAGATAGCAGATAAGACTGACATAAGGTAATAAGTACCATGATGCAGTTATCCACACAAACTCTACATAATCCTCCAGGTCCGATGCAGCTGGTGGTGTTCATACGCAAATAAGTAGCGGCCCCGCCTGTCATGTTTGCCTTTCCCGCTTGAATTTAGAATACAGACAATACACGATAAGCTCAGGCTTGAGGATGATTGTGATGTCTCTTCAACATATGGCTATTTGTCTTTCATATTCCCAGAAACATACATGACACCTTTCTCCATTTGATTAGAGGATTTCACATTCTATTTGCTGCCACTCCCTGACCATATCATCTTTTGGATCCTGTATTATATCAATGTGATCCCTTTTTGCTGTGACCTTGAGGGATTTGAATACTAAAGTTGAATGAAAGGCAACTGGACTGAGACTGTTACCTTTTAAATACAAAATGGTTCATCAGTTTGGAATTTCCATTGGGTAAATACCGACAATGCTGTTGATAAAAAACAACCTCTCAACAGACACTTTGGAACAAAATCCACAAAGTCCCTTCTGAACAGGGTGAATGAAAAGCAAAACCCCACCGATTCCCTTCGACCCCATCTTCATAAGGAGAAGTCAGGTTGTCTACGGTCTAAGAATTACCAAGAACTTGATGACTGAAAATCTTCAGATGTCAACCTGTGATAGTCTGCCAAATATCTCCTACTGTACTATTAAAGATGTTGTTGGTAAGAGGACACTGGAAACAAGGATTGACAGGCAAGGTTGTCACAATGTTAAGGCATTGCACCATCCTCATTTTAAAACATAACGTGCAGGTATATGGTGGATGGAAGGAGGGGGCGTATGAGGATGAAGGGGGTGAACAGGGAGGGAAATGATGGTTGTACAAGCTAAATGAAAGACAGATGTATTTGTGTTGGCAAGTGTGCGGCCTGATCCTGGAAAGCGCAGATGCAGTTTACTTGGCGTGTACGTTTTTTTTTCTCCTCTCCCCCTAAGCAGCGTTAGATGTCTCACTTTTAGCTCTTGGAACAATGGGGACGGTGCTTGTAGTGGCTCTGAAAAGGGAGGAGTGTTGTGGTGGGCTAAGTGACCTCATCTCCGAGCAGCCTCTGTGCCCTCCCATCTTAATTAATGAAATGCGCAGAGAGGGCAAACAGGCCTACAATAACACAGAGGGGATGCTTTCCACAGAGGGCACCAGGGTGATAATTACACACAGTAGCCTCACTTTCTTTCACCTTTCTTTTTTCCACCACTCCTACTCTTTTCCCACATCCCCATTTGTCTCGTTCTCCATCTTAGCTGCCATGATTAATAAGCACACAAATTTATGCCAAATCTTCTACATAAGAAGGAGGGGGAATCCTTTTGTTGAAGAGAGAGAAATACGGAGAGCTGTTTGGCGAGTCTTTATCCAAGCTGGGAGAGGGGCTTTTTTCATTTTTTTCATTTTTTTTTTGGAGAGTGAGTGTGACGATTGATGGCGTAATCCCTTTTCACAGCGTAGTCTGGCTGTGCCCGATAATGCCAGCCTGCTCAATTTCAGCATGCCCTCCACTGGGGCGGCAAGCGTGTGGAGAGGGGGGTCTGCTGGGCACGGTGTCGCTCAGCCATTAATCTGACCAGGACAAGGGAAGATGCTGCCGCTGCTGCTGCTCTTGCTGCAGGCGACGCAAGAAGGGTGTTAGCGCTGTCTGCTGACTGCACAGCGGCTTCGCTTTCTTTCTGTCCCCCCCACAATAAACAAGTCAGCAGCCACAGAGGGGATTTCGCTAAGCGTGCCCTCATTTTCAACGGGCAGAGCAGGAGGCAAAACTAACAGAGCCCAGGGAGGGGATTTCCAGACATTCTAAAGGTATTTTTCACAGCTTGGTGGCTTGAGAGAAACTGAATGACGAGGACAAAGGAACGACAAACAAATGTGGAGGAAGATTAGGGCCATATAAATTCTTGCTTGCTTTTAATTTGTATTCAATTTCTTTTTAATAATGAAGGCCTTAATTATCCTTAATCCTTAAAAATACAATTTTGCTCAGGTCGAAGCAGCTGACAAGCAAGAAAATGGTGACTGTCGACATTTTCACTTTGGTAGTTTGCATTTCTAAATTGTACCTGAAGCCAGCTCTATATACAGTGGAACCTCAACGAAGGAGTGCCCTGGCCCCGACTTCAAGATATGTGCGGTACACGTGATTTTAAGGTACTCCACAGTTCTAATTCTAGTTATCTCTACTATATCAATGTCAGTTTTTAAAAGATGTTAATAAATTTGGCTTTTATAAAGGTTAAGTAGTCTGATAAACAGTGGAACCATCCATCCATCCACCCATCCAATTTCTGGACCGCCAGGGTCATGGGCATGCTGGATCCCATCCCAGCTGACTTTAGTGCGAGAGACAGTACACCCTAAACTGGTCGCCAGAAAATCGCAGCAGTTGAACCATAAAGACTGATTGCTTATGTATAGTGGAACCATAAAAGTTGATTGTCAAAATACAGTGGAACTATAAAAGACGATTGTTGATATACAATGGGACTGTAAAGGTTGAATACAATCTGCTCTGGGATGCTGGTTAACCTCCATTCTGTTCAAATTGCAAAATAATTTTACAACATAGGAAACCATAGAAAGTGAAAGACTCACATTTTAAGTAAATTTCTTTCCATTATAAACCTTTAGTAACCCAACTATATATATATATATATATATATATATATATATATATATATATATATATATATATATATATATATACAGTATATCCATCCATTTTCTTAACCGCTTGTCCTCACAAGGGTCGCGGGGGGCTGGAGCCTATCCCAGCTGGCTTCGGGCAGTAGGCGGGGTACGCCCTGAACTGGCTGCCAGCCAATCGCAGTATATAAATAAATAAATATATATATATATATATATATATATATATATATTCTTAATAGCTATACAATTGGGAAAAGTAGTTTGTGTGAGTTTTGAGGCATATTTCACTGAGATTTTGGTCCATTAGGGCCTTTGATTTTTAAGTTTCTACTATTCTCTCTGGGGTAATTCTGTGCCAAATCACCCCGTGGGATTCAATGAATATTCAATGAACATTAATTTTTCAATGACTACTGTATTCAATGAATATTCAATGAATATCTGAGGGTATGGATACTTTGAATCTTTATTGCTGCTAAACAAAACCATTACCTCCCTGAAACATTTTTTTGTTTTAGACAGTGTAAAAGATTAGCATTTTTTTTATATTATTTATATCTACAAGTACATCAAGTTTCATTAAAATCAAAACTTGCCTGTTTAAAATTTTCAGAATTTTTTTTGTGCGTGATTCGTCATGGAATGACCCTCTATTTTCTTGTGCCGCTAACAACGGCAAGATGCTTCAGGAAATTGCATCGAATGCGGCGAGGAGGAGCGTGCTGTTAGCTCAGCTAATTGACAAAAATTGACAGAAGCATCAAGACACAGAAAGGGAGGAGAGGAGATGAAAAATGTTTGGCGGAGGAGGGGCAACACGGCGGTGCATCTCTCCAGGTCTGACTAATTGAAAGGAAGGGATGCAAACCAGCTCGTCAGAGTGGGAGAATTAAAGAGGCAAGAGAGGAACGGTGGCGACTTGGGGGTGGGGGTAGGTTGACATTTTAAATCCCACAAAGGGAGAAAGCCATCAACTGCTCACAGATGGGAAAGATGGACAACTGAAGAAACAAACCAAAGTGTATTAGACAGGTGTGTTGGGGCAATGGAGTGGATATCAATGAAAAGTATGGCGTCAGATTATTGCTGGCAAAAACGAAGAGATCGTTTGGATCCAAGCCAGCTGGCCCGAAGCCTGCAAGGAACCCTGAATTTTGCCTTTGAGTTGGTTGTCAAACGGAGTCTTTGAAAAGCACATGTATTGCTTTGTTTTGAGCCACAATCACACACTGGCAGATTTTTTTGTGCGTTTCTTCTTTCACCTTTTACATTTGTACTTAAAGTGCAATGACTAAAAACATAAAACAGTGCAAAACCGCTTCCAACACATGGATTTGGATGGAAAACGTGGTGAATAAATCATGACATCAGCCTTTAGCGTTTTCCGTACTGAAGGGGAGAAAAAGGAACTGGTGGCAAACAAAAAGAATATCAGATCTGAATGGACTGAATGTGAAACTAATTCATGCAGTAAATTTAAATGATTTATTTTGCTGACTGCTTATTCATAATTATTCCCATATTTGTCATCGTTGTGGCTTTATTTTTATTTTTTTAATTAATATAGCAATCTCTTTTACAATAAGCTTGTGCCAGCGATTGGCCGCCGACCAGTCCGGGGAGTACCCCGCCTTTCGCCCCAAGTTAGCTGGGAAAGGCTCCAGCTCACACGTGACCCTAATGAGGACAAGCGCTAAAAAAGAATTGATGGATGAATATCAGCGCTTTTCACCCTAGCCAACTAATGTAACTTTTCCCAGGTTTTCGCGTCGTACCGACGTAGTATCAGGCGGAGTAACACCGCCAAGGGAATAACCGCAACCAACGTTTAACGCCCGAGATTCACCCACCCTTAACCCTTTTGTGTTGAAAGCAATTGTCATACTCCATTATTTGAATACCTGAAACTGCAATTGTTGGGTAAACCTTTACTATGAGCATGGCAGTGTCCCACTTCAGCGAGTTCTGGCAGAATGATGTAATAACCCTTTGAGAAAGGAGCAAATACATTTAAACCCTTCCATTTCACCTCAGGAAGGCAGCATGAAATAGGTAGCAATATCACTGCTTAGTTTTGTCCATATTGCTACAGAGATTGTCATGATAAACCAGCTTCAAATGGATCACTGAAATCCAATCAAACATATTTTGGGCATTTGATCAATTCGAGCAGAACATTAACCATCTGTCTGAATATTCTCAAATCTTGTTTCAATGGCAGTGTCGTATTGTGCTGAATATCAACACCGCCAGAGTGTCATGTTGTTGTGACTGTTGCTCAATTTCCCATGTTAGTATTCTTCTAAACTACTCGACTTAATCAACAGCACCTCTGCTGGTTACAGCCAAGTAATGTTTTTTTCTTTTCTTTTTTTTTTGCTCATCTAAATTGAGCTTTCAAGCCATTTATTGCTAACCCCACTTGGATTTTACAGGTAAACTAAACAATGAGAATTACAAGTTGTGTATTTCAAACAACCACATAACTTTTGCTTCAAAGTCTACTAGCTTAGTACTAAAACAAATTGAGGAACACTATGAACAGGTTAATGAATAGCATTTGGGTTGTGTTACGGATATTTAAATATGACAATACAACATTCTCACAAACATATTCTCTTTGCGAAGAACACCTAATATTACTGCGGCTTACAGGCAAATAACCTGTGACTGTTTCCATGTTTCTCTTTATGTCTGTATTAGACTGCCTCCAGGAGGCGAAGGTAAGCACACCAGGAGCAGCGCAATGCCAACGGAATTGAAGCAAATAATGTGACAAACTGTGTCATGCCTTTAGTACTTATTACGTTCGCGAGACTGATGATTCCATCATTTTTTACCAGGGGTTGTACATGTAAATATCACAAACGATCAGGTTAGCTTAACCATGCCAGCCAAATTTGTAATCTTGTTTAAAAATGTATCAATTGTGCAGCCCGAACACCAAGGGCCCACAGCATCTCTGGAATCTTAACCTTGTTATTGTGAGCGCCACCTTGTTTTCACGGATGAGATACTCGTGATTTGTCACTTTGTCGCCTCATCAGACTCTCTTAACGATTCTAAGCAAGACTCACTGATTCCACAGTGCAGGCAATGTCTAACTCATAGGTGTCCAAGCTCGGTCCTGGAGGGCCGGAGTCCTGTAGGTTTTGGATGTTTCCCTGCTCCAACACACCCGTTCCAATCAACAGGATCGTTATCAGGCTTACGCAGAGCTTCCTGATGAGCTTCAGCTGTGTTGGAGAAGAGAAACATCCAAAACCTGCAGGACTACTGGCCCTCAAGGACCGAGTTTGGACACCACTGGTCTAAATGTTGAATAATTTGAGAAGTAATCGTACTCTGGCCTTTTTTGGGTGGGAGGGTGTACCCCTAATGTGGACACTAGCAATGAATCAAGTGTTCTGAGGCGCTCTCGCTATAAATGAAACATGTTGAGAACGACCAAGGCCCAAAGTGGGCTGCTCTCGCCGTTTCTTTATTTATGTACTTCACAACCACAACAAAGCCATTGATGTCATAGTCCACAAGCATACTTTATCGGCTGCGAAACCCCGCACGCCAACTTATGATTGGTGCTGCGTACTGTTTGAGGAATTGTGACCAAAAAAGATAAAGTTTATGTCATGTGTTCCATCTTGAATCACAAATTGGCCCAAAATCAACAGAGACTCGACGCCTGTTTGGCAATTTTTCTATCGGCCAAAGCAACCCACGTGCAGACATGTTCATAATTTTGTCATCTTTTATGAATCCTGGGTGCATTCCACTTTTAAAACTCACAAATATTCCATATTGTATAACTTTATTTCTTTGCGGCTCAGCAGGGGTGGCACCCTAGCGCCATTCTGACGTTAATGTTTTTAATAAACAGTCGATAAATCCACGCAAAGACATTGGGGGTTCAAAACAGTTTTCTCATGCACATCTGCACTTAATGAAATCCTATAACATCTTTAGATTTTTAATGCACTTTATTTCTAGCAAGGACCAAACTAGAGATCTATTTTGACTGATAATGTGAGCAAGTCTGCTTACACTTGCATGTAAGAAGCCTTTATCAGGCCCCGAAAAAAGATCCAGTGATTATTATTGAAGTGACACCCACATCAGTGCCTTGCATGCTTGACGGCAGGGGTCCTGCCGATACCCAGAGAGAGGAGGCGCGATTGTGTGGTAATTGTTCTGCTCATTTTGATGACTTGCTTTTTATGCAAAACACGCAAAAAGACAATGTGCAATTATCTTGAGGAGAGACCAGCTGAATGCAGCTGATGAACAGTCTGGATTCAATCATACACTTAGTGCGTTATATGCTATTAAACTGCAATACAGATAATGGCTTCCATTGCCTACCAAGTAATAATCCTGCTCGTAATCACCTCCATTACTTTTATTAGGCTTGGCATTATCATCATCACTCTTATTAATATTAGTCTACTTTTCCACAAGAATCGAATATCTTGGACAATCAAACAGTGGAAAGAAACACTCAAGTTCACCATTTCAGTTTTGAGAGCAAATACTTTGGATTGTACGAATGCTGTGGCTAAGGATTCGCTACAGAGCTTAACTACAGTATCAGCACAATGTTTTAATACACACAACACTTGTGTATGATTTAAATGTTAAAATCATATAGCTTGTAACAGCTTTTATTTCCGTCCATGCAAATGCATTGTCTCTTTAATTTTAAACATCGGCCTTGTATGATACAAAATGTTTGTAGATTTTGCTTTCTTGTGAATCAATGAACCAATAGTGTCGGCCTAAGTGTTTTCTGAGAAGGGCAACACAGTGGACTAGTGGTTAGCATGTTGTGTAGTTGGCATGTGTTGGTTTTACAGCTTCCTTCTTCATACATGTTAGGCTAATGGTATATACTCTACCGACCTATCGTGATAACACTTGTTGATGATGTCATCATCTAACCTCTGTGGAAATATCTTCATGCACATACCTTACATACATGTGTCGCTGTTGAACAGTCATCCACCCTCCCTGCTTTCCCAGCTACTCGGGAACTACCCGGGGTATGCTAGCCGCTAAGCTAACATGCCGCGCTTTGAGCTGCGACTGGCTAACTAGTACAGCTCAACAGTGTCCTTTCATGGTGTGGAGCCGCTTCTCTAAGTCGCTAATCCTCGATTCCATGGTGGCAAATAAGCTACATTTCTGATAAGTACCATTATCTTAAAAAGAGGATAAGGACTAGGTAATTATGTGACATCCCGAGCAAGAAGAAAAAAGAGGCGAAGACGGAGAAGTCATGCTAACCGCTAAGCTAATATGAAAAGTAGAGTCGCAAAATACCAGAGTAAGTCTTTAGGTAGTACTGCACAGTACACTTTTAATTGAACTGTGTTAAATCAGAGAGTAAAACAGCAAACTAGCTGTTAAATTAATCTAAGTCTGGAAAGAGAATAAATAAAAGCTACACAGCAAGCACAACTGACTGATAACAGGAAATAATCCAGTACGTTACCACTTATTTGAGTCAGGAGAAGCCTAGAAGGTCAAAAGTACATTAATATACCGTATATGAAATATTTATAATATCGGAAATTTTAAATAAAATAAATTTGTGTTTATTTGCACTGTTTTACAAGTTGTTTGTTTGCACCATAGAGTGCTCAGTTTTTGAGATCTGAAATTGTTTTACACTTTCAATTTATACCTAGCCATGATATGTGTTTTAGGCCACATCGCCCAAACCCTGGCTCGCACTCAAAGTTAGCTAGGATAGACTCGAGCAGCTTCACCCGCAACCCTAATGAGAATAAGCGCTACAGAAAGTGGGTGGATGGGTGGTTCCTGAGAATTGCTTCACATCTGTGTTGCATGGAGGCAAGCAACTTGTGGCAGAAGTAGAGTTAAAGCTATCATAAGTATTTTTAGCCTTATTCACTTTGGTAGGCACACTGCTATTACTGTATAACAAACACAACTGTACATGTTGCTTATGTGGGCTGCCACTGATCAGTAACCACACCTCCCCACTTCAGGATAATTAAATATAATTAAAAGCAAGATGACTGAAATACAACCAATTCACAGACTCTGTGCGCATAAGTTGCTCCATGATAACATAATTACCAACAGATTGCCAATTATGTAGTAGTCACTGGAAGTTAAGATGAAACAAAAAGATTTGAAAGTGATATAAGGCTGAAACAACTTGGACCTCTAAAGTAACAAAAACTTTTTTGGTGTGTGTGCTTTTTCATGATGCCATCACAGAAGGGTACTAGTTTGTGATATATAGCTTAAATGAAAATACGACAACATAAACATTAAAAAGGGCAATTACAGAACGTACACCACACCACAAAGTCTTCTGTTTTTAGTCTTAATATGAAGAGACTTGCCTCCCAGGCGAAACGAGTAATCCTTGCACATTTGTAGTCCGGGGTGCATACACAGTTCATTATTTTTAACTTTTACTAGACAGCGGGTTATACACTTGTGTAAGAATGTTAAAACCACTTCCACCTATTTCCATCCACCCGACTACATAAACTTTCTACGGTGCTTGTTGTCATTAGGGTCATGGGAAGGGCAAGCTATGACCATTTTTGAAAATCGTTTTTTGAACACCGTTCAAGCCGATCGGTTAAATAATTTCGGTTCGGTCTGTCTGTGTTCCGTTTGGTCCTTTCACTGAACTCTTTTTGTCCCCCCTCATGAACGCTAACCCAATAAGACGGCGTCCATGGTTACAGCACGCGTCATAGCATATGCGACATATCCTTCCAGCGACACTGCAGCCAATCATATTGCAGCGGGGCGGGTACAACCTCGCAGGGTTTTTCTCAGGTTTCATAACGTAGCGTAGCGTTAGCGTCCTAAGCCATCACTATCGAGTCTTTATTAATCCAAGGCAAGACTTTTGGTACATAAAACCATCGTCGGAATTACAACTGGCTGGAAATTGCTCTGTTCCTAACTGAGTTGTGTGTTTTGTTTCAACCCCCTTTGAAAAGTAACATTTTAAACAATATCTCAAGGAACACAAAAACAATTTCCAAAATGTTGGCAAGACCAAGTTTAATATAGATCTGGTTAACTTATAACATGGAAGTAAGGTTGATAATAAAAATCTGATTACACATTTTTCAGTTTTACTTAAATAGGGCTGATGCATAAATGAGTACACCCCACGAAAAATGTATAAATTTAGTACTTTGTATGGCCTCCGTGATTTTTAATCACAGCACTAAGTCTTCTAGGCATTGAATGAACAAGCTGGCAACATTTTGTTGCATCAATCTTTTTCCATTCTTCAAGAATGGCCTCTTTTAGAGACTGGATGCTGGATGGAGAGTGATGCTCAACTTTTCTCTTTAGAATTCCCCATAGGTGTTCAATTGGGTTCAGATCAGGAGACATACTTGGCCACTGAATCACTTTCACCTGGTTCTCTTTCAGAATTCCAACAGTGGCCTTAGATGTGTGCTTAGGATCATTGTCATGTTGGAAAAGTGCACGACGACCAAAGGCATGGAGTGATGGCAGCATCTTTTCTTTCAAAATTGAGCAATACAGCTGTGAATTCATGATGCCATGAGGTCCTGTGACATTTCTCTTCCGTGTGGTCCCATTGCTAACAGCATGAAATGGGAAAGTGTTTTCTTTAAGTAACACCAATTTATAGTCAACTGTCTGCTTGATACCTGTGTAATGAATAATTGACTCAGCTGTACACGTCTGTAGTCTAAAATTTGGGCTTTTTGGGCTTTGCTCCAGAGACTTTCAGTGGGGTGTACTCATTTTTGCATCACCCTAATTTGAATAAAACTGAAAATTCTGTTCTCTAATGTATATCATTAACCTTACTTTCATGTTATAAGTTAAACAGATGTTATACAAATTTAGTCTTGTCAATAGTTTGAAAATTGTTTTTGATTTCATTGACATATTGTTTAAAGTGTATGTGTGTGTATATATATGTGTGTGTGTGTGTGTGTGTGTGTGTGTGTGTGTGTGTGCGTGCGTGTGTGTGTGTGTGTGTGTATATATATATATATAATTCAGTTTAGGAGTAAAATAAAATATACTGTTTATATTTTAATAATTAAATAAATTAAATAAAAGTAATCAATAAATAATACACTATATATATATATATATAGAATATAGTGCATTATTTATATATATATATATATATATATATATATATATATATATATATATAAAATATAGTGCATTATTTATTGATTACTTTTATTTAATTTATTTAATTATTAAAATATATACAGTATATTTTATTTTACTCCTAAACTGAAGTACAATATTTTCTTTTATATTTATTATTTTTTACACAAAACACATTTTAATCAACCAATTTTATTTATTCTGCAGTAGAATACCAGTTAAGTATGTCAAAATGTTTCGAATTGGCAACAGTTTGGCAGGTAGTCATAGTTTCAGAGCAGAAAACAAGAAAATTCTCACATGTTAATGTAGGTTTTATTGTGCTCAGCCATTAGATATCCCAATATAGTGAAGAATTTTAATTCACTGAATACTTTAGCAGCCTTATACAGAAAGCATGTGTTTTCATTTGACTGACTGCACATGCGACGTGTGTGCGACCCGGTTTTGTCATTTTTAATGTCGAGTGTTGGGAGGGACACCAGGAAAACTGGCCCAAATTTACGAGTGCTGTTCCAGAGGCGTTCCGCCTGACGCGCTGCGAGTACCGCAAGATTCCCTGGCTGAACTTTTGACTCTCGTGTCCCTGGCCAGAAACTGTGGCACAAGCCTTCCGTCCCAAACATACTGGGCCTAGGGCCTATTTTGATGCCTAAATAAAAGGGCGGGAGCTGGCGCGATTACAAGACGTGCTTAGTTTTTAAAAAAAGCAAGTGTAGCCTAAAAATAAAGAACAATGGCACCCAGTAGGATTGAGGTTGGTGGGGTGTGTTTTTTATGCACATGTGTGCTGATGAAATACCTTCATGCGAATGGGAGAACCAGATTTGTGATGCGCTGGAATGGGGTCCGCCCCGGAAGGAGGGCGAAGAAGGCGAGGAGGGCGGCCGGGAATGGTGAGCCGGGTGGGAAGCTGGCGAGCCAAGACTGCTAGCCAGAAAGGTCCCCATGAAGGAGGCGGAGGAATTTCCCATCAATCCACTGCCTGTACGAAGGAGACAAAACAGACCCTTTGATTTGTGGTCATTCAGCGAATGGAGCAACAAACATCTGACATGTCTGTCAACATTTTCATGGAAGTGGAAACAAATGGTTTGACCATATATGGGCATGTGTAACCGGAACTGCTGTATAAAGGGACAGTGTCACTTTGAGATACACTCTGTACAGTAATCACGTCTCTCTCTGTAGAAATCATTTTTGAAATGGTGGCGTTGAACAAGGAGGAAAGTTGCTGATGGCCACATCTCACACTGAAGCACTCAACGCACAACTCTACATATCTCTGCACTGGCGCCCACATCACTCACCAGACCTTGCACCACCTTTTAAAGCCATTCACACTCAAAGTCACATTAAAACTACAATAAACCACGAGGATGGTGAGATCAGGTGCACTGGGAGAATGCCTGCAGCTCGCAATCAAAAACAGATTTTTTTTTTTACTGTATTCTGTTACATTAAAAAAAAAAACTTACGTGTCTTGCTGAAAGAGCGAAAGTTTGAGCTGAGAGTTCAGTGGCAAGCTCCGCGCTGTAGCTTCTTGCTAGCTAGCCCGCTAGCCTACAACCATAATGTGAGTTACACCTTCCAAACAAATCTTCCTTTCACCAATTCACTATTTAGACATCGTATACAACATATACACGGCTAAACTTATGACTGGGATGAAAGTTCATTTTGCAGTTAATGTCACACATTATCATCCTCATTGGATCTATCTATCTATCTATCTATCTATCTATCTATCTATCTATCTATCTATCTATCTATCTATCTATCTATCTATCTATCTATCTATCTATCTATCTATCTATCTATCTATCTATCTAAAACAGCATATGGCAATCAATCAATAGCCTTTATGCTTTTTAATTACACAAGGATTTTTGCTATTTGTAGGCTCCCTGGGTCCCTATCACCCGCAAATAGCAGGGGCACATTGTATAGAATATATATTGTGGTGATATTTATTTTTATTTTGTCTTCATGAGCATACTCGGTATTGGAGTAATCCAAAAGTAATCCAAAGTAATCAAGTTACATTACTTTAATATTATGGTACTTGGATTACGTTGCTAACTACATTTTTTTTAGCAGGTAACTTGTAACTGTAATGGAATACATTTTAAAAGTAACCCTCCCAACCCTGGTAGCAGCCTACTGCTCGACAACAACCTAATACTGTACTGCAGAGAGTATGCTGAGTGTAAGGAGACAATTTGACACCAAAATAAAATGCTACATGTAGATTACAAGGCTGACTGACTTCAAGGCGTAAATATTAATTGTGGCGTATTTGAACGCTGGCCCGAGGAGAGGGGTGAACGACCGCACCACAATGTGTGCGTGTATGTTTGTGATGAGAGCGTAACACTCATGCGCGCTGACAACAAGTCGTGGTCCTCTCTCCTCTCACTCCGCCTCTCCCTGGGGGCACACAGAGGTCTCCTCTCACAGCTGAGCACACACTTTTACAGGCTCGCTCCCGCTTGCTCTCACACACTTTCCCTTCTGTTCCCCAGTGTGCCTCCCCCCCTACTCTCATTCCCTCCATTCTCTCTTCTGTCCTCACTCCATTATCTCTCACCGATCTGTTCTACTTCTCTTATCTTGCAATTTCACAGCAGCAATCAGACAATCCCACCCTTTTTTTTCTTTACTTAAATTTAGACATTTTTCTTGGTTCCATCTCAGTAAGCAAAAATACACTTGTGGTGGTATGTAATAAGCATTCCCATCTCTCAAAGCTCAAGTTATGTCATCCTAAACTTGACTATACCTTAATGAAATCAATCCCAAAATAGAAATTTAGTTCCTCAAGGGATCCAATGCACTAAAATGCGTCTATTGCTGTAACATCACCTAACTGTACATAAATTAATGATAAATAATATTACTCTACAATCCAATAAAATAAGTTTGTGAACCCCTTAAATCTTATTAGGAACCAGAACACTACTTTAATGTGCTTTTATTTTATTAATGTGAAAAAATAAACGCACCGTCACTTTAAAAGACATAGTAGGAAAGTCTGAAAACTTGACATTAAAAAAAAATATATATATATATATATATCCAAACATTAAAAAAAAAAAACAATAATGCATTTCTTTTAACTACCCCCATCCAATATTTTTCAGTGGCAATACATCTTTTTTTGAGAAGCCTTTTTTTTCTCTCTCTAATTCCAAAACTTAACAGGATTGTTCTGGTGCCATATTCTTAAAGGTTAACAATCCCATTTTATGGCATGCAATGCAAATACAGGGAGCACCAAAACAAAAACATGAAGGAAGGGCCTCATCAGGGTCTATTACTTTCTCCTTTGTGGCTTCTGCTTCACAATTACATCACCTCTTGTTACACTGGTGATAAATGACAATCGTCTCCCAGTTCCTTCAGTTTCTGACGCTTAGCATCGCATTAGTCCTTGTTCTCTGCCGTAATATTTGCACCAGCAAAGAAATCTGTCTCTGGCTGCTGGAAGTGTGTGTTAAACAAGATTGCAATGAGTAATTGACCAGTTGTAACAACGACGAATATGGATGGTATTGTGGTGCTGATTGTCTATTATGCATTGCTGGGCAAGCCAGGGAAAACACACTCATTAAACAATGCTTAAATTGCATTGCTATTATTTGCCCACTACCCACACCCAAGTCGAACGCCCGTGAAGTGTCTTGCTTATGTATGAAGGCAGCACTCATGCACACGTGTGTATCCTGCGTTGTGCTGGGAATGCTGTGTGTAAATCATATTGGACCCCATGTAGACAGCTTCATGTGAAGCCACAATTTGCATGTACTATAGCTCATTTCCATGTAAAGTAACACACACAAATCTAAATCTCCATTAAAATCTCTATTAAATTGAATTGAAAAAGAAGCATTATTTGTCCCCGGGGAGCAATTCAAGAATCTACCGGAAATTAAAGTAATGGCTTTTTAATTCATGTATTTATGGAACATTTCTTGGTTTGGTTTCCTGGCAAGGACAGCAAAATTCCATGTTTCAACCCCTATCTACTGCTGTGTTTCATGAAGAGAGTTCTTTTTACATAGAGCACAGCAAACAGAGGCTATAATGCTATCACACACAGACATGACGTCTAAGAATCAGCGATAGATGAAAGACTGCAACGAACAGCGTCCATTGTGACTAGAGGTGTCAAAATGAACCAATTAATCGACAACTAATCCATCCATCCATTATCTGAACCGCCTGTCCTCACGAGGGTCACGAGCATGCTGGAGCCTATCCCAGTTGTCTTTGGGCAGTAGGCGGGGTACACCCTGAAGTGCTTGCCAGACAATCGTAGGGCGCAAACAGAAGAACAATCATTTACACTCACAAGCACACCGCGGGACAATTCAGAGTGTTCAATTAACCTACCATGGAAATTTTTTAGGAATGTGGAAGAAACCCGTACCCGAAGAAAACCCACGCAGGCACGAGGAGAACATGCAAACTCCACCCATGAGGGCTGGATTAAATCCCACGACCTCTGCACTGGGAGGCTGATGTGATAACCAGTCATCCACAGTGCCGCCTCGGCAGCTAATCGATTATTAAATTAACAACTATTTTAATAGAGTGCAATAATAATTTTTGTAATCGTTCGAGCTATTGTTTAACTTCAAATTATCCAAATCTTCTGATTTCAACCTCTCAACGGTAGTTATTCTCTAACTCTCCGCCTGATTCGTCCATAATGAAAGCAGACTGTTTATCTTTTATGATGACTCAAAATAAGACATCTGAACCAAACCAAAATAATTGTATCAACAGCAACAGTAATGGGGAAGAAAAATGAAATTGTATTCCATTATTTGATTAATCAATGGAATAATTGATAGATTAATTGCTTCTAAAAAATATTTGATAGCCCTAATTGTGATGTGCAAAATAATTTTCTGACAGTGCTTTCGACATGTGTGTTTTGTGAAACTTCATTTCCCTCCAATCTGATATTTACCATTTACAAAAGTATTGTCCTAGCTTTGATACTTCATCCAAGGTGAAATATTGGCACGGAGAGTTGTTCCCCCAACAAACCTGGGAAATTTCTGTCTTTAACAAAGGGACTGCTGTTTTATCATTGTTATGTGGTACAGTGATTCAGGCAGTCTGGAATAGGTGTTAGTGACAGGAGGCGTTGTGCAGCAGCCTGCTGACGCGCTACAATGTCGTAGCTTTCCTGGCTTGTACCCCCACCCCTATCGCCTCCATCTCTGGTGCCACCTCAAATCACCCGAGTGCCTGCAGTAAAGCCCTGTCACAGCTCCAAAGAAGACAGGGGTGGGGGGTTGAGGACAGTGGGGGGTGGATTATTGCCAGCATGGTTGCCAGGCACACATCCAGGCCGCATCATTCAGATACCCACAACTGTTGTACAACGTTGCCATCACCATATATACACTATCCTGGCCTTTTTTCTGCTCATTTCCCCTCGAGGTACCCAAGCCTCCTCAGTGCCTCCGGCTCACATAAATCAGCTAATCCTCTTGCATTATTAACAGTGTCGCCCTGGAGAAAAAGAAAGGGTTAGAGAGACATCGGGAGTGACAGCAAGGCCTTTTTGTGCACAGCAACGGAGAAAGGTGTCTCTGCGAGGATGACAAGGGAGAAAACACAGAAAAGGAGTGTCTGGATGTCAAGCAACAAGACATTTATGGAAGAGCAGTACTTGATGAAAAACCTCTGAGACGACAAGGTGGCCCCATTTATCAAAACGAACCGGATCAGACCTTGCAATAATCTAATCTGTATTGTGACGCCATCCTCAAATTGGAATCATAGGTCCATGTTCTGGTTTTCTTAATCCTCATCATGCCACTTATGGCGCTTTTCCACTGGACCGGTTCCACACCGAAGCGGCATTTTTTTGTCCCCGGATGTCCGCGTCTCCATCGGACTTTTTCGGGGCCGAGCAGTTACAACGGAACTGCTTTTTAGAACCATCTCGGAGGTGGTTCTGCAGCGCCGGTCGCCTAACGCCGAGCAGGGCCGTGTCGTCACTGCCATCTGATTGGTCGACAACAACGCAGTAAGCAACGCCGTGGAACACGTCCATTTCCTTATTTTATGCAAGCCAGGCAAGAGGCGCCCCCGGGTCTTCGCCAAAGTCATAAAAATACAGTTTATACAATAAATATAATAATGTGTTACAACAACGCTAAACTATATTTACAATTTAAAAGGTACTTGTGGAAGGATTTGGAATGATTGTGGTTTTAAAAAATCGCGAATGCACACCGCTCGCCTAGTCGTATGTTCCCATTCACTTGAATGAGAGCTCCAGCGGCAGTTAAATGAATGGGCTGAGCTCTCCATTCAGAAATAGCTTCGCGAGCCAGTCGTGAAATCAAGATCGCAATATTTCATCCATGGTGGTCCATATGAAATTGTGAATATGGTCCAATGTTGGCGCGACTTGCCACTCGTGAAATGTTATGGCGAGCCGCATGCACTGTGGGAGTGCAAGCTTGGCTTGGACAGTTCAAATGATCCTGCCCCCTTCCCGCCGCGCGCCTGCTGCAGTGGAAAGGCAATGGAGGCCGTGTAGTGCCGTTCCGTACTGTGTGGTGTGGTAGCGTGTCGTGCAGGGCTAATGGAAAAGCGGCATTAGAGTCGTCTATGGTCTGCTTCGTTCTGTGACAACATGAAGCATAACGAATTGGAGGTGTTGCTGCTGAAGAGGGTGCGCATTGTAAAAGTGGTCTGGGAGCCATCCGAAGTAGTGAAGAACAGGGGTTATTGGGGGTCACTTGAAAATCAGTGCGTTAACTTTCCACTTTTGCTTGCTTAGCAGATTATTGAGGAGCCAGCTGACACCAAGCCAACTCTGTGTCGATGTTCTGTCTATTTTCAGCTCCAGTTCTTGAGTGGTGCCAGTTGGGCACTTGTATAGGCACTGATTTGGTGCTCATTCCTCACACCGATAGAGATTAATCCCATTAGGGAATTAAGGCAGAAGGGAACATTTTATGAGCTGTATACACCTCCCAGTCTGAGCAATCCTAAATCGAATGTGCAACACAAACGTCTGGAGGTGGAGGTGTTGACTGGATATATAGGGACGATGAAGCTCAGTTTGTTCCTAACAGCAGCATCACACATATTCATAAGGAGATGGACTGGAGGCCCCCATGGACAGTTCGGAGTGAGCAGCAGGCAGGGAGGATAAAGGCCCCGTTGTCATGGGAACAAAAGAGAACCAGAGCTTGAGGCACGGAGACTGAATGCTCACCATTAAAGCAACGGCAGGGGGATGCATTTGGTCAGAGTGATGGCTACCTTAAACTCCACCAAAGAGAGTTTAACGAGATGATGGGAATATTGCAGGTGTGACAACAGTCATCAGCAAGTGACCAAGACAGACGTTACAAAGTAGAAACACGCAACACCCTATCTACCAACTCACAGTTAAGACTAGAATAACACTCGATGAAACAAGACTATCTCCAAGGTTGATTCTTAGGCATTCAAAAAGCTTCATGAAAATCTGGTAAGTTGATGTCGCATTATCCTGTCTACTAATGTGCGAAAACTCATGTTGAGGTTGCATGATCAGAAGACCTTATAGCATCAGGTCTCTGGGCTTATGATGTTCTAGCACACGCTCCTTTCCAACTTCTTGTATTCCATGAACTGATGACATCAAACTGAGTGCAACAGCTGTCTTTGATATTATCCGACAAAGCAAGACAAGATGTTAGAAAATTTGTGTTCAATATCTGAACTGTGCTACCGCCATTAAGGATAGGACTCTTCAGTTCCCTGACTTAGCAACTGGATTAGCTTAAGTTTTTTAAGAATCAAACAAGAATTAAGAAAAATGTTTACTTACCAAGTAAAAACATCACAAAGGTTTTGTTAGTTTCCCTCCAGACTCTGAGTGTGTTGCTCATCTGACTGCCCAAAAACTTTCCACTTAATACCTCATGTCCCTTAATCAGTGCAACATTTTTGTACACCAGTAAGCGGATTGAACTGGGCAAATACTGCATACATCGGTGGCCTCCGACAGACTGTGCACACCACCAAGGAGGGCCGCTGACTAACCCAGCATCGACTTCCTCACAATAAAACACACAGGGAATTTTAAATGGCTACTCAAGTGGGTGGTGGGGGTGTGAGGGGGGGGGGATTTCCTTCGAACAGTCATCTTGAAAACATTAACTCAATTGGTAGCCAGATTGCTTCGCACAATTGTCACAGACATCTTTGTTCTAGTTTTCTCCAGCTTTGTTCCATACGTAATGATCAAAATTTGTATTATGCACAAAAATGTATCCGTACAGGGGGGGTTTTCACCCTTAGGGGGTACCAACCACAGGAGCAATGTTTTCTAAAGGGTAGAGCTAAGCACACAATTTACCATAGACAACAAAGATAAAACAACATAATGCTGGGTGACCTTCAAGTCCTTTGCTGCATTATTTACATAGCAGACACTGCTATGGCCACTCCCTTAGACCCCCTATATTGCGGTTTACTATGACAAAACGTTGTACCACTTGGTGAAAGGGTAGAAACACTTCAACCCTACTTCACACCCCTGATGTGTTTTGGGATTGGATGGCAGCAGCGTGACCAAACACGAGGGCTGAACGTAAGAGACAGTCCCACGTTTTTCTGTTGGAGGCTCGTCCATACTTAAATGAGTGAGCAGGCGCTGGAGTCCTGTTAGAGGGCCCAGTGCAAGGGTGGGGGAAAGTGCCAGCAGCGCACGCCCCCGACACTCTCCACTCTGCATGCCTGTGGACTGAGTTTAGTGGATGTGGTCATTTTATGCGGGGGAGGAAAAGAAACAGGAGACGCAATTGGAAGAATAGACGGTAGAGGAAAGTGAGAGAGATTTTCTATACTACAGGGGGAAACATCCAGATGATGGGTAAGGCCGAGAGCTAAGCCAAGTGTAGATGGTGGTGTCAGGGACTTTTAGGGGCTCACGCGCATGTAGTGCTTCCTTGGTCAGCTACTCTCTTGTGATTAATGGCACGCTAAAGGCATGCTGAGATTGTTTTCCCCTCTACCTGAAGCATCATACATATACAATTGAAAAATGCCTCAAAAGGTTGTGCTGAACCACCATATCGAAAAAACAAGGACAAGATATGTCCTTGCAAAGGTATCAATAGGGAAAACAGGTTGGAAATCATCTTTTTTAGTTAGGATGGAGTGAGCATGCAAAGTATATTCTGCCTGCATTTTACCCCCCCAAAATATTTTTTAAGATGTTTTCCTCAACTCATACCCTGGATAATTTCGGATTTTTTTTACACTCCTCAGTTTTCTATAGTTACTTCAACAGTTAAGAGGCGCCTTCTGTCTCTTTTCTTTTCCGTGGTTGTTATTTTCGGCTGGCACTGTTGCCTGTTCGCAGCCAAGTCCATTTTCCATGTGGTGCTCAAATTCTGAGAATCACAGCAAAAAGAGTAAGTGTTCACACAGCATCAGTGCTGACATGGACCAGGCAGTCATTTTGGAAAGACTAAATTTGAGTCAGGGGATGTTTCTTAAGTCCACTAGAGAGGAAACTCCTTTTCTATATCACCTATCCTGTTTAGGGTTTCACGTGAGATGGAGCCTATTCTAGCTGACCTTGGACAAGACGAGAGGGAGATCATGGACTGGTCGTCAGTCAATCACACGGTACATAGTTTGACAGACAAGTATACACTCTGATTTACACATTTGGGCAAGTCAGAGTCTTCTGATTTCTGACTGTGGGAGAAAACCTGCACTTCTAGGGAGACCTTTAATTGTGGGCAAGACTGTGGACTGTAATACCGATCAATATCATAGGCCGCAAAAACAGTAAACCAGGGTTCCTGTGTCAATGATCCAATTGTGTTTATTACGGCCAGTTTTCTATTGGAAGGTGCTTTTTGAAGGTAAGTGCAGTTTTAGCTTGTCTTTGTGACTGATGTTGAGTGGTGCTTGGTCCATGAGAAAATGTAGTAATGTGTTGAGTCATTGGCCTCACTGGAAGAGAACAAGTAGACATTCCATGCTGGGACAGAGGAGGGAGTGGGAGGACAGATTCGAAACAGCAACAGGATGAGACCAGGACAAGGCCCATTACCTCCTTTTTTACACCACCCACCCACACTTGTACACTCAAACTTCCCACACCCACCGCACAGATTTGGTTTAATAGCTGAGGCAAGAAAAGCAAGGTCTCCACAGAGAGTCGTGTAACGGTGCCTTCATGAGAATGTTTATGATGTCAAAGGAAGGAAATATTAAACCAGACCAGAGTGCTATACTTTTGGTCTGAGCTCATTACAGAGTGTTTACTCTCCAAGCACCTTAGTTCCATTGTACTTTATTAAGCAACTCCCCCACCCTGGACTGGCTGTTAAAGCCAATCTAAAGTGTCTGTCTCTTGGTTAAGATAATATGCAGGAGGCCTGGCTTGCAAGCTCTCACGTTGTTCTTTGTATGCAGAGCAGTTCTACACCTCCACAAGGAAAGCCATTTGCTACCTGTCCAAACGTTTGTTGAGCGGGCTTGTTAACTGACCTATTGTAACATGAGACGCTTTCAGAGCCCTTTCCTACGTTCCGGATCGTTATTCCCGAGGCATAAAATCACCATTATCATAGTGGAGCTCATCCATCTCGCGCACGCATGCTAAACATCCGCTTTTAAAATTGTGATTTCTTTCTTCCTCTTCCCCCTGCACACACTCTCTTTCACACACGCACACACAGACAGCAACACACCCAAACATAAAGACGCCCACAGCTGCGCCAGGCCATCTCTCTAACAATCCAATCTGTTTTCTTTCCCATGATGTTTCCCATTGGCACAGGGAGGAGAAAATCAGATTTACTCCCCCACAGGGCCAATGCAGTTGCACTGATATGGAAAATGATTTCAGAGCTGCTTGAGCCCATAAACATTATTTTGGTCTCCCCTGTTAATGACACATTTCTTCCCAGCATTGTAGTAGGGATGAGTATTTAGAGAGGAAGTGGGGAGGAATCCTTCGGGGCCGCACAAGCGTCGGGGGAGTCCTTCACCCTTCAGACCATTCACTGACATCCAAGACTTCCTTCACCCTGTTTTTCATCCACGCACACACAGTTAATCAAGCATGAACTTAAATTGTCATGGCCTTCAGATAAAGGTCCCGCCCTCCCAAAAAAGTACAAAGATATCAGTGCAGATTCAGAAAGGGATTTCTCACCTCACGCTCTCTCCGGAGCTGTCAGTCGGCTTCCTAACACACTGCATTTGGCTTCAGGGCTCAAATCAGCCCGGCTCCAATTGTGTCATACACACCACAAATCTTTTTATTGGTGTAATGCGGCAAGCGCAGCAACTCCCCTCTTGAACGTGGGGATAAAATGCATGCTCGTTGTGGCGAAGTCACAAACACTCTGCCCGAGGCACATTTTCAACGAGAGAGACAACACTGTAGCCTCAGGTCCAAAATGCAATGTTGTAAAGAGACTCCAGTGGGCCAATGGCGGGGCACTCAACCTTGCATTTGGCACGCATTAAACCCCATCTGCAGGACCAAATATGAGGGCCCAACAGGAAACAACCATTTTAGATCCCAAAATGGTCATGCCATTGTTCTATACCTTCCCCTGGTAATATGACAAACAAATCTGGATATATTATTGATGATTGATATTCATTGGTTATTATAATCTAAAACCAAAGACTCTATTTTTGTGGGCAGGCCTAAAAACGCATCTTGCAATTCTGTGACAATAAGTGGGAGGACAAACATAGATGCACATTTGGGGGGTGCCAAGCGCTCTACAATTGCCCATGTCACCTGTGTGGACGATTACATCATCCGCAACCGCAAGTCTCGAGATCTACTTCCGGTTCCTTTAACTGTAAATGCACTTTGCAAGTGTCGATCTCCTCCGTGGACTCCAATGAGACCTTCTGCGTATAGACTGTGCGTGTGCCTCCCTCTGATGCGTGTACCTCTCTCTGCTGAATTTAAATGCATTAATGAGGGGAGACGCTTCGATTGGCTCGAGTCGGCGGGATTCCATTCCACAGCAGGCAAACTACCATTTACTCTCTGCACTCGTCAATCAAAAGACCAAAAGAAAGAGAACTCTACCCATGTGCACAATTAGACTGCGCTTTGTGCTAGACTTGAGCATGAAAATAGGACCCTGGATGTTACCTCATGCCTAGCCAGGTGATGCACAGAAAAAAGAAGTTGTAGGGGGTCTTCGATTTTATGATGGTTCTGACATGCGACATTTCAACATTACAAATGGGGAGCAATAAAATGGTGTGTGCAGCAACAAAAGAAAAAATTGTCACAAGGCACAAGAGCAAATTCAGGTTAAGTCACTGCCGGATGAAGAGAACCTCTGTAAATTCATCGGTTTTATGCTCAGACTGGATGTTTCCACTCACCCAGGTGATACACAGAACACATTAACAGCATTCTTAGCAAAGAAAAATGTATGAAATGTAGAAACATTTATACGGCAACTTCACTTTAAAGACCAATGTGAATTGTGAAGACAATTCGCGTTGTGGAAGACCATTATGTTTATCTAATTTTCAACAGTCTTATTTTTAAAAAGTGTAAGACGTAAAATTAAAAAACATTCCACCTAAACTGACTGACTCAGCTCATGGTGAGATTGGAGTCTTCCAGCTTTCTACTTCGTGCAACTTTCAGTATCTATTCCAATTCTTTGAAAAAGCCATGTCAAGACATTCTTTTAGAATAAGTGCCACAGGAAAAAAAAAAATCTTTTGATGCTTCCCGAACTGAGTTTCTGTGACATACGAGGTGTGTCAGAAAGGCTTGTGGACTGGTGTCGTTCTCTTATTCCACTGGAAATATCAGTTGAAAAAGCTGTGCGTATTTTGATGTCTATATATCCCTTGGTTTTAGGTTAGGACTGGATCCGTTTACGTGGCCAGGTGATGAGCACACACACAAAGGCAGATTTAAACATGCGCTCAGCACTATTCCTCCAGATGAGTCCCCTGTTAGGTTTTGAACGTAATTAGTTAATTGGGATGTGGTTTGACTGAGCAGGTTTTCCCCTCCCTGGGGGTGATCATACGGCTCCACTATTCCACGCTGGCACAGTCTTTCCGTAGCGATCAGAGGTAATGACGCCGTACAGGAGGCAGTAAAAAAGTATTTGAGTGTTTTTTTAGAGATCGCTCCCTCGCACCGCACACATGCTCATGCCACATGAAAGTGGCTCTTTGACGACTCCGTCCTGGGTGGTCTAGCCTCCCTCTCTGGTAGATGGATCTGCTTTTGCAAAGGCAGTGCGTGGGCGTGGGTGGATGGTACCCTTGCGCCACAGTCTCGTGTCTTCTGTCAATCTCTGAAGTGGGTTTGAGTGAGGTCAAATCAACCCCACTGCTGTCATGCTGCGTAAAGCTTAATGGACAACAATTGAATCAGCACCATATAAATCCACCAGCATCTTGATTCATCGGCAGGTTTTTGGACAGTCTTTCCTCTTTTTACTTTCATCCCGTTTTCTAACCCTTTTCATCATCCCCCCTACTGTTCAACTCATATTCCTTCACTTCCTCATCACCTTGATCTCTTCCCTCGGCTGCCATCAAGTATGTGCTTCAAAGTGGCCTTTTTTGTTCATATTTTGGGGGTTTTAAGCACTTTTTCGGTTTGTGTGTTTCTTGTATGTCCATCAGTTTATCCTGCGAGGATAATGAACGTCTTTTTTTTTATGGGGAGTCGCAGGTCGACACTCAGTCGTAAATCAGCATCCTATTGTGAGACCATCAACCAAAAATTGCTGGAATGTTCTGTCATTTTGAGTCCTTTGACTCTCCCTCCCTCACACATCCATCAGTGACTCCCCTTTTTAGGTCACGAGCTGGACATTTGGGACTCTTTTAAATCCACACATTGCTCCTGTCCTTTTGGTTCTGTCCCCATTTGCCCTTAATATGATCAAGTCTGAGAGTGTATGTGCAAGACAAAGCAGAGCCCTGGCTTCTCTCCATCTGATGTGCCTTGTCAGAGGCACAGAGACGGAACAAAGAAGATAAGAGAGCTGAAAGCCGCCGAGCAGCCAGCCCAAGGTCTTGCGGATCCCCTCAGTGTAATTTTGAGTTCATGCGGAGAACAAAAGAGAAATATTTAACTCTTCTAGCTACTTGATAAGCTTCAGACGAAAGGAGAGAAGGTGCTGCGTAGCCAATGCCACATCATGCGCATAGTTACCTTGTAAAGCGCATTTGTGCATCTCTTTCTGGGACAGTACTTCAGCAAAGCCAACGCGGATAACACATTCTTCCCACTGCTGCGGCCTACACTTGAACTGCATACGAGGTCATCCAAATCACACAATAAATTTGTTTTTTAAAATAAGAAAACATTCATCCGGCAATGAGGGGTTGAGTTATATCGTAGCTCCCGCCAGCAGGACATCTGCCGGACCACATTGTAGGAGGAAGTTGGTAAAAATTAGCGGCCTTTCCATTTTTACAGATGAAAAGGTCAGCGTCACAGATGATTTGAAACCTCGAGAAAGGGAGGCGTCATAAAAAGAACCCCAGCTGGATGGGTTGATTCGCGCTTTAACGGCCAAGAGTGCGAGATTGGCGGTATCCAAGGTCAAAGTGAGGGGACAGGAAAAGGGATTGTGATCAACTGCACATGGCTACTATGTATAGCCAGTCAGCTGCACAGCTACAATTTTAAGTAATCTTTTTTATCAGGCCGGCGTCCTGCGCCTCCCTCTTCGAGCCAGTAGCAAGCATCTTGCATCATCTGTTTGCAGCTGCTTGCATTTGATTGCTTGTTCATAAACATTCATTCATAAAGTTTGCATTGGGAAACTGATTTGCTAAAAAGACAATAAGCCACCACAGGTGTACTTCCACTTGGTTCTATAAAACGGCACTACAAACTACAACTGCAATATTAAGTCACATGTGCGAGCCAATGCCTGCAGCCAGTTTATTTCTTTTTGTTAACATAACAGTGTAAGAGTAGTATTAATTTAGCGACATGCGCATCGCTTTAGTTGTAGTTTAGCTACACTGTTATCCATTGCTAAACAAGCACATCTGCAGGGTAAAAGAAGCCAAACAGACATTAGCGTTGAGACAATGAGACACAATGATGGTGGCCAAAAAACATTTTGCTCTCAAAATGTGCTAACCAACAGTCAACCCTTCTGTTGAAAGCTACTATATTGCTGCAAGGAGACGATGGTGCCTGGAAGGGGGAGTACATGTACAATAAAATTAAAAATATTAAGTCTTACATTGAATGACCAAGATTATTAACACATGCAGCAAACCACCAAATTTAAAAACAAAAGGCCCTATCTTTAGTTTGATAACAAGGCACAACTGTGGCTTTGAATAGAAGTCCACTTCACTTTCTTCCTGACGTTCTTGTATTTAAGTGTTTGGTGACTTTGGTGAAGGGCTGATTCCAAGGTATCGTGTAATGTGCATTTTGTGTAACTTTCAAGTGCAAAATTCAAAATAGTATGATCTCTGGCGTGTTCAGCTCGAGCGGCTGGACATCGAGCTGTAGCACAATTGTAAATACAGGTATGGTGAAACCAGCTAGAGAGGAAGGAAGCACATTTCCAGTGAGCGCCAGCAGCTTTCAACAGATTATCACAATGCAAACAATCCAGTCAGAGGCCACCATGGTGGAGGGGGAGGAGGAGGCAGAAGAGGGGATGAAGAGGAATAGAAGAGATGAATAAAGAGGAGTTACTACCAAGGCGATGAGTACGAGAGCATCCGCTGACATGTTTTGACACTGAAATATAAGCATTTGACACACAGGTACTTGAACGTGGCTTTGATTCACAAACCAGTGCTGCTTTCCTGTACTCTCGACTGTCTGGCCTTCGAAAGTTACCAGGTGGAGCGGAGTGGGACCTTCACCCAGATTACCAAGACCCAAACACTCCATTCATTTGAGGAGCTCACAGTATAAGACCATGAAAAGCCTGCGCTCTGCCTGGCTTGATTGCATATTCTTTAAAGCCACATTGATGTCGCCGGCAACTTTGTAATACCATTAGACACATTCCCTTATGGTGTGTGTGTATGTGGATGTTTTTTTTTTTTTTTTACTGTATTTGTTCTGGCACCATATTCTATTGTGGGGTCAGGCTTTCCACACCCCAGATAAGAGAGCAGTTATGTCAACAGTGGGTGCTGTGAAATAGGCCACATGGTCATGTTGACATTCTACTACACTGCTTATTTACCCTGACCACAGCCATCAATGTAGCCTCTAGTTCTCTAATGACCAGATGACTCTTGGCGAGGAGCCCACTTCTGGCTCTGACCAGTACTCTATTTTTGCGTGGCAGGTGAACTAGGAAGTTTTGGATGATTTTTTACTGTTTGGTCTGTGGGAACTAGTGCTCAATTTTTATTCCTTGGTCGTTCCATGCCAAATCACCACAAAAATCGGACAATTTTAACCGTGCATATTTTACTTTTAATGAAACGTGCTGTCCCTGTTGATTGTGATGGCACAAAACTAAATCTCCAATTTTCAGAGCAGGGGTTTGGGAGCTATGGCCTTCTGAATTTGGACATTTTCGGCAAAACATTTTCAACACTTTGATCTCACGGATTTCTGGGTCGACACAAAGCAGGCATTGTTGGAAAGAGAATTTAACAGCGATTCCAAATCTGCAATCATTCCGAAAATTTGTATATATTAGAAACCTTTTGACCTTTTGTTTTAGTTGAACTTAAAATTGACCTTTTGGATCACCCAACCTTAACAAAAAAAAAAATCATAAAAAGTGATCTCTACATGTTCTCTAAAACAGGGGACCTTTTTGAAACTGTGAGCTACTTCTTGGGTTGAGATTAATGTGAAGGGCGACCAGTCTGATACACACTTCTGAAATAACAAATTTACTCAAAGTACATTTAAAATTTGTATTATTATATGATATTAATAATGAATTATATTCATTTGTGTAAAGATACTGATCATGTTCGGGATTTATCATAATGATTAGGAAACACACGTTTCCACATTTTTAAAGGATCACTTTTACAATGTTCCTAGAAAATCACAATCTCCCATTGCTAATGAGCTATTTGTAGGAAAAGCCTGCGGCCTACTTATGTGGTCCTTGAGGGTTACCTGTTGTCTGCAGGCACCGCATTGGTGACCCCTGCTCTAAAACATATAAACATATCAGAGATGCAATTTTTTTTGTTTTGCAGCAGTAAAGAGTCATGTTATCTATACCCTGACGTTCAATGAATATTTGGAATCCTTCCAACAAATATTTTGCAGACATTTTTGCATATGGCTGCTGTGCAAAGTTTCTGCAACTTTAGGTGCAAATGCAGCTTCAATGAGAGGATGGTAAGACTAATGGCAAAAAAAAAAAACACCATTTAAAACCACACAATTGGAGCATGAGTCTGCATACTGAGCTGAGCATGACTGTAAAGAACCAGTGGAGCAGCATAATTAGGGCACGAAGGGAAGCGGGTTAATTGACTTCTTTGAGAAAGAGCCTGATTTCTATCAGCCAGTCCCATAATTATCTGAGCCTTCTGAGCTTTCATTAAGCCCCCCTCCCTGATTTATCTCTCACTTGACCACCCCACCTCACCCTCTCCTATCCCCTCCCCCATCTTTGAAGGAGGTAAAACCCCGGCCGCCCCTGCCGTGCCCTCAGCAGGCCCGGGAAGGCTGAGGCAGATTTACAACCAGCACCTGAGCGAGTAAGGTGCACAGAGGCACATAAACACACCAGGAGTGCACAACCACACACACACGAGGCTCCAGACTGCTGCTGACCTCGCCAGGACCTCTGCGTGCTAATGTATTGACGAGCAGCTATTAGCAGCAGAGCTATATACAATGCATACACTGTAGATATTACAGCACCAAGCCATGTTAATGAAACGAAGACGGATGAAAAAATGTTTGTAGCTGTTTTTGTAGTGGGTCTGCGTAATTTTCCAGATGTCATAGATCACTATAAATTTTGTACGTTATCCCAAGGGGGACTGATGGGGTTGAGGTTAGTGTTATCAACCCAATCCTGCTTTTATGGACCTTGCTCTGGGCCATTGGTGGAATAGTGCTTTCAATATCTGATTCCACTCCATCTCACAACTGCTCTGTGATTGACTAGCAACCAGTCCAGGGTGTAGTCCACCTTTCTCACCCTTGGGCAAGGGTCCAGGCTTCTGTCATCGCCGTGAACAGAGGAAGCGATATAGGAAATGGATGGCTGAACCATGTTTTCTGCACTGGGTAACAGTCATTGCGGAGCAGAAAAAGGCCATCCAAAAACCTTTATAAGCATGCAGTGGATTAAAGATATGCCTTTCACACTGGGTTTTTGCCAGTCCTGGTTCTGCACTGGCGCCAAATAGAGCAGGAGTACTTTGATTTTTAGAACTTGTAGAGCTCATTGCGGTTCAGAGGGACATCGGCGGCTGGGAGCGATGACCCCAGGTCCATGGCGCAAACATTCAAATGCCATTTCACAGCGCTAGTCACTTACTAAATGCAGATTCATACGGTAACGTTTGGATATTGTGTTGGTGACGTAATACTGGATCTCTGGGTTGGTTGTCTGCCAATAGGAAGCTACCACCACTATCACCAGTACCAAACCAGCACTGGGACTAGCTCAGTGTGAGAGGAGTATCATTAGTCCTGTCCCACAATTAGCCAATTGATTAATTAAGAGGGGCCTTTCAATAACTTTCTTTCTGAATAGTGTATATCCTAACCATCCAAAACAAACAGGTTTCCATTGTAATGTTTTTCTTTTTTTAGTTCTAACTATTATGCTCAAACCAGCAGAAAGACATCTATTGTTCTCATTGAAGATGTGTGATTTTTCTTTTACTCGACACGTCAGGTCGGCTTCCATAGAAAGAAGTTGCCTTCTTCCTGGCTGTCACTGCTCCTTTCTCTGGAAAAGCTGAAAAATTTGGTCGACCATTGCGAGAGCAAGCAGGGAGAAAAAAAGAAGGGGGATGATGAGGGGGAAAAAAGAGATGAGAAGTGACAAATGAGCAATTTCCTACACAAACCCATAAATCAGTATACAGGGGCAGGGGCAGTATGAGGTCTCCCTTGGAAGACTTAATCTTCGCTCTCATGCAGACACACAACTTTATGTGCACACACACACAAACCAACGAGAACCCGCTTGCAATCGCTATCCAGATGGTGCGCTGGTACAGCTTTGCTGTTCATGACTGTGGCTTTTGGCCTGCCTGACCGGCACAGTAGTGCAGCTGCAAAATCTCTTGAACGTGGGTCACAAGTGCTCAATTATGTCCCGTGTCTTCTGTGACATAAAAAAAGCAGTTAGGGTGGCTGGAGGACTGTCGGCATCCTCTATACCAGAATTTTACGCCCACGGTAGGATGTGGCAATATGGGTTAAGCGTGGTGAGGAGAGGTACTCTCTTCTGTTGATTTTGGTGGAGTGCAACAATCCAGTCAAGGTAAAGTAGCGCTGTTGTGAGCTGTAAAAGCATAATTGCTAGACTGGAGGGTGGTGACTACAACCCAGTTGGGGGGAGCTAGGAAGGCTCAGTCGGTCCTTGGAAACTTGAGCCCCTCATAGGACAATCTGAGGCGGATTGATGGGGGTCCAAAAGGACTTAGGATCTGCTTTCATTCTGAATGTTCGCCATCTGCTCGCTTGGAAAGAGAACCCACAGAGCCCGAGAAAAGTCTTTCGAATGACAGATGAGACAGAGAAAGTGTGCATGTGTGTACTACTCGGTGTGTACTGTAGACCGCGTGGCCGTATCGATCCTCAAAGCAGCTCCACTTTCTGAAAGGAGATCTGTCAAATGGGGATACAAACTGAGAGCAGAAATGGTGTTAATACAATACCAGTCCCCATAACGTTTCTAAAATAGCAGCGAGACTCGACTTTCCACTTTAAAAGGTAATCCTTTTTAGAAGCATCTCACATAGCTGTTCCCTGCTTCCCCCAAATGAACATCTTACTCCTCCTCTAGCTGTTTTGGGCGCTATTGATCCACTCAGTTTCCATGCGTACTGATAACCCTCCACTCTCAGTGCAAATTTGAGTAAAGACTATTTTCAACCAGGGAGGTAAAAGACCTTTTTCATCACTAAATAATCTCTGCTGTCTAAGTAAATAATCTACAGCAAGTCCTCCCTTGTGGAGAGGCCTCGTAAAGGTCTCGTATAATCCCCTAGGTAGCCCTTTAAACACCCCCAGCTATCTAAGACCCATGACTCACCCTGGAAGCAATCAGCAGCAAACGGCGCACATGATTTTTTGCTCTGTCTAACCTCCTAACCTTATGTAGAAACAGAGAATGGTGACCTAAAACTGCCATTGCGTGCAACTTGAGGGCAAATGGCTCCGTTAAGGAGGCTTAAGCACACCTGGGAACAGGTTTCAACAGGTTTCAGGTCAAACACAACCATTTCTGGGATGCTGATCCGAATGAGGACAAGAAATGAGAGAATGGATGACGAATACAATGGCGAGATGATCTGAAGCAGTTCGAGTCTTGACTGTCAAGATATTGTGATTGTCATGTTTCACAGCTGCCGCAAGCTATCCCACACCCTCATCTATCTTGAAAACCAAAGCCAGACCTTGGTTTTTCATGGTAAACAGGATTAAACTGTTCCAAACCTGGTTAAAATTTTCTAAACCTCTATCTGCGTGTGGAGTTGTGATAGAGCGGGTAATCAGTGTTATGAGAAGATAGATTTACTACATCCTCCGAGCAGCTTTGGCGTTGGGACGGAATACAACACGCCGTGGGCTGTGGCAGAATTAGGCACCTGCATCAGCGCCCTGTCCACCCCCACATGCTGCCCTCTCAGCTGCCTCCCTCTTTCCTTTTTCCACCGCATGCGAAACGCTTGGCAAAGCTCTTTCCTGTGGGTACACGCACGCGTTAATGCAACACGTGCAAAACCAAGCAAAACATGCGCTCGTTCCATAATGTGACGGGAGGCATTTGCGATAATGCAATCGAGGAACACGCGAGGCGCAGTTACCACACAGAATAACACACGCCCGCTGCATGAATGTAAGCAGGAAAACTGCACAAAAGCATGGAAAACCACGCTTGAATGGAAGTTTAATCACAGATCCACATGGCAGCCACCCACATGTGCCCCCCGATTATACGGTAGAACCAAAAGGCATCCAACAAGCGGTTCGGCGGCGTTGAGAGCCAGCCAAGCGAGGGGTCTGTCAGAGCATTAGCCAGCATGTAATCATTGCCCAACCTCACGGCAATTAGAAGTGGTTCTAATTCTTTACTGGAATAATTGCCTTCTCCCACCACTAATAGTTTACTTTTCTCCAACAGCTGACAGAGCCTACCCCGGATTCCCAAGCGCAGACGCTCGCAATACACACTAGCGCTGACGCGGCTGCAGCTGTAGCTCGTCTGTCAGTGTGCGAGATCAAGATGGATCCTGGGAATTGTCCTCAGTTGTGTCCCACTTGTGCCACATCAATCCCATGACTCTTGACTGTGGCAAAGCATGGTGTGTGTGCGTGCATGTACACCCCCCCCCATCACCATGCCATCAGGAACGTGACAAACGGGCCCTCTCAGCCCCTTTTTAATAGTGATTCCTTGAAATAATCATTACACTTTGACCAACATTAGATGACAGGCAAAAAAAGTTTCTTCTGATTAGGCAGGGGAATTTGGCCGAATTATCTAATAAGAGCCTTGGAATTCTCTCCATCAATACGAGATCTTTGGATTTTTTAGATTTTTTTTTTTCTTTCTTTCTTTTTCGGGGAGAGCTCAGTATTGATCATTTGACATGTCATCATCATTGTTCTCCCTTTTTTTTATTTTATTTTATTTTATTTTATTTTATTTTATTTTATTTTATTTTATTTTTATTTTATTTTTATTTTTATTTTTATTTTTATTTTTATTTTTATTTTTATTTTTATTTTTATTTTTATTTTTATTTTTATTTTTATTTTTATTTTTATTTTTATTTTATTTTTTTTGTGGATTTTTTAGATTTAACGTCACGTACTGTAGTTAAAATCTGGGAGCAGACAGACAAGTGGCCAAAATGACACTAAAATGGCTGCCCTCGCCTATAAGGAGCTGAGTTTCTCAGACTTCCTTGTGGCTATATACATGATAAAAAAAAAAAGACCTACCAAATATCATGTAGCAAAGTGAAAGAGGACTTGAGGATTTGGGGAGCAATATCAAGAAGAAGTATAGTGGAAGAGGCTATTTCAAGACAAAACAGCAGACTTCCTGTGTCATTTCAGGCATGGGTTCATGATAGATGACACATCAAACTTCATGTTGCCAAGTGAAACTGCATTCAGGGGCTAAATTTGCAAAGGAAATTGACTTAAATGCACAGGCTCACCAGGAAGAACAAAAAAATGGTGCTTTCTGAGTATGTGAAAAACTTCAAAATGGCAAATTATCTGGCTTGAAAATAATTATGATGGTAATTTCTAAAAACGTCTCTTTTAGGCTCGCTGTACGTAAGGTAGGCGTGTGAGATGAGCGATGTGCGCCAGTTCTGAGAGCATGTTAGTTAAGGAAGACTGACGAAGCAGAGGGAGCGTTCCTTACTGTACTTACCTGTCACTTCGCCCCACTATTAATCAGAGGCTCTCCTCGACATGCCCACAATGGAGCTATCATTATAGCCGCTGTGTTACACCTTGGCTTGACAGTGCGCCTTTATCTCTGTGTAAGCTAATTAATGCGCTTGCCATAGAGCTGAATGTTGCACAGCAGCGACAGTGGATTGTGCTCAATGCGAGCAGCCGTTTCGTTTGTTTGTTTGTTTGTTTTAAATGTGTTTGGGTGGGGGATGGGGACACCTGTCTCAGGTGCATCCTTTGCCATGTTTAGTTCTGTTTGCCAGAGCATGATTTGGAATGTTGAACCATGACCATGATCTTAAGACAATCTGCAAATGTCCTGCCATTTGAGGTATCCTATCAAAGGCCTATCAAAAGTGGGACAGTGACTGGGTAGAAGGGAACAGTCGAAAACTCAGATCTGTGGGTGCGTGATGTCTCCAAGTCAAATGTGTGTGCGTGAAAGTGCATTTTTCTTAAAGGGACAGTGAGATACTTTTAGTTGATGTTGATTATGGTTAACTTCCACATTTCTTGACCGATTCCAGTCGTTTAAATTTTAAACTGTTCAGCTCATTTACATTTTATTTATGGACAGTAAGATACTTTTAGTTGATGTTGATTATGGTTAACTTCCACATTTCTTGACCGATTCCAGTCGTTTAAATTTTAAACTGTTCAGCTCATTTACATTTTATTTATGGACAGTAAGATACTTTTTGTTTATGTTGATTATGGTTAACTTCCACATTTCTTGACCGATTCCAGTCGTTTAAATTTTAAACTGTTCAACTCATTTACAAGAGTCAGCAGTCCCATTCAAAATTTCCGCCGGAATTTTTCTAGTTTTTACACCAAAGACTTGTTTACCCTGCTTCCTCGTGTTGAAAGCAATTGTTGCTGTCCGACAAGGGTTGAAACGTCCCATCATATTTAGCGCCGGATGTTGCCGAGCATAATTATCTGTTTTTGGGACTCGGACAAGGCCGCTTTGGGGGATTCTTGCCAAGTGCTCGCTCCCCGCCCCCCAGGTAATAAAAGCCACACGGCTGCATATCAGCCACCAAGCTTGAGGATTAACTCCTGCTCTGCCCCCGTCTCTTTAAGGCTAGATACATTTTACACAACTTAATCCCTTGCTTCAACTCTCTCCCTCCTTTTGTTTTGACTTGGCCTTATGGACGGCACTTTCCTGCGGGTCCGCGGAGAAAACCCGTGGGGCAGAAGTTTCGAAATGACTCTTCTCCAGTGGCCCGATGAGCGTATCACCCTGGCTAATAGGGAAAATATATCGCCTGGCTTCTCGTAAATTTGCACATTGATGTCAAGCGAGGACAAGAGGGCTTACGATGCAGGGCGAGCTCCCTCCGCCTCCCTCCCGCTTTGCCTACTGTTGTAACTGTACTGAGCCTGCAGGCGAGATAACCACTTACCATTGTGAGAAAAAGCTGTCTGAGCTTTGTTTTGTTTTTTCTCTCTCTCTCTGGTACAAATATATAAAAAGCTTCGGCCGCGATTGCAGAAATAGTTCTGTCACTATAATTAGATATAAACAGTCAAACCAGACTCTCAAGCTCGCTCTGTCTCACTGGCCTCGTGGCCTCTTGGGAAGCAAGACGTGTTAGTGCGTGTGACAACTGTGTGTGTGTGTGTGTGTGTGTGGATGTGCGCGTCACTTTGCCACGCACCAGCGAGTGTATGACAGCATGTGACAATGCTCATCTAGTTTCGCTGTTGCGCTGCTCTCGTTCTCTGTCGTTCTGTCCTTCTTGTGAAAACACACAATCTCACTCAGCCCACCCCAAACTCCCACACCCCCACGTCCACCACGGGGTAGGTCAGCGGCCACGCATGTAGCACCGACAGACAAACACACATGTGTTGCTGAGCGGTCCGTCATTTGCCCCCCATCCTCAGAACGGGTACTGCATCGGCAGAGAGAGGAGGCAGTGTAGCCTAGTGGCCGCGTGAAAAAAAAGCAGATGGGTATCTTAAGGGAGGACAAGCAATGTTAGATTCATGGACTGGTTAAGGGTAAAAAATCAACAAAGAACACACAGAAATGAAAGAATTCAGCGTGTAAAACAAGCCTTTTGACATAAAAAGCAGAAGGGGAGGGAGAAGTGTTTTTTTATTCTAATCAAAGTCAGCAAGAGCAAAAGAGAGCAAGACAGAGGAAGAAGGAGAACGAGAAAGACCAAGCAACAAGTCCCCTTTGGATTGAGGACGAGGCAGCTGGTTAGAGGGTCTCCTGAGACTTATTAAAATGGAATTCCTGCTGCTAATCTTTGTTTTCTCACCAACGGCGTGACACATCCTGAAGAAGCATGCGGCATGTATATTTAATGGCAAATCTCTGCATATGTTTAACGCCGCACCTCATCCTTTGCAACGGTGCCCCCGCCGTCCCCTTGTCCCGCTGCCAATTGTCCTCCTTAGAGTTGTGCGTGACCTTGAGCCCATGGAAACATTAGGCTGTAACTGAGGCAGATGTGCTAACCACTATTCCACCGTGCTTAAACCAGCCAAAGCCAAAAAAATCCACAATTTGGATCAACAGACATTAATCACAGAAATTCATATCATTTCTTACCAATGCTTTTCTTTTGTCAATCATCCATCCATCTTTTCCTCACAAGGGTCGCGGGGGTGCTGGAGCCTATCCCAGCTGGCTTCAGGCAGTAGGCGGGGTACACCCTGAACTGGTTGCCAGCCAATCGCAGGGCACACAGAGACGAACAACCATATTCACAATCACACCTATGGACAATTTGGAGTGTTCAATCAACCTGCCATGCATGTTTTTGGAATGTGGGAGGAAACCGGAATACCCGGAGAAAACCCACGCAAGCACGGGGAGAACATGCAAACTCCACCCAGGAAGGCCGAAGGCCGGACTCGATCTCACGTCCTCTGCACTGGGAGGCAGATGTGCTAACCACTATTCCACCGTGCTTAAACCAGCCAAAGCCAAAAAAATCCACAATTTGGATCAACAGACATTAATCACACAGAAATTCATATCATTTCTTACCAATGCTTTTCTTTTGTCAATCAATCAAACTCAAATGTATTTGCCCTGAGGAGAATGTGTTTGATATACAGTAGTGCAAACACTGTGATCCAAACCCTGGCACAGCTCTGCCCATAAATGGTCACTTTTTACCCCTAAAATTTGAGACAGTGTGAGTAAACCAGTAAGTATGCAAAGTTTTGCTCTACATATCAGTCCAATTATTAGTTATAATGTACAAATGAGCTGGTTTGCCTAACTGCATTAACTCCGAAAGAAGGACATCAACACCAAAGATGAGGAAGGCCCTGAAAGACCGTTCACTGATCAAAATCAAACACCAATGTTGGAATGATAGCCGAGGAAAATCACAAGTCTTTCTCACTAAAGATTGGCATAGGCGTCTCCGTTGAAAAAGAAATACTCTAGCACAAATAACAGGTCTATGTAACCCAGCTGGCAGTATTACTGTTCTGGAAGTTTTGAATGTTGTCACATATACTGGACCAAGTAACGCTTGGTTCTGGTGTACCAAACTGTAAACCCAATAAAAAGGCCAGCAATGGAGGGAAAAAGGGATTTTTTTCTTCTGCTTTTTCAAAGTTCTCCAAACAGACAGACAATGTGCTTTTTAAATTGATGCGCATTCACGCAAATCTGCAAAAGCATCTGTCTTTTGCATACCAAATACTTATCCACCCGGTCTTACCCAAAATTGTATTCTTAAGTCTACTCTGTGTGTTTTTGAGTTCAGAATCTGAGTCGTGGGAGTAATGTGTCTCTCTGCTGGTCACAGCAAATATGCACTTAACTGGCGAAGCGTTATCAAGCTCATTATCTTGAGTGACACACGCAACAACAGCCCTCTGTTCCGTCATCCGTGAATGAATGTGACGTCTTCGCACAGACAGGAAAGATAACGACAGCGGGCTTTTTTTTTGAGATTACATTACACCCTCAATACGGAAATTCTGCTTTTACAGCAACAGCGTGGACACTCACTCACAGCACACAAGAATACTAACAGCAAAGAATGGCCAAAATAGATGTACACATTTATAACATGAGGCGGAGACAGAGAAAAATGAAAGCAGCCGCGTATGTGGTGACCGTAGTCAATGTTGAACACTATATGTGCAAATGTGAACGGCAAATTTTACATGGACAACTAGAAGCTGTTTATACAAAGGGGATATGAAAAGACATGAGTAGACATCAGTGTTGTATGTAATTGTAATGTAAGGTAAGGTAATTAAGTATCAGTGGCTGGTATTAGCCTCCACTACTCAATACCTGCAAATAAGGCCGCTCATCCCTACAGTAGTGATGGCTATACACAAATTTCATATAAAAAATGGTCTTGTGTAAACGGCCCCTAAGTCCTTACCCTCATCCAGATCCACCCCCAAGTCGGACTCTTCCTGCCCGAACCTTCCACCAAGTTTTGTAGTCGCTTTTGCTTAATCCCGCAAACAAACAAACAAACAAGACAAACATATGGCCACCAAAACCTCCCAAGGAGAAAGCGCTGCGCAAACACATGAACAACTGCTGAGCTGAATTTATATGGAAAAGAAATTCAGATTTTCCCTTTTGGATGCGCTACCACTGGTTGGCTTCTAGTAGACAAACTGCATTAAGAGCAGGAATCCGGACGGGAGAAGGGGACAGACAGACGTTGAAGGGTTAACAATGCACCTGTCTGGGCCTCCAAACCAACCACGGGGTGCCTGGTTCGAGTCAGGCTGTCCGAGAAAGCGCACACACAAACACACACATGCGTGCAAACCCCGCCTGTTGTTTGTCACCACAAATCTGCCGACAACAATAGGGCACAACGGCTCCCTTTTTTTTTTTGTTCCCGTCACTGAGCGCTTACAATAATACGTTTGAAATTAAAAAAAAACAAGTAATCTGGATTTTCTGCATGAGCCGTTAATAATGTCCAACAGCTGTCACATGCAACGCGGCCACTCACTGAGGTGGGCTGGACAAAACAAATCAGAAAAGAGCAAAAAATAATCTATTCAATGTACTATAATATATTTCCATTCCTTTCTTTCGGTCATGGGAAGCGAACAAATAGTTTGAAAACCCAGATGGATTCTTGTCTTCTCTACACCGAGCATAAAAATAGACAAGGCATGGTTATGAAATCCAGCGTCCTGAAAGCTGATCCAAGAGACTGCTAGGCCGTCGGCCGCTCTCGGCCGTGGGTCTCCTTTGTGTTTCGGCGCAGAGTACACGCCCCGTGCTCTGGGCCAGGGGGCTTGTGGCACCGCGCCACGCCATGTAGTGTGGGTGGCGCACCGTTTGAAGTGCCCTTTCGGAGGCGGGCGGCTTGGCCACTCGCTGGCCAAAATCCTCTTTGCTTTTCCACCCGCTCGTGAAGCTTTTATTTTTTGCAGGCTGATTTTCTCACCAGTTGTGCTCCGTGGGATAGTATTTTATATATATATATATATATATATATATATATATATATATATATATATATATATATATATATAAAATGGAATGCTAAAATTCTATATTTTGAGTAATTTTGGGTAAAAAAAAAATTGGGGGTGTGTCTTATATGCACAGTATTTAATGATGTCAAACAAGAGTCTTGATGTGTTCTAAGGCCAAATGAGGAAAAGATTAATTGGCTTTTTTTATTTTAATGTTTTTATAATTGCACATTTTATCTCTAAAGCTTGAAAAATAAGACAATATAGACTCTTTTTATTAATTTATTTTTACATAACTTTTATTTGTACCATACTTTGGTCAATTTGATTGTTTGGTGTCATAAAAGACTATGCGGGCTGGGCGTACTATTGTATGCGTGGCACAATAATAAAAATGCTATTCATTCATTCGCCTCTTTAGCGTGTCATCGCTGCGGCTCACTCTTCAAACATGACCAGTCGACCCATGCTTATTAATCCACCTGGTATATTTGTGTAACAATTGGTTTGTGTTTCAATCGATTTGTGATGCCTGGAGTGTGAGGCACAAAGATGACGTAATAGAAAAGGGACTGTTGTTAACATGTCCGACGCTACATTTATATAGCAACTGAGCTAACCCATTACCAATTTGCTGCCAATCTAATGCACTCCACTGAGTTGTAGTCATAAGAGAGGGAGAGACAGACTTTTCCGTGACCATTGTAATTTACTGGGGTCCCGCTGGGAGTGTCAGGGGATGGTGGCAACACCAGTGAGGTGCCATTTTGCACAGGTTTTGATTTTGTGGGGACCCTGACTCGACGGCGATGTCATATCGCATCAATTCCCCAACGAACCTGTGACATGCCAAAATCTCCCCTCATCCACCCGACCCCCACGCCCATGTAGATGGAGCCAACACAAAAGGGCTTGCTCAGAGTCGGATCCGAATGGATTTTGGCCCCATCCCCATGTTCTGTCAGTGTGCTTCCCACTTGCAGCTGCTGCAGCGGGATACAAATAGCACATTTAATATACATCTACAATGCGTCCTATAGAAGTGAATGAGTGACATTGTGAGTCATCGTTCATCTTCAAAAGACCATCACCATCCAACGTGACGGTTTGGGATGCTCAAAGAGTACATTCTTTTGAAAGGGGAGGGGTCTTCCATTACGATTATTAATTCGCAAAGCACAAGAAGCTCAAGGCGATTGTTTTGGATTGGGGCCTAATTGGGTAGTGACCTCCCACATCCAACAGATGGAGGCGCTCTCACCATCACCTACAAGACTGCAATGGAATGAGACGTCACTGTTTGGCCTTGGCAGAGGTCGCCACTCTACTCAGGGCCACTCTAGTTGTTTTGGGTGCATTTTTTTTCTTGTCAACAATAGATTTTGGAATTAGAATTAAAAAGATGTGGATAAAATCTTTCGCCTCCCTCATTCGAAAGCTGACCAAAATTGAAGTGGTCCTTTTTCAATTTGTGAAAGTCTCCATCAAATGTGTATTTGAAGCTCATTTTTAGCTTTTAGCGATGGAGATGATCAGTTTTGTCAAATGATATGAAATGCTCCTTAGGTGAAGTCGGTTTGAATGCCTCCACGTTGCTAGCTATTGTTATCTCTCACCATGCACTATTGGTAAACTAACAATAGATACTGTATATGTATTGTCACTGTCCAATGTCCAAGTAAAATGCAGATAGATTTTTTTGTAGACCTATCCATTATTTTGTGTGTACATGTGTATTTTTTTAATAGCATGACTGATTTTCCCGTTCTAACAATTCATGTTAATTTGACTGGCTTTCCATTAGTGGAAAAAAAATTTTCTTTAATTGTTAATTAAATATCACTGGCGCAGGGTGGACTCCTTCTCCAAAACCATCACTTGCTATATTTGATGATGCAATGGGAATGGACCATTGCAAACATCAAGCTATTTTTTTTTAACATTTTCGATTGGTCAATAATTTGTGTGTGTGGGGGGGGGGTGGACGTTCGGGGGGTGGGGGTGGTATGGGGCTCATACGGGGTCTGACCAATAATTAAAATTTGTGAATTGGAGGTTTCCATCCGACAGTAACAAAAGGACAAAAAATGTATTTTCTGCACTCAAATTGCAAATATTTTGTGTATTTTCCAATTTTATTGGTTTAATAGTGATGTCGCTATAATTGCTAAATATCGGCAATTATCAACCAGTCATCACACAGGGGGACCAGATAATACAGAAGTCCGCCAATAATAATAGACTTGCCGCGTTTGTCCATCTGTTGTGGCTGTGGCTCAAGTTGTGCTCAAACCCCCAAATGTATTTTTACAAGTTAGCCTTATAATAGGACTCAAAAGTATATTTGTATTCAAGTTGATTTTGCAAACAATTGGGCTTACTTATCGATTAGCGACATCGGCACTTTCTAAATTATTGGTTTATCGGTATCGGTCGAAAATAGTATTATCGTGCACCCCTAGCTAAAATATATATTTTTTTTTTAATAAACAAAAAAATAAAAGTATCACAGGTAGCATGACAATTAGGGGATACTCGTAAAAATGGGTACAATGTTGATAGGTTTCACTTGCAGACTATGTTTTCAGAAGAATCCTTCTTGCAGATTTTTATTAATTTGGGATTTAGTCAAGTGCAGTGGTATGCAGGTTATTTTGATTAACGAGTCATCACTTGGTAGATCATATATTCATTTATATATTTTTGCTGTGTGTGCCAAAATTTAGGTCACTATCAAGCTCCAGAATGGTTACCATTCGAGTGAAGTGGAAAGAAAATGGAGCAATCAAGGCACTCTTATGCACTGTGGTGCCCTCCCATGTGGGCAAGGAGAGCCACCGTCATGGATACATTTAAGTGGTTTATTGAACAGTCAAATACAAAATGAGAACGCTCACAAGAGTTGCTGTACGCCACAACTCACGCCCAGACTCTCAAATGGGGACTAAAATGACTCCAGGGCCTGATGTCACTCGCTAGAGTGCTACTTTCAAGATAATACCCAGCTTTATTTCAAGGTATTGGTACTCACGACATTGTCCAATATTAGTAACGGCCGCTGTCTTGGGAACTAGAAAGTAGAAGAATAGAAATTGCCATTAATTTCATGCAATTGTACGGGAAAATGCTATATTGGAATATATAGGTGTTTCTTTAAAATTGTCTGCCAATGTTTTTAGGTGAAAATTTTATGTATCAAAAGTACTAGTGGTATCAGTTTTGGTGGCTATTCAAGAGCTGAGTACTAGTACTGGTATTGGTCTTTAAAAGTGGTATCCAACACTACTGCCCTTGACAATGATTTGAAAACACTGCGCTGTGCATGCCAGGCCAGTAGGAGGCGCTATCAGAAGGCATCTCGTGACAACCCTCGACTGAAACCAATGTCACAAAAGGGCCAAAACGCCGCCGTTTTTTATCAGTTGTTGTAAACAGCCACGGTCACAATCAAGCGGCACCCCACACAATCGTCTTGATTCTTTTTAAAGGCAGGCCCGGGTCGTAAGCGGCCCCTTTGCTAATCCCTCCAGACACCTGTGTTTGTCTTTGAAGCGTCCTCAGACCCACGGGATATTTCAGCAATGAGACGTTCAATAAAAGTCTCCGTAAAGTTATTTATCTCCCCTTTGGTTGAGAAAAAAAAAACTGGGGGAGAGAGCGAGAGAGCGAGAGAGACGGCAGACAGGCCGGCTAACCTTTGAAGGGGGAAGCTGCTCGGACGTAAAAACTGGGAGAATGACAGGGACATCCTACAAGAGAACAATAAAGGGGGTGGACGGGGCTGTTTTTTATCTTTAACAGCAGCCGTAAAACACACGCACAAAGCCGGGCAGGCCAACAATGGTGCGGGCTGAGAGGACGGCGGCTCGAACCCAAGTGGCAGGAAGGCCGCCGCTTCCCAGACACCAGGCTCTTCCTGCAAAAGAAGCATTTGCGGGGGGCTGCTTGTGGAAAAGGGAAGCGTGGGGAGATGCCCAGGAAGTGGAAGTTTGAACGTGCGGGATGACACATATATGACCTCTCGCTGTAGAACACCCCCCCTCGCCCCACAGCTGCTTTCACACCAGCACACCTCGGGCAAGGCGCGGCATTCAAACAACATGGCTGAAAGACGAGCCCCCTGCCATAAAGGCCGGCAGTAAAGGCCGCTTCCAGCGCGTCCCCGCCACAGCCAAGTGCAAACTGTCCCCCAAGTCAACAGAAGATAGCTCGTCAACCGACTCGCTCAAGTCCAGCACATTAAATGAGTTTACAGCTCTGGAAAAAGTTGAGCGGCGGTCACGTTGGGAAAAGTGTAACCGTAAACCGGACACCTGGCATGCGTCACAAACGCTCCCAAAATGAAAATGGACTGACAGGGTCGTGGATTTTCGACGAATTTGAATTTCTCATGTAATCTGGTGCTTTGCGCTGTTTTTGTTGGCTTTGTTGACTTTGGAGGCCCACGTGACAAGCGAAGAGTCGCTTCGCTCAATCCACGTGTCAAACTCGAGGCATGGGGGCCACATCAAGCCCACAAAATCATTTTCTGTGGTCCAGTGTGGCAAATTGTGTATTTACTTTCTTTGAACTATTATTACTGTTTACTTAGTAGTTAAGGACATACGTGTCTTTTGGTTAATTAATTTGTTTACTTTTTGTGTGCACGTGTAAGGATGATTGGCGATTTTCGCTAATAGTTAATGGATAAGATGGTTGTTCATATGTTCCGTACTCGACTGTGATATTACCCTTTTGTATGTATGGTATTTCGACAACATCACAGTTTTTCCCAAAATATCAAAATTCTGAATAAAATAGTGCATTTTCTTCAGGTTTCTTAGCTGAAAATCTGTCCCTAAATAGAAAATTTCTTCCCTTTTTACAGCTATCATTTATTTAAAAAATTGTGTTGTCAATGTTAAAGCGTTAATTGATTGATTCATCACAATTTTTTTTTACATTAATCATGAATTAAGGCAGATTAATCGAACTGTTAATTTTGACCATAGATGATCCTTTAGTGTGACAGCGGATGGCTACGTTTAAGGTAGCACAGGTTGTGTTTTAGCAATAAGCATTTAATAAATGTTTGCGTATCACATTTAGAATATTTCTTCATGTCAAAATATTGGGGTCATTTTTTTTTCCATTTTAAATTATGCAAGTAATTAACTGATTAGAAAAAGAGGAGGATGAGCGTGTGCAGTCGGTCAAAAAATGTTGAAGACGTCCTCATAACATTAAATGTCAAAAGAATTAACACATAACCTGGTGCTCTTCAAATTTGGTGGGAAAAAAATTGTGCTAAAAAAAAAGCCTTTTTTTAATTAAGCGATTAATCGGGATTAATCAAAATTCTAAGATGTGATTAATCTGATTTAATCGTTTGACAGCTCTAATAAAAAGGCACTGTATATAATTAACAATGAAATGCAGGCGCAAATCTGAAAATACTGTACTGAAACCATGAAAAATGAATTTGACATCCATGACTTGTTAGCCGCCACATGCCAGATGTCGCAGTGAAATGGCTGAACTGGACAGTCATGAGAAAGAAAAGAAAATACTGTAGGTGACTCAGCACCGCTCATCGACTGGCTGCAATGGAAAATCTGTGGCCGGTGTACTTTTCAGGAGGGAAAGTTTTGAGGCTCTACATATACTGTAATGCATTCTTTATTCTTTATTTTATATCAAGGAAGAAATGTTTTTCCTTTTCTACGCCATCCATTGACTATACTACTGTAGTGTTTCCATGACAAAAACTCTCCACTTTTTCGTAAATATAAATATATATATATATTATTGTGAAAACTGCATTATTGCTATGACTTGGCCAGCTGGATGCCACTTTGTACCCACAAAAGTCATTTTTTCTGAATTTTGCTTGCGTAATTTGAATCTGTTTTGCTGAAACAAATCTGACGTGATACAACATTTTTAATTGGCTGTTGCATCTGTAATGTCGTTCACTGTTGATTGAAATTTGGAATCATAGCAAAACGTGAATTTGACGGTTGGCCACTCATGAAAACAAATTGTCGAACCCCACGTCGCTCGGTGTGTAGCGAACCGTAATGTACTCCACAACATGAACATGTTTGCTTCGGAAGTGAAACAAATTGTTTCCATTTTTAGAAGCAACATTGTACACTGCCGCGCTATTATCACAGACAGTATGGCACACCTTATCACCATGCTTTTTTTTTTTTTTACACCAACCTTGAAATATTCATTGTGTCTGTTAAATATTCATGTCAACCGGTGTGCAGGTTAGTCCCCGGGGGGATCCGACGCTCTCTGCAAACAAGATACTCAGTGGGGCTAACGTCGCTAGCATATAAGACAATGGATGGGGACATTAATGACTAACAACGGACATCCTACCCGAGAGGTTTTGTTTCTCTCGTTTTTAAGCATGCATTTTTCAGGGTTTAGACATAAAAACTACTTTGAGAGTCCTTTTCATGAGTTCATCTTATCTTTCTCTACTGCATAAAAGCTGTTGTCGTGTTGACGAGTAGCCAAAACAGTTTTGGTGCTTTTTGCAACCGACTCCAACGTCACCATTATCGGGTTGGATTTCATCTACCTACCATTTCTATTTGTTATTGCTTTCACCAACAACAGTGGTCAACTTGTATCATTGAATACTAGAGATAGACTGATATGTTTTTTCAGGGCCGATATTAGTAGTCAAGGAGGCCGATAACCGATATTTGGAGCCGATATTCATTTTTTTTCTCTTCTTTGTTATATGCATGTTTATCGAACAACTTTTCAGACCTTTCAAAATGTAGAAGTTTTTTTTTTTTATCTTGGACCATAGACATCCTTTTAAATTTCTACCAAAATGTTCAGGAAGCTACCAGGGTTTTCAGTACATCTTAAAAAGTTAAATGGCAACTAAAAAAGTAAACACCACAAGTCTCTACTGTTTTCAACAGTAAATATTTTTTTTTCCAAAATGTAAAAATACCTGAAATCTTAAACTTTCACATTTCTTTCTTTTAATGTCGAACAAAAACAAACGGTTCAGAAGGCTCACAGGGTCAGCAGCATCTCTTATAAAGTTAACTGAAATTTTAAATAAATAGTTCAGAGATTAAAATGGTTTTAGATTTACCTTATATTGGCTGTCAGATGAAAAAAACAAACAAACAAAAAAAGGCCAATACCACTATTCGTCAAAATGTTTTTGTATACGTATGTGTGCGTATACCACAGCCATTTTCATACAATCACAAATTAATGTGATGGTATATGCTAAAAAAAATAAACAAATAAATATGTCTTTCAGTGTTTACATGAGAACAATAAGCATTTTTAAATTTGTTTAGTTTATTGAAAGTTGTCTTGCCCCTTTTTGAAATTGTCATATAATCTCTCTTCTCGAGCGTTTAAAAAAAAATCATATGAAACTAATGTGTAATGTAATGTAAACTAAAATGCATAATGGTGGTATCCAAAGTACGGCTTTTGGGGGCTTTTGGGTGTCGCGGCTCTTTTTTGTTGTCAGACTGCAATATATTTTATAATTATAAAATTACACACGGGCAATTCTGAACAAATAGGAAGAATAACATAATGAAGGATTATGTTATGTTTAAATTTCATAAAGACTGTGTGTTCGGTCTAGACAAGGAAAAGGCCCTGCAGGAGTGTTTTGATGTGACTGACTACACTTGTGTTTTTAAAGAAGTACATTTTAGTTGTTATTGTTCAAAGTAATGATACTGCGATCGGTCAGCCACCGATTGTGATTGGCCGATTTTGGTGGGACAATATATGGTCAGCCTATTTCAATCAATGCCTTTCAATGCCAATCACGAAAACTGATCGTCCGCAGCTCGTACTTTGGAGCCTGCAACCAACTCCAGAACAGCTTGTGTGCAGAATTGCGGCCCCTCCCCCTCCCCTTAACACTGCACGTTAGACATCAAACCAGTAACTGATGTGTGTGCATTGCATGCATGTCCTGTTTTTGTATAGTAAAGGGATGGAAATTTGCGTTGAATTATTATTTTTTTATCTGATTAATCAATTTTTCAGGGGGAAAAAAATCATTGCCGGATTAATCAAATATTAACTCATTCACTGCCATAAATTCATTTAAAAAAAAAAGATTATTACAAATTAGGGGCAAGAAGCGGTTAAATGTTTTTAATTGTAATTAATCACATGACTTCACTCGTTAACTCACAACTAATCACAAATTCTATATGTTCAAAAAATCTGGAAAAAAACAACCCTTTTTTTTAATGTCAAAACGACACTGATATTAATAATTTGAAAACATTTTGACCATAAAAACTTTACTGGAAACAGAGTACAGTTGGACCTCAACTACTGGTGGGAGATGGAAGATGATTCCGACTGCAAATAGTGAAAATCAGCAAATGATGGATGCTCCTATATAACTGTATTTTATTTTTTTGTTAATAATAATAATAATAATAATACACATACGGCTTGGGTAAATTTGCGAAGTTTTGGCGAACTTCTGTGTGTTCTCTATTCTATGACCATTCCCGAGTCATTTTGCTTTCCCAGGAAATAGAAATGCAGCATATGTAACCTATGACAAAAATGGAATATAAATGAAGTGTTCTATACATACACGCATAATATCTTAACCTACATTTATATTGGTTTTAGCATGTTGAGTAAACAATGAAGCAAAACATCCTTAAATGTTTCTTTATGCGTCCCTCTGTAGGAAAGGTTAAAGGGAGACTTGACTCATTGAGCCATTTTCAACAGGAAGAAGATCCTAGTTTGTCTATAATTAATATGATGAACTCATTATTTTTCATGAACAATTAATACCTTTAAAAACTCTTCTTTTTTTTTTACACTTGCTGTTGACTGAAGATGATATCACCTGTGCTCAGGAAACAGGTAACGAGTCACGACCAATCATGGCTCAGTTTGCTGAGCAAACCCAGAAAACCGCTGATTCACGTGATTGGCTATCTTTTTCCTCATTGTTGATGAAAAATAATTATCACATTCATTCTGGAGAACACGGCTCAATGATCCCTTTAAGACACCCCCACCAAAAAGCATTACACTTAAAATCTCATTTTATATATGATATAATAAATGTCACATATAAAATAGCCTGGCACTGAATATGGTGTTGTAAAAGAAAAATTATTTCACTTTGAAAATACAGTACGTATTTCTAAACTTCCAACGCCTGAAAATGTGCAGCGAATTGAAGACATTTGGAAGACTGAATCGCGAGATAAGGTTTTGTCTCTCGTCACACCCAAAAGTGACGAGAGCGGAGAGAACAATAAGCCACCTGTGTTGCTTGTGCACGGGAGCGATGGCATTTGCAGTCTTCGTGTTGGTGCGCCACAAGAGATATTCCATCCATCCTTTGTGTATGTGTGTGTGTGTGTGGTTTTGTCTTTGCTACATTGTGGGGCCCATACGCGCGTGTTTTTCCAGGTTTAACTACCATTGTGGGGACATTTTGTCAAGACTTGGTTTTAGAGTTTAGGTTTGAATTGGGTTGTGGTTGAGGTTATGGTAAGGAATGGGGGTAGGCCATCATTTTTGATGGTTGGGGTTAGGGGAAGGGGCTAGGAAATGCATCAAGTCAATGAGATGTCCCCACGGTGATACAAAGACAAGTGTGTGTATGTGTGTGTATGTGTGTCAAAAGCAAACATGAATGGAGAGCGATGAAAGGCTAATAAATTCTCTACATTCCATGTCATATTTTTCAATGTGAATGACACCATTTTGCAAATGCATTGGGCATCTTCATTTTCAGCTCTTCGTTATTTGGCCTCCTCTTAAATGCAGCCTGCCATTGAAAATGACAAAAGGGCTATGCAATGGTAACATTTGAAAACATTTAACAACGCCATTTTCATACATCAACTAGTATTTCTGCTTCTCTCTTATTAGGTGTAAAGATGAATATCAAAAAGGTTGAATTTAACTCATTCACTGCCATAGACGGCTATAGATGTCAAAAAATCATTTGAACTGTTTCTATTAGTTTAACATTTTTTTCCACTTTTGTTAACGGGAGTATGAAAACCTAGGAAAAAAATATTGTACATTTAGAACAGATATAAAACTAGTGAAATCATGCGCTTAATTACAATTTTTTGTAATCGCCTCACAACCCTAATTTTTAATAGAAAAGCTTATTTTAAAAAAATGTCTACGTTTTCATACTCTTGTTAACAAAAGTGGAAAAAATGTTAAGCTAATAGAAATAGTTCAAATAAATTTTTGATGTTTATAGGCGTCAATGGCAGTGAATAATGAAGAAATATAAAGATGGTAATAAAAGCAGAAATTGCGTTGCTTTCTTACCATCAAGTAACTGCAATTAGAATCCAAAAAGTTTAAATAAATGACATACATAAACACACCACTTTTCTTTTTGGTCCCATGTGCTGACTTTTGATGTAGCCAAATTGGTGTAAATCTGTTGGTGAGCATTTCTCCTTGGCCAAGATAATCCGGTGTGGCAGTCAAGATGTTATTGTACAGGTGTGCCTTTGACTGCCCACTCTAAAATGTGCAGTTGCATCACACACGCTTTTAATAAATGCTAAATGAACGCAGTGTCACAAATGTAAATACTCCTGAGTCACTTGTCAAAGCTGGCGCGTGCACCGTGAACACATTTGCACCCCGACGCTTTGAAGGCCAACTCAGGAGGACGCCGCAGGGGGGAGGGGGGACCACCCGGTCCCTGCCGCCCACCCCCCGACCCATCGTTGCACCGTCACCCGTGCGAAGCCGCGCTCACCCACGCAGCCCACGTCCACCAGACGACGGCATCAACGCTAAGTGACAAAGCGTGGTTTGCTTGCGCGGCCGCGACCCTCCACAACGCGCGCCCAAGACGTCTTTACAACAATGAAGGCCTTGATTATCCTCAAACACGACACTTGATCCTCAAATCTGTCATTCAAAGGATAACATTGCTGTATTTTCTGCTTCTTCTTTTTTTTATGTTGTGGCGTAACAGAGATTAAGATGGGCAGAAGCATCAATAATCAGTGGGTTGTTGTGGGAGGTGGGGGAGGGGGATTCGTGAGCTATTTGATACATCTGCGCGTTTTGTTCACATAGGTCTTAAATTTGATCGAAACGTGTTACTATAGCAACGTAATCATATCACATTGGTATCGTATAACTTCTAGCACAGTATCAACTCACTCGTGTGTGCATTAGCATTGTGTTAGGCTAATAATAGTAGCCTAAATCATTTCTGACCATTTTCGGAAAAACAACAAAAAAAGATGACAACAAAGAAGATTACCGTGACCTGGGTGACGGTCAACCTACACAGATATTATGAAAAAAACCACATTTTTGTATTTTCTGTATTTTACTGTATTTTCTATTGTTATCGTGACAGTCACTTCAAATTACTTGGGCAATCATGCTATTAGGCTAACGATTTCACCACTTCTTATGAGAAATAGTACCTAAATATAAGGGCTAGATGTAGACTCTGCCTTAATCTGCCTCACTCTGCCTTGAGTGCTATGCTAGCATTTTAGCATTTCATTAATTCTCATTACAAATAGTGGCTGACTAGCACCCAAGTTTCCAAAATGTCTTATTGATCTGTGATGGCACTTTCTACTCAAGTGGCTATCTTGCTCTAGTATGTTAGCATACCAACTGCGAATATGTTAGCATTTCATCAATTTGCATTAAAACTGGATGTGAATAAGTGGCAGAGATGCATTGACATCAAATCCCTATCAAATGATGTCAAATCCTGATCCATCTGTCTTGGCATTTTCACTGCACAGGTTGCCATCTTGCGAAATGTAAGCATACCAACTGCTTGCATGTGTTCTCATCAAAATTTGTCCTTGAATACAGGCCATGATGTACAGTCAAATCCTTAGCGAGCCGTCTTGGCACTTTTCCATGTAAACATTTGAACAATTCTCCATCTATCAGTATTGTAACTCACGATGTTTACATATATCTATATCTAGATTTCAACATTTATATTGTTTTTAAGTGTAACAATTCAATGTGCAAAACAAATAAATTGAGACATTAGCGAAAACTGAAGAACAGAAGTTGCATTGGTATCATGACGTTTCATCGCGTGTGTCATTTATTGCGCAATCGCTGTATGATAATACCCTGTTACTAAATATCACAATATAGTATCCTGAAAATCGCAAAAACAAAAAAAGATGCTAGCGGGGTACTGTTTTAATTTTTTGTCAAAAGCTTTTATCTATGAAAGTTGGTTGCTGCAATCACTGCAATATGCATTAGACTTAATATAAAAAAAAGTAGGTACTAAGAAAATGTACATTTCTGAGCCTAAAATTGTCTACTTCCTATTTTTCGTTTTTAATTTTCTTGTGCTAATTGACTATATTAGCTTCATATCAATTTAAAGTGAAATGAATTCAACAACATCGTTATGCACAAAACAATGGTCACTATCCATGTAGTGAAGAAAAGCCATCACGTAAATATTGATTTCGATTAATGCGCAATTGCTGTATTGTGATATCTACTGGTAGGTATCAATGACTGCTGTGACTCCCTCCCTTAATAACCCGGGTGTCCACTGCTGGGTTTAAAAAAAAAAAAGTATTCCATGGTAGTAAAACAAAATTGCAGAAATGAAGGCCATTAAAAGGTATTGCATTGCATTGCATTTTTACGAGACATTCCATTTTATTTTTGTGTTGAAAGGTTTATCTCTCAAAGCAACAACTGCGTGCCGGGTTTGGTTTTTAAAAAGGTATTACATTTAATTTAAGGACTTCTGAATAAATACTGTGACATTTACTTAATTCTGCAATAACAGTTTGCTTAAAATGCTTTTAACCTACGTGATAAATAAAATATACACGCACAAAAATCTGGTGATTTATGAGTTGCTATCTGAGCAGTTAAAGTGTCCACGGTCACTCCTTAAGAGCATTGATGGGGGGGGGGGGTCATTTTATTTCTTTTTTTTAATCACCATCAGGTTTGTGCTGCAAGCTTCACACTCGTGAATGTGAGTTCGGACAATCGTCAGTTGAATGTTGGACTAACCTGAGTGGGGAGCCATCGGTATGTGTGACGGGTAGTACTTCCCCGCGGGGAAGTGACCGGCGTGCTGCACGGAACTGTGGCCGGACGGGGCGATCCGGGAGGTGGCTCGGTGCACCAGGGCGCCCCGCTCCGAGAGGAGGTGGGCCGGAGCCGCGAAGTCCCGTCCTTCCATTCCCGACAAAGTCCAATAATCCGCAATCCGGATGGGGTCCGGTGAGGAAAATCAAACGCAGCCCATAGAATAATCCTCTGCTTGGGATGTGTGTGTTGCATTCAGTCGGTCGCGGGGCTCACGCAGCCGAAAACGTCGCTCCGGATCATCTTTTCTGCCCAGAAAAAAAAGAAGGAGAGAGAAATGGAAGCAAAATGATGCAAGGCGAGCACAAAACAAGACATTAGTGCTGCTTCATTGAATTTACTCTACTCGAGAGGCTCTCTCTTTTTTTTTTGTTGAGTGGAGATCCTAACGGGCCTTGCTCTATCGATCAAGCCGGCTTTAGCGTACCTCTCCCGGTCAAGCCTCGCTCTACTGCACGCTCCTACTTCCGGTCGTCCACTCGCTCGTTATTCGCCATAAAACATCCACGTTTTTACAAAATACATTCAGCTCTTCATTTTAGACCTGCTTACTCGTCCTATTGTCTCCTTAATTCGGATTTATTTTTAAAATTGTTTTTTTTCAATGCACTGCTATTAAAACAATCGGTTCATAATTATAATATTAAAAAAATATATCACGTGAAAAAAGGATGGATGACATTTAAATTCAAAGATGCGTCATCAACCTCTCGATCGTTGCATGTGTGTGTGCATGCATTAGAGTGCACTCACCATGCACGACTTATTTCTCAACAGAAAATCAAGTGAAGGCAGCACAATATTCATTATCATTATTTTTATTAATATTAATATTATTTGTATTATTATCATTTGATATTATTGCACAAACAATATGTAAAATTTAGATTAAAATGCAAAAATGGAAACAATCAATAATCACATTTTTAGTAATAAAATCTAATTTTGCTCCAGCTAGCAGGGCAATATTACATTGAATTAAATAATATAATATAAATATTCCTCGCAATTTACGGGCCCCTTACACCCCCTGCATGCAGCCCCCCACCTCCTCCCATGCATGACACACACATACGCACACACACATTGGTCTCGTGTGCTTCATCCACAACAATAAAAAAAATCTCCCACCTAGTCGAAAACGTGTTGAAAGGCAACGTATAGTGCGCTACTGTGCAAGCACGTGTGGCTTATATGCGGTGAAGAGTAAGAAAATGGCTACTGCAAACATGACAGCTGAGATTGTAATGGAGGTGAAGGAGGAATGAAGAGAGAGGGGGGTGGGGGGGGATTCATTGGAAGCGAATGGCCGCCCGTCAGCTGCCTTTGTCTCGGCTTTGCATGCAGCCATTAGCCCGCCATGCTGGTGCTTCCAAACACCTCATCGACATTGCTGGGGGGAAAACCCGCCGTTCAGATGCCTTCAAATCTATAAACAGTCGCCTTCCGCGTTCGTTCCCTTTCGCCTTAAATGTGCTCCAAAACGTCGAAAATTTGAGTGATTTGTTTAAAAACGTCCAAAATAATCGACGTCGTCTAACGTAATTAATTAAATTAGGCTACTGTCAGCTTTAGCACATAAAACAAAAAGGGGAGAGAATAAATCAAATTATGAGGTAGTTCTTTTTTAAATTAATATTATTATTTTATTTTTGAATCGCTCTTCCCGAGCTGCGGGAGCAGGCGGCCCTTCGTGACAAAGCCGGCCGGGAGGGAGTGCATCTCGGCCGGGGAGAGCCACGAGCATGACTCGCTCGCTGCTACGGTTTCCACTTTCGCAATCACACCAATCGATCATTTTCTCACATTTAAGCACTATATTAAATATGCTTAAAACGTAGATGTATTTGAAGAAAAATGCGATGAATAAAATGATTTAATTTAAAAACAATACGCCAGTAATAATAATGAAATACATGCTGACAAAACGGAATTTTAATGCGAATGTTTGTGAGTTTTAAAAATCATAATTGTGACGTATTACTATTTAAAGTGGGCAATTTTCAGCTCGTTGCATTAAATCATATTTCCCTAATGTGAAGCCCAAACATCCTGTTTATTCAAAATTTCAAATCAAATTTGCATTTTAGACCGACAAAAATCTCCAATTATGCAATAAAACGACAACAAGCCTCTTCTGAGTTTGTCCATTCACGGAATTTAAGGCAATATCAAGCAATAATATAAAAATCGCTACTTACTGGCATGTTAAAATCCTGCATACGAATGAATTAAAATCGCACAATTCACTGGAAGCGATGCTGCAGGGAAGAATGCGACGCCCATTGAAAGTGTCTGTGAAGCGGTCAAACGGAGGCAGGCAGTCCGAGCGGCTCCGGTATGTCCATGAGAGGTGCCTCGGAGTCGGGATGTAGCGGGGACTGGGACGCTTCCGGCCTGGCTGGATCGCGCCTCGGTCCTTCCAAGCGGCGTTTTTCTCTCCCGGTGCGACTGCGTGCCTGGCGCCCGCGCGCAGGGTAAACACGCGCCGCCATTGGTGGGATACCTGCATGCTAATGAGCTGCGAGGCCTGCGATTGGACATTGGCGAGGACCAATCACGCACCGATTTGCCTTCTCAACGCGGAGGGAAGCGGCAGATTTAAAGCACAGGATGCTTTTGTTCACAATGCCTGCTTGCAAGACAGTGGCATGTAAAGCACAGTAGAGAAGTTGTGTGTGCGGTTGGACGAGTTTGAAATCACTGTCGATATATAGTCGCTTTAAACCTTATAGCAGACAGAACATTTGAATGCATCTGGTTTATTGACCAGCCCAAGCAATTTTGCTGCCCATTCAAAAAAATTCTTTGGTGGGCCCCACTATTGTTTTTAGCAAGCAGTCACACTCTTCATTTGGGTTGTCGTCTTGTTTTTGTAGCAGCACCATTTCCCAACACTCACAGTTTTGTTTTTGTTTTGTTTTTGACAGTGGCGCCTTGAGATACAAGTTTACTTTGCTCTGTGGTCATGCTTGTAGCTCAACGCACTTGTATCTCAAATCATCTTTTCTGCACTGAAATGAATTTAAAAAACCAGGGCTGACTGAAATTGATCTTTTTTTAGGCTAATGCCGATTTCGATATTTTGCAGTAATAAAATTCCGATAAACTATTAATCAACCAATGAACGTTCTATTTTAAATAAGCCATGGTCCCAAAAACATATTTATACATTTTCCCCATGTTTTTTTATGCTAGAGCATACAGAAGCCTTTGATGCAGCCTCTGACCTGAAGAGGTCGTTTAAAGGAATGGTAGTTATTACAAAAAAACGGCCAGCAGGTGGCAGCAGAGCAAAAGAGATCAACCAGGGCCATGTTGGAAAAAAAGCACTTTTACTCACATTTCTAAATATATTTGTGAATAATGATGAAATGTAGCTATAATGCTAATTGCTGCAAAACAGAAGCAGATACAAATATACTATTTTTCCTGACGAAAGAAGAGAATCTAATCTTTCCATGTTTTTATAGCAATAGAACACAATATTCTGTGGGCTTTGCGAAATCAGTCAAAATCCAGTAAAACAGCCGGGAGCGAAGGGGGTTGCTTCAGTGAAAATGGCTGGGAATGAATGAGTTAAAAATGCATAGAAACATACTTTATTAACATTACCGCAAATAAATAATCAATTAAATACAATTATTAATAATCAGAAAATGAAAAAAATAAGACAATCACTTTTTCACATGCAAATAAATTACACAAACACAAATGAAAAAAATGGCATACTAAAATTGCCACAAAGACACCATTTTGGTTGTCTGATGTAAAAACACATATAGGAAACATCAATAAGAAAAAAATTGAGGTGGTTAACTATACAAGTAATCAGAACTATATTTTGAGGTACTAAACCACAAAAAAAAACAATCAGTAAAAATGAACACCAAATGTTGCAGTTGCACTCAGCTACACCTTTTTTGGGGCTGTTTCACAAGCCAGGAGCGAAGGGGGTTGCTTCAGTGAAAATGGCTGGGAGTGAATGAGTTAATTAAAGAAAATGAATAAAACAATTTATTATTGGTCCCTTTATGCTTACATCAATTAATATATTAGCAGAACATTGAACTGTTTTGAAACACTTTGTTTTTTTAGTATTTGTTTATTTTGACAACAGAGAGAAAAATTGGAACAAATCTGCGGATTTTTTGGTAACATTTGAACGTTATTATCTTCGTCTTACGTCTTTCGTCAGGCCCTAATTTAAACACCAACCAAAATGTTTGTATCATGTTTTTTTAAAAGAAATATGTCAACATATATACAGTAACGTACTTTATATAAACATGCAGTAAATCGAAGTAGTATAAGAACCAACGTCTTCGTAAAAGCGAACGTAATGCCAGCATGCAGGTTTGAAATTTTACACTCTCTGGCCCTATTGTGTTGAAATCAATTGTGTCACTGTTTGGCAATTATTTTATACATCATGGTAGATTTAGCAGAATCTTTGAATGAAAGAAGCTACACAAGGTCGTTAACACAAAGCCGCTTTTAAAGTGAAAAGGGATGAAAATGGGTCGTTTTGACTGTCGTTTGCATGACAGTAGTGTTCTGGAGCCTGAAACCAAATTGAAAGTATTTTAAAATGTCCGCATTAGCATTTGTATATAGTGAGAACAGCGCTGTTGTCCCAAGTATGTCATATTCAAGCATCAATGACAAAACACAGACTGAGGAAACAATCACGGCCGACAAGATTACATATAAAGACAAAGCAAATGTGCTAACAGGCAACGCGAAACCCGCAATTGACTTGGGAGTTACGGGTTGAATCGATTAGTCGACGTTTATTTTAAGTCAACTGATCGCTAATCACGTCTTTTTGGAATATCGTCATCTCATCGGCCAGGGTCAAAGAGTACGAATTTAAGCTGGTTGGGAAATTGTGAAAGAGAGTAGCGGTTAGCTTTGCTAGCTTTGGCTATTTCGACCGCTGCTAGTCTTAAAAAGATACACATTTTTATGATGTGGATTCTTAGGGCATGCTAAGCACAAGCTGGTTGAGAGAAACGTACGCAGGGCTCAGCAATTAATTACAACAACTACTTTCAGCGTAAAGATGAGTTGTATTTTTTTAAGCATTAGTTGCTCCGCTGAATCATGTCATCATCTGAAACCAGCCCGTTTGGGGAAGGCTGTTGAATCAACTTCAACTTTCATCGCGTTATACTAGTCCACTAAAAAAACAAAACTGTTCAACCCATTATGAGTAGTGACAATTGCTTGTTTCACAATTTTTGAATGATCCTGCCAACAAATCAATGAACATTCAATCGGATTGCTGTGATGTCATGCATTACAATTAAAAATTGTAATCGCCTGACGATTTATCGTAATTAATCGCATGACTTCGTTAGTTAACTCACGATTAATCACACATTTTATATCTGTTCTAAATGTGCAATAATTCTTAAAAATAGGTTTTCATACTCTTGTTAACAAAAGTAGAATAAAAAAAATTGAAATAGTTCAAATGATTTTTTGACGTTTATAACCGTCACTGGCAGTAAATGAATTAAAAATAAGAAAGAAAACATTAGAAAAAAAAATTGGGGCGTCAGGCGATTAAATTTTTTAATTGTAACTAATCGCATGACTTCACTAGTTAACTCACAAATAATCACAAACTTTATATCTGTTAAATGCACAATATAAAAATTCTAGGTTTTCATACTCTTGTTAACAAAAGTAGAATAAAAAATAAATAAATAATAGAAATAGTTCAAATGAATTTTTGACATCTATAACCGTCAATGGCAATGAAAGAGTTAAAAGTCTTGTTGTACTTGTATTAATAAAACAACATGGAAAAGTGTTTCTAGTTACACACTTCTGCTTGTTGGATTCTTGTGAATGGAGCCTTTTTTTTTTTAAAGAAAATAAAGAAGCATTGCATTTTTGACATACGGGTCTAACCTGCAGTGCAAAGTCAGCCAATGTCAGCACGGAGGGGATTCAACATAAATATAATTTACAAGTATGGGCTATTTAACTGAAACGATGTCAAAATATTAGGTGATGGCATGTTCAAGTCTTTTTGCAGTTTAAGACATATAACCTGCAATGTATCCAATGAAAAAACACTTATTTTGTTGATGGTAAATTTCCTTTTGGGAACCTTTGGGAAAACATTTTTTTAGGAGGCCAATTTTGATCATTGAATCACCTAACAAAATGTGATTTATGAAATAAATAGGATGACCATCCATCCATCCATGCATTTTTTATGCCGCTTATCCTCGTTAGGGTCGTTGATGTGCTGACGCCTATGCCAGGCGAGAGTGATCGGGTACACCCTGGAATGGTCGCCAGCCAGTAGGGTTGATCTCAACTGACGTCACATCAACATCTTGTCTGCTCATTAATACGCATAAGGCCCGAACTTTCAGACAAACATTTAGCGAGTAGTAGCAACGCCTAAAGATGCATCATTTTGGAAGAGGACAATGTCCCAGGCGTGAAATTTTAACATGGTTCATCGACAAACACAGTGTGGTGCAGCTTAAATGTTGGTGGACATGCAGAGGTATCAAAGTGGCGGAAAGAAAGCAGTTATAATAGAAAGGTACGATCATAGCATTTACTCCGGTGCAGTCCAGCTAGCTCGCCCAGCTAATCTAGTGTTGCTAATTCTCATGAAAACTAAACACATTGAGATACATATGCAGACATATATGTGTGTATGTTTGTATAAGTATGTGTATTTTTGAATGAATGACCTTTCATTATTGCATGACGCTGAATATTTACAAACGAAAGCCCTTTTGTGTGTGCGCCCGTGCTGCTGATTGGCTGGCGCGCCTCCATCGTATTGTCAGTCACCAGAGTGTAAACAAGCCTCTGATTGGCTGACAGCCAGTCCGCATTGGACTGCCTGCAAGCAAAAAAAAAAAGAAAAGGCAATAACTGTCCAGGCGGTTTCAAGGCGTCCCCGGGGTAGATGATGAAAGGGGATAAGAAGGGGGCTGTTTCAAGGCGCGCCCCAACCCTATCCCCCCCTCCCTCGCCTCCAAAGGCGGACCCCTGTTGGCCCTGAAGCCAAACGAGTCAAGCGTGAATCAAAGAGAATATACAGCAGAGCGAGGGGGGAATGATAGCTTGGATATTAGCAATAATGGAGCTGTTCCTGCCATCCAATTCGTCAGCGAAAATCGTTGCCGCTTGTCGTGGAGTGTTGTTGTTGTGTGTGTTTTTTTTAATGAAGACGACGTGCGTATTAGTGTAAAATTTGTGCATGTTTTCGCGTGCGGCTGGCTGCATGAGGTTTGTCGCAGTGGGCTGGCTGGTGCGGTAAAATAAAACAACACTCGGTAATTGCTTGCGAGTAAATCATTTGCACATTTGCGGTTTGGGGCTGCAAAAGGTGGGTTTGCACGGTGAGTTTGGAATAGACGACACAGGCGACGTAATAGTGGGTGATGTGTGCAATGTATGTGTGCGTGTAGCATTTAGCCTGCCACTTCTCCCATTGTCAGCACCCACTCACTGTAGCTAGAAGTGGCTGACTGCAGTACATGTCTGTATAATAAAATACAAAAATAGAAAGAAGAAAGGATTATCTCTTTCAATGTCATGTTTTTCATTTTCATTTTTTTGTAATATGAATACATTGGAATTAAAGGATAAATCATTCATTTATTTTTCTTCAGTAGGTATGTATTACAATTTTAAGGCTTATGACAAATGCAAAAAAAAAGACGATTCACATATAGTCCTACTCCCAAATATACCACATTTATAATAAACATTCTTTATATGACTCTTGTTATTGCTACATTTTGTGCAATTGTCTCTACATACACCTACACATTTTTGAGGGAGTTGAAATACAATATAGCGAAACATAATATTGTGTACTACCAAATAATTACGCATTTATTCTGATTTTGTCTATCATTTTTGTGTGGCCCTTATTTATGAACACCCCGCTAAAAACACTGTTCTTTATCAATACACACATTTTGAGGAAGGTGAAATATAAAGGCAGCACTGTAATATCAACAGCCAAAAACATTAAGATGCCTATTGACGTATATCTATTTAAATTTATCATTTATATTTAAAATGTCCTCCCAGATTTATAACACTTTTACATGACCCTTATTTATGAATATCCCGCAAAAAAATAAAAAATACACACTGCCCTTTATACATATTTTGAGGAAGGTGAAACATTCATTATAATTGTCAGACTATAAAACTATCAAACTAAGGATTACACCTGATGACAATGAATATATGATTTTTTTTTTCTTGCGGTGGAATTTGATTAATATCATGCATTTTCAGACTCCCTGTGTGAAATATTTAAAAAATGTACAATGTGGAATCCACATGCACACATCTTGTTGTCTATACAGGCTGCATGATAATTAAAGCCGGTTGAGTGACTTGTAAGGGGAAATGCCGTTTTACAAGGAGGATGATTGTCCTTGATCAATAAAGTGCTGATGATTGACAGCTCTTTCCTCCCACCCACTTGCACAGGACAGACGACCCTCGCGGATATTCAAGATGGACAAACCGTGCAGCCCTTTTGCATTTATGTCCTCAATAAAAAGTGGGACACAGGAGCAGACATTTTTAGTCACAATGCGGCTTATCTTCCGGGGTTTAAAAAAAAACAAAAACAAAATAATAATCCCAAAAAAAGGATTAAGTGTTAAGAGCACAAAAGCGCTTGATGACATTTTGTGGATCAAGGCTTCCGCTTTTATTAAAAACAAACCCACACATTTCAATGGAGCTATCTTTGATCTTATTCCTCATAAGCTCGGATGGCTAACAAAATATCCTGGTCGCTGGGGGCATGTATTTACTCAACTGCAGATGGGGGAGGCCTTTTATTAGGATTTTATGCGCCAGACAGCGCATATTAATTTTACGAAAAGACACAAAGAAGAACACCGTGGCAAGGCTGCAATGAGACACAGTAACTCATTTTTCACACAGTAGAATGTAACCAATCTGAGTATTGTTATATCATCTTTCTTTATATGTTGCTGCGCCGTTTGAAGTCCAATCATTGTTATTTAAACATTAATATTGCGTAATCAATGCTGCTCCTTAGCTCAAGCTGCTAACATACATTTGCAATACAAAACTATGTGGTGACGTGGTATCAGGTTTTGTAGTATCGTGGCATTTTTATGAGTTTGCTAGATTGTTGAAAGACAATATTAGGCTTTTGTTGTTGTTGACATTTATCGATACAATCCTATCATTAAAACAGGTTTGCCCACATTCCTCCTTTGTCTCCTTGAAATTGTCAACGCTGACGTGGTTTTTCTCGACCTCGCCACAATGTGTCGAGGTTCGCCATCCGCCTTCTGCAGCCCCGTAGCGAGCCTGTCAACAGGTTTTGCATTCTTCTATCTGACGCAAGTTGCATTTCTCATCTCTGCGGGGAAAGAGCAGGGGATTCCCATTTCCTGTTTGCCACAAAAGACAAGCACATCCGCTGTTGTCATTCCAAGGTGACACAGTACTGCAAACATAGTGCTACAATGTAAACACGTTCATACTGAAGCGTGTATTCAAGCGTCATATTGAAAAATAAGTGTTAGCACACATATGAGTTCCTTTTTCCGTAATTCCTCATTGGACGCAAATGCTTCTGAAACGGCCTTTTGGTTAGGGGTTACAGCGCCACCTGTTACTTTTTTTTTCTCATTTGGATTAATGACTGTGGTGTGGACGGAGGGTTTTTTGTGTGTGCACAGACTCGGAGGAAAGCCTCACGTCCCAATTTTGGTGCAAAAGATTGATGCGTTTTGAATCATGTGGCGCGTGCTCGGATTAAACAGCCCAACACAAACAGTGGTCCGATTTGTTCAGATGGAGGAAACATTTTTCTTGTAGGGCAGGGCTAGGTCACATTGGATTTTTTGAAAAGATTGTCCTGGCCATTTGTAGATGAAGTTCAAAATAAATACATTAAAAAAAGTAATGTCATAAATAAATCAGCACCAATACAGTATAAGTACATTTCATTAAATTTTAGTTATAAGAAATCATTTCACCACTTGTATCATGAGATAAATAAAACAGTGGTGCCTTGAGATAAGAGTGATCCGACTTGGGATTTTGTTTTTGTTTTGACTTGCAAGCAAAAAATAATTTGTCATCAAGCAGAAGTTTGGAAAACAGTGAAAAATTCTTCAAAAAAAACTTTAAGCTGTTGTATTTATTTATTTGTACATTATTGCCATTCTCAGTTGATCCTGTCAAACATAAACATAAAACATGGAGAATTAAATGTGTATTTAAAACAACCACGTAACCTTACCAAAAGGTTGCTAGCTTACGACTAACATACAATGCAAAACACCAGTCATTGTGTTATAAAATACAAACATTATATGGTTCATGCGTGATGCACCCTTGGTCATGTGACCACTAAGCACCCTTCTTCTTCTCTGAAAGAAGAAAAGGGGTTTTGTTTCCATTACGGAACTTTTCCCCCACCCCAGCTGCAGGTTTGGGAAGCGACACACGACCAGCGCTGCTCCCGTGGTCCAAACACACAAATAGCAAGATATAATTCTTACAGCACTTAATTTAGGAATATAAATGTGGTTTAGTATCTGTCACCTGAGTTTGAATTTGAGTTTCTAAAAATGATTCTTATTTTTTTTTTTTTAAACACTGACAATACCATTAACTCATTCACTGCCATAGACGGCTATAGACGTCAAAAATTCATTTTAACTATTTTTATTAGTGAAACATTTTTTTCCCACTTTTGTTAACAAGAGTTTGAAAACCCTGTTTTTTTTATTGTATTAGAACAGATAAAAAATTTGGATTAATCATGAGTTAACTAGTGAAGTCATGCAATTAATTCCGATTTAAGATTTAAAAAAAAAAAAAAATTCTTAAAAAAAAAGATTAAAATGTTTTCGTAAATTAAGGGCATCAGGCGATTAAAATGTGTAATCGTAATTAATCACATGACTTCACTAGTTAACTCACGATTAATCACAAATTTCACATCTGTTCTAAATGTACAAAAAAAATAATCTAGGTTTTCATACTCTTGTTAACAAAAGTGGAAAAAAATGTTAAACTAATAGAAATAGTTCAAATTAAATGTTGACGTTTTTAGCCGCCAATGGCAGTGAAAGAATAATAAATTAAAAAAAAAGATAAAAAATGTCATACTCTTGTTAACAAAAATGGGGGGGGGGATGTTAAATAGAAATAGTTCAAATTAATTTTTGACGTCTATAATGGCAGTAAATGAGTCAATTACAATTTGTCATGTAAAAATATTCATCATTAAAAAAAATCAGCGTTGGAATTCCCCCACCCCCCAAAGAAAAAAAATCAATAGCTACATTGAAATTCTAATTGCGCAAAAAATACCATACGAGGTCAACATCCAGGTTACCAGGAAAAAAGCCTGTGGGGAGAACTTTTTCGATTTATCCAATGTCCATTCATTTTCTTTACATTAAAAATATATTTATCAAAAAATATGTATTTTGATAGGAAAACAGTTAGCAATTCAACCACGAACTCAAAAAAATTAAGAATGTTGAAATTTGACTTTTAAAACGTTTGAACAGTTATGATTTATAATGGCCTGCATTTGGCATCGGAACTGATTATTTCTAATTACTAACTATCTCATTTTGTTAAAATTGAGTAGCTTATTATTATTTATTTATTTTTATTACTAACCGTAGTTCTTTGTACATTTAAAAAATGTTCAAATGATACTTGAAGCATTATCAATGATCTGGAACAGATTATTTCTAATACCACATGGGATTTATTTTGTTATAATTTGTTTTTAAATCAAACCAATGAGTTATATTTTAGCTGTTTTACTCAATTCTTATGTCATTTGTTTTTCAAATGTCAGCTTTTTTGTGATTATTTTCCCTTTTGTTAATTATTGGCATGTTTTTCCACCAAAGACTGCCTGGTAACAGGACGACAACAGCCAAAAAAAAAGCCAAAAGAGATTCTTGGATTGAGATGTTGCGGCACAGCAGGCTAAAAAAGCCTTGGAGGAGAAGTGGCTGGCTTAGGGCGCATGCTGTGGTTTATGTACAGTGACAAGTGTGTACGGAAAGCAAAACAACTTTCTGTGTTGTTTTCTCCCTGCTAGGCCAATATGACCAAAAACGTGTTTGTGTGACATGTATGTGCTTTATGTATGCACTTCTCCAATTAACTACATCCCATTAACCACTGGCTTGTCACAGCTTTTGACCTTTCCATTTCACTCCACCTTGGACCTTTGGCCAAAATGCAGGGCGGGATCTTGGTTTAAGTAAGTCATTTTAAACTAAAAAAAAACGTTTTTTTGTTTTTTTTTTGACGTTTTCTGAGTTAAAAAAGCGGCAGGCAGCCACCAGCATTCAGTACAGCTGCTGCTCTATAGATTATGTAAATAAGTGATTATACAGTGCACTCCATTTACCATTTTAATCAAATTGGATTTATCATCTGTTGGACTATGAAGCGTTTTCCTTGTTTAGTTTTTTTGTGCAAGATGCAAATGGATTTGGACACCACTTGCTGATGTTAACACGAACGGCGAATGGAGATTTTTGGTACGGGACCGAGCTTTAAATTATTATTTCTGAATGGGTTGTATGATCTTTTAGCTAAGCAAAATTGATTACTCAGAACATTACTGATACGAATATTTTATACTATATTAAAGTTTTTTTTTACTATTGCTTAACCATATACAAACTTTTCATAAGGTTTGAACCAGTTACATATTGCAATTCTTAACTTTAAAAACTTTTAGGAGTTGCTATAGAAAGGGCAAATATACAACATGGTCAATTCATCAAACGCAACATCAATGCTACACACTATTGAAAATAGAATGTATTTCTTTTCATCTAGCCAAAATAGACAATCTCAACAAAACGTGTCCCGACAATGTAAAATTGAATGTGCTGTCAAGTAAAAAAAAAAAAAAAAAGAATAAAATTGAATAAATCACCCAGTTGTATTTGATCAGCAAAAAATCACCAACATTTTAAGCAATACCTTCATTGCCATTTTTTTAAACCTATTTTCATGTTATGATAGATGCCAGTGTAAATCTGTTATGATTAGCCAAATCTTAACAGATTTACACTGGCACTTTTAGTCTAGCCTCCACGTCATTTCAAAATTGTATTTGACAAATTTGGTCCTCTTCTTCTTTGAGGATGTTCTCCTCCTACTTCAGGGTTTTCTTGACCTCCTCTGCTCATCCTCCACCGATTCCCATTCTCACACTCACTTTTTTTTCCTCTGACCACTTCCAATTTGGTTGGAAACAAGTGAACTTACCTGCTGCATTTTTGCAAGGTTCAAACCTGATCGCTTTGTCTACAATAAAGCAATCATGTGTTGAAACAGCTAATGTGCATGTATCTAATCAGCTGGCTCATGCGTGTGGTGATTTGTAGGGCTGGGAATCTTTAACTGTCTCACGATTCGCTTCGATTTTTGGGTCTGCGATTCGATTCAGAATCAATTATCGATTCAGAACAATTTTAGATTAAAAATGATTTGATTGACAATTATTTCTGCTTCAATTTATAGATATGTAAAGAATTGTCATGATCTACTCCAGTCTGACTCGCTAATGCTGATTAGCGCGCTACTCGTGGCACTTTTATCACTCAAAAGAACGACTATTCATACAAAACGCTTCAGGAATGTATACAGAGAAGCATCTTAACATTAGTGATCGACATATGCGCTTCCTACACTGCAAAAAAAAAAAAAACTTTTATTGGAATGACTTGATCATGATTTTTTGCTTATATGTGGCTACAACTTGACAGTGTATCAGAACGAGCGGAACCACACTGCCCCTAATTGGCCAAATCATGTACAACATGAACAGTGCTCCCAATAAAGGCACACACAAACAAGGGCAAGACAGTTTCAAATAATAGAAATAAAATCGATTCTGAATGATTTTAAATGAGAATCGCAATTCTTATGAGAATCAATTTTTGGGCACACCCCTAGTGATTTGTCAGTCAGTGCTTTGGAATTGCAACTAAGTGACATACCTCTTTGTCTAATGTATAATAGTGTGTCCAGTGTTTCGCAAATTGCTGTGTCTGTTGATCTGAAAAAAGTGTGAGGCTGACTTCGTGTTTATAGTGGTGAAAATCTGGTCCGATGTTTTGCTCCTTCAGTGTAAGGTTTTGGTAATTATAGAATTCTTTTGTTTTTAGTGTTTATGCAATCGTAAAAAAACTGGAACATACATTTAAAAGTAACAGTGTGTAAATGTTCACCACTAGATGTCGCTAAATACCAGAATTCAGCCGAAGCACGTGCATTTCGAAGCAAAGCCTACCACCAATTATTATTTTACGTGAGCAAGCGAGCGTCTCAGCGAGAACCCCGGCGAGTGATGCAAAAAAAAATGAGCGAGCCCGAGTTAGCCGAAGCAGCTAACAAGAACGGCTAGTGGGAGTTAGCCGGAGCCATAGGCCAGAGTAGCCTGGGAACCGGACTCATCGCTGTAACCAGCGGATGAGGCTGGTCACTGTGACAGTGAAAAGATCCAATCAGCGAAGAGCGGACGCAATGTCATAAAATTGGAACGTATGTGTGGTAGAGCAGTACACACACGGACATACTTATGAAATATTTAATATTCAAATGTATCTCCATGAATAAACAATAGCGGTGGGTGGTTACGGAGTAAATTAAGCATGGCTACTCAAAGAGAGTAGTGAATGACTTATGTTGTTACGGTAAAAACATGATGATTTATGTGATGATATACTTCCGAAGATTAACATTGCTCACAAAGAATACATCACAGCAGATAAACAAATTTGGTTGCACGGTTTGTTTTGAGTTTTCAACGGCCGAGTGCCCAGAACAACTTTGCTTTTGTTCAAGAAAGTGGGTGTGGCTTGCCAGGCTAAGGCTGGAGTGGCTAACAAGAGAGGCTAGCGGGAGAAGCCGGTAGAAAAGAAAAGCTAGTAAAAGCTTGCGAGAGCAAAGCTGAAGGTGACAAGCGACGGGATCCCAAATCTCGGGACTCTGTGACAACCACCTACAGGCCCCACCTGTGGAAAGAAAGCATGTTTGCCAAAGTTGAACATTTTAAACTTTTTTCGCATTTCGCCTAACGGTAGCCAGTCTGCTTCGAGTACCGGCTACGTCACACACAGCGTCCTTTCTGTTGTCACCCCGAGTGCAACAACACGGCCAACCGGGACCGAATGGTGAGCAGGGAAGTAGCATAGAAGTGCTGGTAAGTGTATTTACTTGCTGTTGAACTGTACCGAGGTAGCAGCAATATTTATTATCCATGCCAAAGTTATTTAGTGCAATTGCCACTAAAAAGCGGAAGTGCTATCAGGTACCTCAAAAACCTTTTTGTATTACTTTTTCTTTTCTTTTTGTTGACTAGTAAAGAGCTCTAAAGTCATTCACTAAGGGACACGCCTCCTCCTCTCCGGTGTGCGTGAATGCATGAATGAGGGGCAATCGTTCAAAAAAAAAAAACTTAATGCAAAGGAAGCGTTCCAGATCGCCTTTTCGGTTTTGGTGTGAATGTAGCATAACAGTTGTGGCTTTGTATTTGACTTTAATTTAATCCCACTTAAAACAGAAATCATAAAGTTGACATTTGTGGTGATATTCGTAATTTAGCCATGCAGACGATTCTTAGATGCATCGCGATTCACACATGGACCAGTCTGAATCGAGCCACAAACGTCCACATTCTGATTATTAAAAAATGTTAATAAAAGTATACAGAAGGTTCAAAATATTGGACTATTGGGAAGCACTCACGTAAACAAACATGGATGATGCCAACCTCGACGTGAGATAGAAAAAGCTGCTTATAATTTAAAAGCACATTCACGTAATGGTAACAAAATCAGTCCACATTCACTATGATGGCAGAGAAAAAAACTGCCGCTGTGACTTGTCAAGAAAGCTACAAAATTTCAATAAAATAACATGCTGCCTGAACAAAGGCTAACTTCAAAATAAAGCTAAAGAAAGAATACGCTGATGCCATACAATAGTCTTAGTATGCTTTTATTTTGAAGTTGGCCTGCATGGTGGCGTCACCGGCTGACGGCAAGCTTGACTTGTCTTCTACACATTTCGGCTTGCCTTATCGTAGTTTTAACAGCCATTACATGCCAGCATCAACACGTCGCCATCCCGAAATCAAATCAATTGATAATTTAGGGCGCTGAGAAACCTCTAGTTTATTACGCCGTCATTGTGTGATTAGGCATAAGTCTCCAGTGTTAGCGGCTAGTCGCTAGCTGCTAGCAGTGAGTGCACAGCTGTCTGCTTTTAAAGTACCGGTAGTCCGACAACTGTGGCTGTTATTTTTCTTTGCCTCTTTTTCAATGATGTGAACATAGGCTAATTTGTCATTCACTCTCCATGTAGAAGCAGTATGTGCTTTAAATTGCAGTTTGAGGTATTTTTCTTTCTTTAAAGAAAAAAGAAAGAAAGAAAAGACAGTTAGAATCATTTTCATCCTCATTTTCTTTATAAAACATTTTTCCTATTATATAAATTTCATTTCATTATTTTTTTTGTAAATAAAAACATTAGCTGCTTTTCCACCAACAAGCCATGCAGGATCTTTGAGTTCTAGGTAAATAGAGTTCTTGGTTGTGAAAGTTACGCAGGGAATTTATAATTGTCTTTTCACAGCGTCGTAGAATTCTCTGTAATTAATTCAAATGAGTTTGATGACGTATGAGTTTGATAAACCCAGCCGATGTAAAAATAACCCCGCCCCAAATTTGACCAACCAATCAACCTTGGTCAGTGCAGCCCGTCCCCTCAAAGCTCCAGCCTGGCCAGACCCTGTTGCTGAGATAGTTCTTGGATGCCCCCTGGGGAATTTAAGTACCCCAAAAATTGTTGTTGGTGGAAACTGAATTTTACCAAGGTAAATTGAAAAGTTCTCCAAAAGTTCCGGCAGTGGATAAGCCCCTATGCACCTCAAAATGTCAAATATGGCTTGTGTTTCTACATTCTAGATGGACATATTTGACAATTTGAGTTGAATCTTGTTATTTAATGGGGACAAGTGTTTTATAAAATAAAAGGAAGACAGTTCTATTTATATATATTTTTTTGCTGATCCCAAAAATAATCTGATCCGTGATTCACATCCGTGATCTGATCCGAACCGTGAGTTGTTGTTTTTTTTATCCATTGCACCAAGTGATTAAAACTTAGTGAGATGAATAGAAATGTGTGTTGTAAAGAAGTGCATCAATATACATAAATTAACCACCCCTACAGACGACTCCATTATTACGTGCGGCAATGACGTGACGTCATCGCTAAGGGAGGAAAAAAAGGAGAGGTCTCTGTGAGATGAGGAGCTCGAACAGACTCGCCTCATTTTCACCCAATATTATTTCTACCTCCTCCCTCATCAATCCTCTGTAGATATGAGATGGTAAAAATTTGAGCCCCGACGAAGCTTACAGAAAGTTGAAACATACAACTGGGACGCTGGACCATATTTATTTACTTCCACAAACACAGCGTTGTGAGCGACGTTGTATCTTCTGCACATGCGGGTCACTTTGGGGATGCATAACGTTCACACAGCAGACAGACTGGAGTCATAATATGAACTATTGGATTTCACCCCCCAAAAAACGGAATTGAGCATTAAAACCTGCAGTGTGAACGTAGCCTAAGAGGCAATCGACACATTGGGTACGACACTAGCTACAAGCACCACCACGGGAAACTACGTTCGCGAAGAACACGGACATTCTTGCATCTTCTGTACTTTTGGCTTTTATTGGTTTCTATGTGCATTTATCAATTGTGAATTTGAGGTGAAGAATCTCAGGTTATTTTTCAACCAAGTAGCTAGTTCCGCGACCGCGCTAGCATGTTACAACAAAAACAACAACATTGTTGATTCGTCACTTATTTTCGTACACTTAAACGACAATTTCAACTTTTGGGCTGCTGGGAAAGGAAAATAAGAAACCTAAAGAAGGGTATTTGGAGAGATCTCAAAATCGACCACAAATCTCTTTTTAGGCAGAGCTCGCCACGGCTAGTGGCCCACATATATCACGATCGCATTAAGCTAATTTATTTTTATTTTTACCATCTTACAATGACACTTACCTTAATCAAAATGGTCAGAACACACTTTGGAAATCCTTTCAATGATTCTTTGTCATTCCGGACACTTCTTTGCCGTTCCCATTCGACATTCCATGGACTGGCACACAATGTGGAGCAAATGACCCGGCATGTGAATACTATCTAGAAGTTTCATTTCACATCTTTGTTCGCCCAATTTTGGACCCGTGCACGTGTATACCAGGGGTGCTCAGGTTCGATACTCGAGAGCCCCTATCCAGCCTGTTTTCCATGTTTCCTTCCTGCAGCACAGCTGAATCTAATGATCAGCTCATCAGCAAGCTTTGCAGAAGCCTGATAACGATCCTGATCATGAATCAGGTGTGTTAGTGGAGAGAAACATGGAAAACAGGGGCTCTGGAGGACCGAACTTGAGCACCCCTGGTGTATACCATTGTGAAGTGGTTATAAGTGGAAAATAAATGAATCAAAGTAACTTCTAGTAATGCCGAGTAGGCATTTGTTTGCGGTGTTTTGCTGGCCGTTTGCCACACCAAAGGCCTGCTGGGTCGATACGCAGGGGTCGGTGACGTCATGTGAATACTATGTACTGTAACCCGTTTTGGACTTTTTGATAGTTCTGACTAAGCCATTTCAAAATAAAATACTGCCCACGGGTTAAGGAGTGATTCCACAATGTGTTTAGCCACACATAGTAGCCAGCCGAAGCTCGTTGCTAGTTAGGTGGTGCGAACTAAGTAGAGAGACGTGCGTGCGTCCAAGCCAGTCAATCGTTTTGGGACCGCTTTTGAGGAAAAACTTTCAAATCTATTTCAATCAAGTTCAAGAAATCATTTATCAGTGAGAGGTATGATGCTAAACTTTTGTTGAAATTCACTTCCCTCAGGAGTCTTTATTAACTCATTCACTGCCATTGACGGCTATAAACGTCAAAAATTAATTTGAACTATTTCTATTAGTTTAACATTTTTTTCCACTTTTGTTAAGAGTATGAAAACCTACCTAAAATTTTTTTTTTTTCATTTAGAGCAGATATGAAATTTGTGATTAATCGCGAGTTAACTAGTGAAGTCATGTGACTAATTACGCTTAAAAACTTTAATCGCCTGACGCCCTGAATTTGTTATCTTTTTTTTTCTTTTCTTCTTTCACTGCCATTGACGGCTAAAAACGTCAAAATTTCACTTGAACTATATCTATTAGTTTAACATTTTTTCCACTTTTGTTAACAAGAATATGAAATCCTACCTAGATTTTTTTTTAATTTTTCATTTAGAGCAGATATGAAATTTGTGATTAATCGCGAGTTAACTAGTGAAGTCATGCGACTAATTACGATAAAAAACTTTAATCGCCTGACGCCCTGAATTTTTTATCTTTTCTTTTTCTTTTTTCTTTTATTCTTTCACTGCCATTGACAGCTAAAAACGTCAAAATTTCATTTGAACCATTTCCATTAGTTTAACATTTTTTCCCACTTTTGTTAACAAGAGTATGAAAACCTAGATTTTTTTTATTGTTCATTTAGAGCAGATATCAAATTTGTGATTAATCGCGAGTTAACTAGTGAAGTCATGTGACTAATTACGATTAAAAACTTTAATCGCCTGACGCCCTGAATTTTTTACCTTTTCTTTTTCTTTTCTTTTTTTTTAATTCTTTCACTGCCGTTGACGGCTAAAAACGTAAAAATTTAATTTGAACTATTTTTTATTAGTTTAACATTTTGTTCCACTTTTGTTAACAAGAGTATAAAAACCTAGATCTTTTTAATTGTACATTTAGAACAGATATAAAATTTGTGATTACAGACGCTCCCCTACTTACGAACATTCGAGTTACGAACAACGGTACATACGAACATGTCTGCGCGCATGCGCGCATGTCAAAAAATGTTCGGAAAGAGATGCTTCAGAAAAAAGGTGCGCTGTGATGGGTCATTGCTGGGCCCTGAGCAACTGTGATGTCATTTTCAGTCGACAGCAAGTGGCAAGATGGCCGCCTCCTGAGATGGATAAAAAAAACGGCTGGATTTTGCTTCATAACTCATTCCACAAATGTGATATTAATCAGAATGTCATGTTACGAACAACGGTACATACGAACATGTCTGGGCGTGTGTCGGAAAATGTCCGGAAAGAGATGCTGTAAGTTCGATTTTGTATTGCGCACCTTTTTCCGAGTACTGTAGTGCTTCTTTCCGCCGCTAATACCGACGCTTGGCGCTGTGAGAGCTCACCCAGCATTGGAGGCTCAGCAACGTGTCGAGGAGGAGGAAGAAGAAGAAACGCCTGTCGCTCATAGATAAAGCCATCGCACTCTTCGAGCAGCAAGACCCAAATATTGAACGTTGCACAAAGGTTGCAAATCAATTGAATGATGCCATACAGTGCTACCGCATCATTTATGATGAAAAAAGAAGAAAACTGTGCAATCGTCGTTAGATCGCTTCTTTCGGCCAGTTTCTAGTAAATCCTCCAAGGAAGATACTCATCAACCCTCATCTTCTTCTCCGCGACCCTCAACTTCTTCCTACATTGAAGTTACGGAGGAGGAAGTAACTTTTGAAGCCCATTCCAGCGACGACGAAGAACCTCTCATGATATAAAATCCTCCTCTTCCTCCTCCTCCTCCTCCATCAAATCCTTAAGCATCGAGTACATCTTCCAAAAGTAAGTTAAACTTCATTTTATTTATCTTATTACGTACATGTACATACTGTGTGTGTCTCTCACTCTCTCTCTCCAACATACGTAGTACAGTACTGTACGTATTCTCTTTAAACATAAATTATAATACAAAATATAGCACTGAAGCAACTTACGAACAAATTCACCTTACGAACGATCGCTCGGAACGTAACTCGTTCGTAAGTTGGGGAGCGTCTGTAATCACAAGTTTACTAGTGAAGTCATGTGATTAATTAAAATAAAAAATTGTAATCGCCTCTTGCCCCTAATTTTAATAATCTTTTTTTTCTTCAAATGAATTTATGGCAGTGAATGAGTTAATTGTGAGGTCAGCATATTACAGTATTTTCTCATGACGTAAATAGTGAGCTAGGAAAATAATTGTGATGTCCAATTTTAACATTAGAGGTTATTGTTTTGGAGCATAAAGGCCTTTTCAGACTACACTTGGGTCTCTTGGTTTTTGCCGCAGGGCGCAAGAATGACATCACCCTGATGCAAGCGTGACCATATTTAGAAGTGATGGTTCTAGTGGCCAACAAAGAAGGAACAAGGAGGCTTTTCTTGCTGGTTGATCAATTGTTCTTGGCGCTCTGAAATCACTCTGCCAGGCTTTCTCCTATTGGATGAGCTTTCTTAAATCACCAATTTAGCTTCTTCTTCTTTTTTTTTTAAATCAGTTTGTGTGGTGGCAAACACCCACCTTGTGATTCATGCTGCAATTTTTACAATTCAAACAACCTTCCCTTCAAGTGCTTCCAGATCATTTCATGCAGAGAGGAAAGAAAAGAGTTACAAAACAAAAATCAGATTCGGAAGAGGCCCAGGGCTTCATTGAATGAAGCTATAGTTCCTTGGCCCCAAGATGCCACTTGCAATTTTTTTACGTTCACATGGCATTGACCTGTACACAAAAGCAGTAGAAGATTGAAAAATGGAGGGTTAGTTTTGCAAAAGCGAGGCAACATCTCCATTGAATGGCAGGTTTTGCTAAGTAGAAAAGCAGACCCAAAGAGATCAAAAATCTTCACTTAAAGGACGAACTGAAATCATTCTGAAGGCATAAAAATATAGCGCACACATTCGCAGAAGACTTGAACTCACTTTCATTGTCTTCAGCCAAAACGACACGTCGCACACCCCGGGCCAAAGGACGGAATCACGTGTGACCGAGTGACCGGCTGCACACGCTCATTAGCGTCATTAATCAGCAGAGACGGAGCGGCCTAATGATAGAAAGGAGGAGGGACTTCATAGCGGCCAGGAGATGTGACAGAGATGGACGATTCTTCAGGAATATGAACATTTGGAAAATATAGCGGGCTTTTTTTGGATTCATCCATTTTTGGCTTGTCGGTAATTAATACCAGCTTGAGTTGTCACTCGCATTTGTCATATAACTAACTGTAAGGCAGGGGGCTCATTCAGCCCGTTCCCATGTGTGTGTGTGTGTGGAGGGGGGAATAAAAAGGAGCCTCTGTGGCTGCGTGACATTTTCTCACAGGCGTTTGATTGTGATTCGGAAGATTTCTCTTCCGGGACTTCCACTGGCTGATGGTTGTCCTCCGTAATGTGCAGCTAATGGGAGCAGCTGAACCTTGAACCAGATCTGTGTTGCTGCTTGTTTGGTGGGAGGGGGATAGCCCCCCCCCACCTCCTAAACCCATCCCAAGTAAACGCAAGGCTCTGGTGGTGCATGCTTAGCGAGGGCAAGCTGTTTGATCAGCACATATTTTTAATTGGCTTCAGGCACCCTGGAGTGTCAGCGTTGCCAACTGCACCTTTCCTAATTAAAATCATTACAAATTCCAGACGCACCATAAAGTATTAAATGAGGCTTGCGTGTGTTTCTACATATGCAATTGTTCTCCTTACAAGCGAGGCTGGCAGTGTACTCATGGATATGACACAAACTAGATTAAATTCAACACAAATGTCAGGAAACTTGTTTTACCTGATGTTCTATGTCATTTATTGAGTGTTTGCGTGTGTGAAGAGTGTGCACGCTCGGTGTGGTTTCAGCAAGAGCAATTTGTCTTATTTGATATAATTGATGTCAGACACGCGGCGTGATTCCGTCGAGGATTGGTTTTAAAAGGCATGAGGAAAAAAAAGGCAACAACAAATGATCTCAACAAATGCTCTATGTAATTAAAAGAGGAAGTTTATTAATTACGGCTGAAGTCGTTGCCTAATTAGTCGTACAGTTGATTATTGTGTGTGAGTGAGTGGGGGTGGGAAGCGCTGGAACGTTATTCTTCGAGAGGATTCAGTCACCAAATTAAAGGTTGAGTTTCAAAACCACTGTCCCATTGGAAATGTAATGAATTCATTCAAATTATTAACAGTACAGAAAGACTCACATTTTAACATTTTTAAAGTGCCAGCAAAGTAAAATAAATAAATAAATGATTGTAAATTTGAGACACCATAGAAAATGTTACCATCCCTACCAAATCTTAATGAATAAAAAAAAGCCACTTTATAGCTTAATGGAGGAAAATCAAGCTGTTCCGTGCTGAATATGCAAAACCACGCCTCGATGAAAAATAGATGCTAATTCGTCAAGCACAAGAGTCACCAATGTGGTGTCCACACGACCAGGTAGCCCCCAAGGACCACATGAGTAGCCCATGGGCCTGTTCTAAAGTTCTAGCTCACCACCGAGACGCAGGTAATTTCGTTGTGTTGGTATTCTGAAAGATAGTGCCACTGGATGACCAAACCATAGCATTGATAGAGGCAAGTTAGTGGGTGCAATGCCAATGAAATGATTCATCCACAAATAATTTAAACTCATTTGTTTATTAGTCCGAATGCGAACGTTACAGAAGTAATTGGCTCCCGGAGCCCGGAATGTTTTGAAGGATTTATTTTTTTTATTTTTATTTTTGCTGGCTCAAAGGACCGGCGGTTCCGATATAGGAGCGGCTAACTTAATATAAACTGAAACGCTACACTACAATTATACAATAAAAAATCACCTGGAACTAATTATAACTAATGTAACTGCGAGTCAATCTGGTGACCGTCGTTTGTATTATATATTACTTTAGCTTACGCTAAATGCTATCACCATTATCCAACCATTTTTGCTTGGCCCCAGCAGCTATTGGAAGCTGGCTGTGTCGTTTGCCTCACGGTCCCACATTGTAACATTGGAAATAGGGGTGTTAGAAAAAATCGATTTGGCAATATATTGCGATATTACAGCACGCAATTCTCGAATCGATTCAATATGCGGCCGAATCGATTTTTAAACATACATTTTTTATAGAAATATTCAACAAAACTCTTCTTAGGGTTAGGAGTCACACATTAAGCATGGAAGAATGTTATATTAATGGAACATTAAGCCTTAATATTTTATTTCAGTGCTGTTCAAACATGAAACAGACTGCGACGGGTTTGTCAAATGCAGTGGCTCAGTTATAAACCAGAATTTTCAGATAAATACATTTTCATACAAATCTTACAGTGTACATGTACAAGTTTGCTAATTAGTATTTTCTAAATTTGAGTAAAAAAAAAAATCGCAATAATCAATTTACCGTATCGGGATTCATCGGTATTGAATCGAATCGTGACCTATGAATCGTGATACGAATCGAATCGCCAGGTACTAAGCAAGTCACACCCCTAATTGGAAACGTGCTGCCAGAAATGGTCAGCTCACGTTTGTAAGTACGTTCGTAAATAAGCAGAGGTGGGTAGAGTAGCCAAAAATTGTACTCAAGTAAGAGTAGCGTTACTTCAAAATAATATTACTCAAGTAAATGTAAAAAGTAGTCGTACAAAAAAATCACTCAAGTACAAGTAAAAAAGTATTCGCTGAAATAAATACTCAAGTACTGAGTAACTGCTTGAACATTAAGTCTGATTTATTTTTAAAAACAATGTTGCATGCTGGCATCTTCAAATCATAAAATAAAAAATAAAAACAAAAATAAACGTTTTGAGCTCGAACAACAGTGCAAGCAGAGACGTTAGCCCAAGTGTAGATATTTTTATTTTAGCCTTCCGAAAAGGCTCAGCAGGACACACACATTGTTATGGCTCATGTTTGTCTTTGTTTGTTTATTGAACGTAAGACGACAGGTCATAAACCTGGAAAAAACAAATAGAAATAATATCACAACGATATAATGCTAATATTACATGTATCATTATACAAATACATGCACTGTATACATTGTGTTATTTATGGTTTAAATGCATGTTCTATGTTTCATTTGATTTCAAATAACATCTATTTTTTATTACAACAAAGCTGATGCACAATAATCGCTATCTAACCCATAATGCTTTGCAAGGTTGGCTCATGCGCACAACGTGTCTCTTCTGCCCGTCACTGAGTCAAACAAACGTGCTACGGTTTACCCAAGCTTCACATAGAAATCTTCTTAGTGTAAGCACTGCACGCAATAGTCACAAGGTGTGTTTCCATTACCCTCAGTTTTGCGCAAAAGGCAAGTTGGTAATGGAAACACATGATTTTGGAAGAAAGAAAAAAAACACTCAAATATCGCAAAAAAAAGTTTTAACGCTCTCATGAGGTGGTTTTGAGCCGTTTCGAAATAGAAATATTTTGCAAAAGTGTAATGGAAACACTTTTTGCGCATTCCCTGTAGTCATGTGACCCCCGCCCGGTCACAGAGGAAATAAGTTAGGAAGTACGGGGCCACTCGCGTTCGTGTCGGAGCTGCCTTCCGGGGGGATAACAAGTATTTTTAAGCACAAAGCGATTAGCTGTTATGGAGCCAATATGCCGCCATTCAACGCACGTCCCATATCGTTGCATGAGAAATGTCCGTTGCCCCTGGCAACGAGCAAACAAGCGACATGAGGTGCACGTCGTCTTGAAATCCATCCGTCCGCACCATAACACGAGATATAAGCGCGCGCGCACACACACCAACACCAAATGGCCGAACCCGCCAGATGAGGGGAGGGAGATGTTTTTAAAGTAATATTAACTCCAGGCGTCTGTCTTCCGCAAACATCATGAGCACCTCCTACAGAACTGCGAGATTGCGCGAGACGGGACATTACGAGAATTGCGCCTCAATGTGTCTGCAGAAATGCTCCCGTACAGTCAGTCAATTGGAGCGCTGACGTGAAAATACGGTAAATTAAATACATGAATGGGGCGGCGGCTAACGACTCTAGTGAGCCCAATGTATCGGAGTAAGAGTAGCGTTTCTTTTTCACACATCTACTCAAGTAAAAGTAAAAAGTATTGTGTGGTAAAACTACTCTAAGAAGTTTTTTTTTTCTCAAAAAGTTACTCAAGTAAATGTAACGAAGTAAATGTAACTCGTTACTACCCACCTCTGTAAATAAGTGGCCAAAGTGGGCACACCAGAAGGCGCAGCACAATGATTGAATTCATGTCTCCTCTTTAGTCATTGAAATGCATACTCTGGAGGGTTTAAGTCTGGAGATTGACTAGCGAAGTCTAAACCCTTTATGTTTGTCTTCCAGTTGTGAGGTTCAGGGCTTGAATTTCAGGCTTTCCTGTATGCTTGCATGTTTCCCGGTGCTTGCATAGATTTTTTGCAGGTACTACGTACTACGGTTCCGCTTTGGAATAGGATGCTTAGTTGATTCAGATTTGAGGGTTGGTTATGGATCCCAGAAGGTACCCACAAGGGTTGAGAGGGTTACTTTTCAAATGTAATCCATTACAGTTACAAGATACCTGCTAAAAATGTAGTTAGTAACGTAATCCAAGTACCATAATATCAAAGTAATGTAACTGGATTACTTTTGGATTACTCCAATATTGAGTATGCTCATGAAGACAAAATAATAATAAATATCACCACAATATATATTCTATACATTGTGCCCCTGCTATTTGCGGGTGAAAGGGACCTGGGCAGCCTACAAATAGTAAAAATCCTTGTGTAATTAAAAAGCATGTAGTAGGCTATTGATTGATTAATTGATTGATTGATTGAAGGCCATATGCTGTGGCCCGCGTGTGGAGGACACGACTAGTCAGTTTGTTTGTCGCCACCTCCACAACATGTAGCAACGGTCCCACTTGCGCGGGCGTGCACGTGCTCTCTCTCACTCTGTCCTTCTCTCTCTCTCGCCCTCTTTCGCACTCTCTTTCATCGTAGAAATTGTAATCCCTCAAAGTAATCCCCATTTTTAATAAATGTACCTGTAATCTGATTACATGTTTTTTCCTGTAACTGTAATGGAATACAGTTACTTTTTTGTTTGCAATGTGATTACGTAACAGCGGTACATGTGTTCCGTTACTCCCCAAGTCTGCCCACGACAGGCACTTTTCCCCGACAAAAGAGCCTAAACATAAGGAGCGATTCTCTGCTACGATATCACAAGTGAGAATTCACAGGATGGCAATGAAAAAGACAACTGTGTAAAAGCTGTAATGCTCGGCGTGTCATCAACAGCAGATCATCAACAGCAGAGAAACCAGTTCTCAGGTTCATAAAGTAAACAACCGTGACCCAAGTTTCAAGCCCTGAGGAAAACATGCCAAACAATACAGTTCATTGATCTGTAATGCCTTTCCTTGTATATGTCACAGCATGCAATTAAGAAAAGAGCATCATTCTGTCGTCCAAAGTAGAATGTGTCGTACTCCACAGCAGCGTTGTCATCAAGTGTAATGCTCTCCGCTCTTCAGTTTTCACTTTTACGCACACACACACACACACACACACACACACACACACACACACACGTGTCAGTACTTCTTTCCCTTCCATTCTAGTCATGCCAAAACAAGGAAGAACCATTCTTCACGCTGCAACATTGAACGGACTCTGGCAAACCCTGACGAGAATTCGCTAGTTTTGCAAACATTCGCCCCTCACCGGGCTACAAGTGCTCTTTTGCATGTTTTGGCACAAGCGATGGATTAGTTACTTAGGGTGCACTCACACTAGGGCCATTTCTTCCGTATCGTACTGAAGCTCACGTTTGCTGCCTCCTTTTAGATGTTAACTGAGCTAAAGTCTCACCAGATTCGTTGTCCGTGATTTTCTTTTTCTTTTTGAGATTATTTTTTTCCAGAACATTTGAATAATGCATTGGATTTATAGAGCGCTTTTTTTTTTGGACACTTCACAGTGGTTGCATTATTCGTGCACCCACACATTCACACTGTGGTGGCGGTAAGCTACTTAAGTAGCCACAGCTGCCATGGGGCAGGCTGACAGAAGCGTGGCTGCCAGTGTGCGCCTACGGCCCCTCCGACCGCCACCAAACATTCGCACTTTCCATACACCAGTGTGAGTAGCACTGGAGGCAATGTGTGTCAAGTGCCTTGCCCAAGGACACAACGACACATGACTTGGGGAGAGCGGGGGTCGAAACAGCCGACCTTCCGGTTACTAGACGACCGTCTCTACACCCTGAGCCTAAATTTTAGCTTCGCTCCAAACTGTAGCACGACAAATACCTCTGCTATTTCCGGATTTCTCATGAGAATTTAATAGGGGAGAAAAGTGACACGTTCTCTACTTCAACGTGAGTGTGAAAACCGCAGCAGTGATACATTCCCACCATGACAAATTCCACAAATATTGCCGACATGGTGTGTAGAAAGTGCTCGTTTCGACACAAACATAAGAAATGTTGATCTCATCTAAATAAAAAGTGATCCTTCATTAATGTCTCTAAACTGCCCATATGTGTTAGTTAGTATAGTTGTTTGTTTGTCTATATGTGCCTTGAGAAGAGCAGGCGACCAGTCCAGGGTGTACTACACCCCAAAGTCACCTAGGATAGGCTCCAGATAATCTGACAGCCTCATGAGAACAAAGAAAATGGACACAGGGATGTAAAGCCGTTGATGAACAGCAACTGAGTCGTCCACGTAGCACAAGAGGACCAAATAGTAACAGTGGGCGTTTTTTCTAGAATAACCCATTGTGGGGACCCAATGTCCCAAGAAAAAAAAAACAACTATTTTTGGACAAGTATATTTGTGGAACAGGACCACTTGCTTAACGGATAACAGAAATGTGGCTGAGGCAAGCGAGTGAAAAATGGATTTGGGAGAGATACGTTTGGGTGGGGTGCCTCCTCCTCCGCCGCCGCCGCAGCCGCCACCGCTTCCCGTCCGGGAAAAATCCATTCATCATTTTTTCACGTCTCCGTGTCGTGGCTTACTTTGGCAATAGGCACGAGTGTGGCAATGATGACACGCTAGATTGATGAGGTGCAGGCAGGGGGTGGGGGTCGGGGCGGGGGGGGGTATGGTCAAAGCAGATGTGGCGTGAGATGGGGCGCGGACGGATCACAGGAGGTGGGGGCAGGGGGGCCAATGAAGGTCATCATGTTCTCCAGTGCCCCCATTAACAACATGCACTCAATGGAGGCTGCACACACACACACACACACTCACTAACACACATCCACTCCACGTGGTAAAGTGCAGCACTTAGATTATTTATACTGACCATGTGATGGCAAATATCAGTGAATTCTTTCAGGAACAACAAGCAGAAACTCGCCAGGAGGGCATCATGGGATATAAAGTTTGGAGGACATTTGCTGTCTACTTGACGGATTAGTTTCTTTTCACCAAACGTTTTATGCCGTTTAATCTTCAGCGGCATCCATGGAAAAATGATGGTGCCATCAAAGTCTGAGGACTAAAAAACAAATCCTGAAAAACAACAAGTAACCACAATGCATCCTGCTGTTGTGCCTACCCTAACCCTATCTCAAGTCATATTTCTCCTTTGAAACCAATGGAAATGCCATTAATTACATTTAAAAAAACTGTTTGTTTTTTTCAATTCAATGGGCATCGTGCTGCTCCTTCCAGTGCGCAGACATGCAAATACACATGGAGATGGTCACAACTCCTCAGCACACTGTAATAATATTACTCATTTAGTATAAAGAATATATGCCTGTGAGTATTGTTAGATTGTCTGCCGACCTATGTTGAAATTCTCAAGTTCTCACAAGACCTCTGACATCAGTAGGCCTACGTCACTTAAAAAAAAAAAATCACTGATACTCCCCTTTGCCAACTGGTGTCAAGTAAATTCACAATATAAACAATTCACATTTCAGTTTTTATAAAGACTTCTGAGAGATTAAATGCAGAAAAATGGCAGCGAAAAATGTCTGTTTCTGTTTATTATATATTGGGATGGGTAAGTACTGTTACCAGGTATTGGTATTGAGCTAATACCCAGCCTTTTTTTCAAGGTATTGCGATAGCTCTCGATACCCGTATTGGCTGCCCTCTTGAAGCTGTTTTACGATCAGAAAATGGAAATTAGGGGAACAGAAAATTGTCATAAATTTCTTTCTTTTTCTTAAACATGCTATATTGGGATATTATATTATGGTAGGTCTTTCCGCAAAATTATCATCATCATTGTCATTGTTTTTGGGGGAAATTTAAGAACGAAAAGTATTAGTAGTATCGGGATCTGTGACAATTTACGAGTTGAGTACTTGTGATGGTATTGGTCTGAAAAAAAATATTATCGTAGATCTCTAATTATATATTATGGGCATTTGTAGTTCAGTGTTTTGGGGTTGCGGTTTGATCTGTTTTTAGACTTGCATTTGCAATAGGGGTGGGAATCTTTGAATGTCTCACAATTCGATTCGATTCCGATTTTTGGGTCTGTGATTTGATTCAGAATCGATTTTCGATTCAGACCGATTTTTGATTCAAAATGATTTGATTGACAATAATTTTTGCTTCAATCTATAGATGTGCAAGGAATTGTAATGATCTACTCCAGTCTAACTCGCTAATGCTAATTAATGCTAATGCTACTCGCGGCACTTTTATCACTCAAAAGAACTGCACCACACTGCAAAAAAAACATTATGAACAGCTAAGCTGTCAATCTAATAATTGGAAGATGTTTCAGTTTTAGATGGTCAAATAAGAAGATTATTGTAAAGATATTTCGGGACAAATTGTTATAGAGAGCAGCTTTAACATTTTGCATTGCTGCACCCCCCTGGTGGTGAAACTGCTCGGCCAGACAGTCAGCGGGAAACACAAGAAACTGCAAGGAGGTAAGTGAAACCAAGCGGAACTAAACAGGAGCCGTAAGTAGTATCAAAAAGGTGTTCTCGAGCCCCGCTTTGCAAACTGGCACATGGCGCTTCGTGGTAGTCGTCTTCCCAACTCGGTAGTTGATCAGAACCAGGTGGGTTGGACAGCCATGTGCTTTCCATTTGTGCAGGATGTAAACGCGTTCAATGAGATCCAAATGTGTCTGCCAGAGTGCGGAGGGGAGGGAGGGGCAAGTGGCAGACGTTCAAAGGCCGTTAGATTACGGGCGGGATTGAGAATAAAAACTTCACTGGCTGGGATTGGGCCATTAAATTGGTTGATGTGCGCGAATTGATGGGATGTGACTGTGGTGTTCATTAGCAGCTGCCTTCTTTTGTGCACACACACACAAGCACACATGCAGTTGTGTTCAGAATAACAGCAGCGGGTTATTTTATAACGTAAAAGTGAAAATCCTTATATGGTAAAAATGTATCCGGTGTATAATTTCTTTGCAGGATGGTAGGAAAAATGAATGTTAAATAGCAACATCTGCATTTTTTTTTTTGTTAAGCCAATCACTACATATCAGTATTGTTTCTTAGAACGGCTTCACTTCTGTGTTGCATCAAGCCCACAGACGTCTGGCCAAAAACGATAAATGAATGAAGCTCAATACACGTACAATAGCTTTTATTCCCTAGATTTTGCTGTCCTGTGAATCACTTCATGGATATCTAGTTATATAAGCACGGTTGAGAAGTGCTTTACATCTTTGTTGCATGAGGTCAAAGAACTTGTGGCAAAAAAAAGTCAGTTTAGCACCAAATCCATACAGTAACAATGATTCCAAATGTTATGCTGCCCTCTGAATCAGTGACTTAAAATTTAGTTTAAACACTGTCTCTGAGAACAACTTCACATCTGTGTTGCATGGAGTCGACCAACTCCTGAATAAATGTCAGTAAAGTTCACAAATCTGTACAACAGTATTAAATGTAATGAGTTGGTCATCCTGTGTATCACAAATGTTGTTATATAAACACTGTCTTTGAAAAGTGCTTCGCATCTGTGTTGCATGGAGTCCACTGAAATATGGCTAAAAGTCAGTAAAGCTTGAAATGCGTACAATATATTTATTCCCACGATTTTGTGGTCGTGTGACTCAAAAAACTGATATTTTGTCATATAAGCTCAGCTCCTAAGACATGCTTCACATCTGTGTTGCATGGAGTCAACCGACCCCTGGCAAATTTAAAACAAAACAAAAGCAGAATTTAAATTAAAAAAAATTGACAAATGTAAATCCTAGATTTGGCTCACTTGGAAGTTTGCAAATCCCTCATCAGTCACTACTGCTAAGAAGCACGCACGTAAAACCTTAAAGACTTCCAGGCGGCCTCACCTTATTTTTGATTGGCCGCCATAACGCCGCCGTGGAAACGAGTACGCACACATGAAATGCAGACGCATTTAGGCCCGAGCCCAAAGAGAACCGTCGTAATGAGCAATTTCACACGCTATAAAAAGCGCACAACATCAGGCCAGACAGATGCGCCGGTTAGGTGATGACAAAGCATTTACAGTTGTGGAGTTGGAGCGCGTGGAAAACACAAGAGCGAGGATTGGTTATGATTGGTCTCGTCTTCGCGCCGTAGTGGATCACTGCCACCGTTCTTATTAACGCTTGCCGATGCTTAATGAGCTCATTAGACGCCACCGTCGGCTGATTGATGGCAAAACGTGCCGGGCCCAAGTGAGACGTATGAAAGCGGAAGGTGATGGAGGAAAAGACGAGCTCGCTCACTCACAAACGAGAAAAAAAGACCATGCTGTGAGATTCCAGTGACCTGACTTATGGGTTTCTTGAAACAAGTCACTGTTTATTAGATTTTTTGCTAGAGTGTTTTTTTTTTTTTGCCAGATAGTGACAGTACCGTACAGTACTTAAAAAAAAAGAGGCTTAAAGCAGTATTGCCACCTTTAATTGCGCAAAAGCGTACTAGCTTAATGCTAACAACAAACAATACACAACACTATAGACGGGCTAGGGAATGAGGACTCGTTTTAGCCCTACTTAAGTAGTATCTTGGAAAATCATGCTTCTCTGACCCCATCTTATGCCTGTGATTGAACTTTTAATCATAAATTCTTAACTTTGACGTGGTGTACCTAACATTAGCCAAGTATTGCGTCAATCATTTGCTCATGGAGAAGCAAGGATCGGCTCTTGCAAAGGAGAGTATTGTAGCTTCTTCGCCAATTTATCGCCGGTTAGCAAAAATGAAACTCCTCAACTGCGTTCAATTGTGTCCTTGGCACCAAATTATTACCAAGGATAGATTACAAAAGCAAATGACATTAAAAAAAAATAATTAAAAATATTCTATTATATTTTAAAGGAAATAAAAACAAGAGGGTGTTGAAAAAAAAAACAATGACTGAAACTACATTTGAGATTTTTAGAACTAAGTAAAACTAAGTACAGTGGCTTGCAAAAGTATTCGGCCCCTTTAAACTTTCGGACCTTTTGCCACATTTGAAGCTTCAAATAAAGACAACATTTAATTATTATTATTTTTATTTTATTTTTATTTGTTGAAGAATCAACACCAAGTGTGACACAATCATGAAGTGGAATGAAATTAAATCTATTTGAAAGTTTTTCATTTTTTAACAAATAAATAACTGAAAAGTAGGGCATGTGAAAATATTCACCGCCCTGAGTTAATACGAACCTTTTGCTCCGGTTACAGCTGCATGTCTTTTGGGGTTTGTCTCTATCAGTTTTTGCACACAGAGAATACATTTTTTGCCAATCCTTCCTTGCACAACAGCTCCGGCTCTGGTTAGATGGAGAGCATTTATGTACAGCAGTTTGCAGATCTTTCCACAGATTCTCAATTGGATTCAGGTCTGGACTTTGACTTGGCCATTCTAACATCTGGCATTGTTGATTTTGCTTTATGTTTACCACCATTGCCCTGTCTGAAGGCAAACCTCTGTCCAACTCTCAGGCCTTTTCCAAAAGTAAAAAGACTGCAAATGTTAGTTTTTCTGATACAGTACTGATACTCTCTCAATTTCAACCTGATTGAAAGAACAGTGCGCCACAAGATGGTAAAGCTTGTGAAATCTTTTTAATCCTAATCCTGCCTTAAACTTCTCCCACAACTTTGTCCTAGTATGTTCCTTGATTACACATGTGGACTCTATTAATATGTTTATCATCATCAGACATTTAGGTCAACATTGGATCATTCAAAAATCATCAGGAAACTTCTGAGTCAGTTGGCTGCACTGAGAGAAAAGGGGATAATAAACAATGAATAATTTATACTAACCTTATTATTTAAAGCCATGAACCTATTCATATAGAAAAAAACATTAAAAGCAACAAGTGTACTGTAAAGTACAGCACAGCTATTTTTCTTATTAAATGTACAAAGTTAACAAGTGTTTATATGGGAACTGTGTGATGCGTAACTCGCCCCCAAAAAAACAATTTTTTTTAAGCGACCTCTCCATGGAAATCGCGGTGTGGAACGTCTCACACACGAAAAACTAAACCAAAACCTAACCCTAAAACAAATTTTTTTTAAACTAACACACCCGCTCTAAAAACAAATTCAAAGTAACTGATTAAAAAAAAAAACACTACTATTATTTGATTTCTAAAACTATTACAAACCTGAATGGCAGCAAATGGCGACACAGCGATAGTGTTATTGCTTTGACCTGAACACAAAACAGCATTAAGGTGAGTTCCAAAAATCTATAACTAGACAAACTTGTGAGTGTCAAACTGTAAGTATGCGAAGGTTCACTGTCCTTTATGAACATTCACCTCTCAGCAGTCACACAATGAAACAAACACAGTACACCTGTGCAAACATCAGGACTTGCGGGAATAAAAAGACAGTGCTGAAGGCAAAACGTCGCTGTTCAAATGATACCCGAGTTCATCCATCCGCCGCCTCGTCAATAAAAGTCGTGTGAGCGAGCGAGCGAGCGACGTGGTCATAGAACAAAGGAGGTAAAAGCGGGGAAAGTGGCCGGAGCACAAAGAGCACAGCGATGTGTACGGGAGTGTGAACGATGTTATTGGGCTGGACGTTTGCTCGCCCCCGGGCCAGCTTGATAGGTCATTGTGTGTGAATCAGACAGTGGAAGAGCACCCCCGCCGGTGTCGCATTCCCACCGCTGATCGAAAGAGGGAAAAACATGCAAGAGAAGGTCAGCGCTAAAGCTAAAAAAGCAGCCAGGCGCTCACTTTTTAGCTCTCCGTCCCCATTGGGCCAGATGTGCTTTCAACTCCAGCTGTTGCCAGACGTGGATATGGCGCCATCTGCTCCAGCGCGTGTGACAACTGCATGTATTTTGTAAGAATCAAATAGAGTAACTTTGCCATTTGTGATGCTGATCCCGGTGCTCCATGACAGGATCACTGGACCGTCGACAATCGTGTTAAGTTTTATTACACAGGAACCACATTTGCCAACTACACTGGCTCTGCTTCTGTTCATGTACAGGGGCGTGCAGAGAGTCGGGCCGATGGGGCTGTGGCCCCCAGGCCTCTACTTGAGGGGGGCATCCCTCCTCCATGTAAAAATGTATTCTGCCATGTGATATTAACCTTGCTCTGCAAGATGAATTCTCGCTGTATTTGGGAGTTCACAAACTCCTGAGAATACATCTTGTACCGAGCCCGTTGATTTCCACCGACCAATCACAGAGCAACATTGTGTTTGGGGGCAGCTGTGACGAAACCAGCAAGCCAGCGCCGACACTGGGACAAGCAAACAAACCTAACATGGACAAATGGATGCTGCAGTGAATTCTGTTCTTGCAGAATTACTCACCGTTTCCTCGTTGAATGTTGAACAGCGAGAGGCACTTCATGCATTTTTAGCTGCAAAAGATATTCATGCTTTTTTACCACCTTGACGACAACAAAGACGACATTTTCATCCGTGGCCATGATTGGTCAAAAGAAACGTGCACAATGCCACATTTTCCAATCAGCTCGAGGTATTGTACAGAATGTCTTGCCTTTCCCGAGCAAATCACCGCGCAGCAGTCCCAGATTGATATTGTGGAAAACTCCTTTGAGTGAATCTCAATATCAATCTGCCTATTGCCAGATTAATGTGATATTCCCCAACAATTATGTAATACTCCACAGCAGTGGTCCCCAACCACCCGGGCACGAAAGTAGACTGGTGCCTTATACTGACAATATTATTAAGTTTTAATGTTAACTATCTGGCAAGTAACTATGTTTGGTAAATTGAACATTACTTACCTGATAAGGAACCACATTTGCTAACTTAAATACAAACACTTTGTTGGGTGAGTAACAATGGTAACTTCCAATGCTGGCTCTTTTTCGGATAATGAACAATTTGGTACCTTTAATGTTGACTTTTTCTGAGAAGGAACCACATTTGGTAACTCACGGTCATCTATCTGATAAGGCACCATAGCTGGTTAAGTAGAATTTTAATTATCAGACACAGGTCCGATATTTGGCCTTTAACTTTAATGATTAACTCAATCAGCTAAGGCAGCATATTTAGTAATTTAATTGCGAACTATTGGTTGAGGAACAATATTTGGACATTTGAATGGTAACTTTTTACTGGGTGAGGAACAATATTTGGTAAGGTATGTGAATGCTAACTTGTGAAGCCACGAGAACCAAGTGATTTCAATCAGTAAAAAGAAATGTTGAAAAAAATGTGGTGACAGAAAATGTTGAAAACGGCTTGCATTGTACTCCAACAAATGTCTACTTGAAAGTTCCAAAGAGGTTCATGCTCTCCTCTGAATTCAGCCACAGATCTTTTCAAAGCAGCACTTACTCTTCCACTGCCTTGACATCATAGCGCATACAGTATATTTCAATAAATAAAGCCAGAGATGTGACTGATTTTTTTTTTTTTTTACTCAGAAAGTGATCTTTTGTGTGATGCCGGCCTGTAAAAGCTGATGAGACGTATAAAGCCATAAAGTGTTATGAGAGCCCCGGAGATGGCAGATTAAAACGCGTGGGGGCAATTTCCAGCTCTAACGCGGAAGGCCGCCGCTGATCTACAACTGCGCTTTGCTTCGGCAGCCAGAGAGAATGGCTTGTATTTCAGCAACCTTCATAAAGCCACTTCACCAAAGGGAAGCGGACAATCAATTAATGCCCCCCTCCGCGGCAACAATGGCGCGCCCGGACCGGGAGAAATGCTTTAAAACCTGCCGTGCGCGACCCCTGGACTGGCATTGAGCAGGAAAATCCCCATCTTTTTTCCCCCCTTTGAATGCCCCTCGGCTTTCTTTGTGTGTGTTCTCATGCGCCGTACGTGTGTTGAAAGGCAAACTATTGAGCGCACATCCTTAAAAGCCAATGAAAATAAAGCTGGGGAAATGGTAGGCACTCTGAAGCAACAGGGAGGAAAGCACCGAAGCGAGTCTGAGAAAGCAAAAGGGAGACTTCATAAGGTTTAGCGACCCTCCTCTCAAATATACGCCGGTCATAAATCCCCCACTTAATGTCCTCTAGGCTTCACTTTTTACAGCCGGCGACAATGGCGCTGAGTGAGGGCCTATTTTTATTTTATGTTAATCAACGCGCCAACTTTCAACACTCGCGCATGATCTCCACTTCCAGTAATGGAAGTTGACGTTACGCTTTGTTTCATCACACCAGACGCTCATAACGACAATTAATCCTAACGTTAGCGCCGTTAGCAAACACACATGTAGCGCACATGGCCTCCATGCATGAGGCTGTGAAAAGCGCCACATTGGCAATGTGTGCACAGATTCTACTATTGTTGCTATGTACTGTATGTCCTGATTTAACCATGCAACCCCCACACGGAGTATTAGGGTACTGTTACATCATTGTTATATATGTTGTTATTGTTATATATACATCATTGCTGCACTTCTTATTTATTTAATTAGAATTTTATCTCTTTCTATTCTGTTGTTTTCTCTTTACTGTAAACTGCAGCTGGACGGAGTCCAGGAAAAAGTTCCCCACGGGGAAAGTAAAAGTATATCGTATCGTATCGTATCGTATCGTATAAGAATAAATTTGTGTAATCCGTTAGCCTAATAGCATAATTGCCATTTTTGAATGTTCTCGGAAAAGGTTGTATACAACCACTGGGGATTACCTGAATAACTGAGAATCTACACAGAAAATGGGAGTAAAATTGCAAATATATTTCCTCCGCAGGGTCTCCCTTAGAGATAGGGTTTGAAGCTCGGTCATCCGGGGGGGACTCAGAGTCGATCCGCTGCTCCTCCACGTTGAGAGGAGCCATCTGATGTGGCTGGGGCATCTGGTTAGGATGTCACCTGGACACCTCCCTGGTGAGGTGTTCCGGGCATTTCCCACCGGGAGGAGGCCCTGGTGATGACCCAGGACACGCCTGGGACTTGGGAATGCCTTGGGACCCCCCGGTGGAGCTGGACGAAGTGGCTGGGGAGATGAAAGTCTGGACTTTCCTGCGAACAACCCCGGATAAGCGGATGAAACTTTAAAAGGATAAGGCCGTACTTAAAAAACTAACAATTTGTCTTATACAAACTCAAAATATTCAATAACAAATTTTAGACAGTTGTTTCTGATATTAACTTATACCTACACATACATATTCAGAAACATCATAATGTGATTGTCATTGTTAAATTTTTAGTGTTCAATCAATATACAGTAAGCAGTGTTGTTTTAACACTGTCAGAATAAATGTCCTTGAGTGTTAGGGTGGACGTTGACTGTAACCTGAATAGTACTACCTTGAGTGTTAAATTGACCACACCTGGCCTCATTTCTGGTGAAGGGGAAACTTTCCAATTTTCCAACGCGCTGGCGACAGGAGGCGTTTAGCTTTTAATTAAGAGTGTTTTAATTCAATAGCGATGCATCCAGTTGTTGTTGGGGTGGTGTGGATCAGTGATAGAGTGGTTGTCTCGCAACCCTGAGAGCGTGGGTTCGATCCCAGGCCAGTGTGACTATGACTAACGTTTACATGCAGTCAATATTTGGGTTAAGGTTACATGCGTGGTGGAAAGAGTTACTCCCATTTACATGCTCATTTGTGCTCGATTGGAATAACCCGTTCGGACAACGTAATTACGTAAGCAATGTCATTTCCGCTTTTAACTTACTATAAGTTCAATAAAATAAATATTTATGTCACTCACCACGCTAAATAAAGTAGTCGGGTTTCCTCCTGGCTCCAGAAGTGTGTTTCTTGCTGCGAGTGTCATGTTTGTTGACATTGACGTTGAGTATTTCCGGTGGGTTACACGCCAGAAGCACAGACTTATATATTTGTATTTACTGTATGTGTATATAGGCACAAACTGTGGTGTTTTCGCTGTAGAGAGACATAATAACGTGAAAATGCAGCTGAGAAATCAATGTATTTGAGGGGGGCTTTGTTAGCAACTAGGACGGAGCTACCATACAAGCCGTGACTACATAGACCAAGATTCTTTGCGAATCAAATAAGCGAAGAAGAAGAAAAGAAGACGAAGAAGAAAATAGCGAGCATGCGCACAGCGAAGAACATTGCCCCGATCGATCGAGATATTCCGAATGCGTTTATATGAGCAAGAATTCCGGTCATGAAAGGACTAGGAGTAACCCGGGCTCTTATTCGAGTTTATAAAAACCTGAATATGCTCTTATTCGGTTTTTTTGCGCGTGTTTACATGGCCTTACAAAACTCGAATATTGCCAATATTCAGGTTTTAAAAGGGTTACTGCCTGCATGTAAACGTAGTCTATGTTGAAAGTATCCTTATGAAAGATACTGAACCCGCAAGTTGCTCCTGATGCTGTGTCATCAGTAGGTGAAAAGGTAGTCAAAATTTGAAGCGCTTTTAGGAACTTGTTAGGTGGAAAAGCGCTTGTAACGAATACAGTGTTTGTTACGTCTACTTTGTATGGAGCACTTTAATATTCACTCAGCACTTTTGCAAAAGTCACTTAAGAGAATGATAATTTGCACAAGAAAGAGTCATTGCATATACTGTAGTTGTTAAATATTTATTGAACTGGTTGCCCACAGGTCTGGCCGTGACGGCAGCCGGGGAGGGCGCCAGCCTGTGGAATAGATGTGATTGAGCAATGTGCAATATTTTCGACCGTTTGTTTTATATTGGCTATTCTTTTGGGCGTTGTGTGCGTTCGGTGAATAACGTGCGAGTGGTGTGTATTTTACTCACATGCTCTTCTTGTGTCCAGGGTGGTGTCGGATCAAAAGAGTCCCAAGTCGATCAGACACCACTAAAAGGGTGTGAGCTGGTCCAAGTGGAGGAGTGTGAATTTTAAGGCCTAGATACACAAATCCAACGGCAGCGTTGGTCCGACGGCATGCGCCGTCTGATCAGTGTATAAATTACTGTCGTAAAGTCGGATCGAGTTGGAATACGTCGGGGAGGCATTTTCAGCAAATTCGACACGTTGAATCATTTGATCACTGTGATTGGCTGTTAGCTAGCGAATCAGCGCACGGGGCAAGAAGAGGAAGTGACGAACGTGGATAAACAGTACTAATGGAAAGCCTGTGCATCATCACCCTGCTGTACCCTGCGCATTTGAACGTACAATGTCTGTCTGGACAGATGATCGGGACTTTGTCTTTTTGATTCAAGAGATACCGGCATTGTATGATATTACCGTTATAGGGTATGCTGACAAAGGTATGAAAGCCCAACTATGGTATGACATGGGGACGCGTCTAGATATAGCAGGTAGGATTTACTTTTATACTTGAGAAGTATAGCAACGGTTTACGTTTTTATATCCCGCCCCTGTTAAGAGTTTTCCGGTTCCCTTTAGGAAAAATGACTACCGCCATCGATGGTATGGAAGGGAATTACTTCTCGCGCATATGCTAAAGGTACGTAATAGTCAGGGTCAGTGCGGTGTGTATTTACGTCATTGACGTGCCGACGTCTGGGCCGACGCAACAGAAGGTAGGCATCGGTCACATTTGGCCGACGTCGGATTCGGTGTATTTAGTATTTAGTTTGACTAGTTGGGTTACATTGGGGAAAGAGTTGTTAGTTTGTTAATATTTTTTTCGTTTTCGGTTATAGTTTTGCATTGAAGGATTTTAAGTTAGGCTAACGAGCTAATGGTTAGCAACTGTGGAGTTTATTGGTTTGATCCAATTGTCTTGTCCCTATTTAAGGCACCTGTAATCATTGTAGGAGAGACTGCTGCTGAAGACACCATGCTCCTGTCCAAACCACTTTTTTTGCACAGTGCACTTTTTTTGTGTTTTTGCACATTTGAAGAATAAAAAGAAAGAAAAGTGCCACCTGAAGCCAATTGCCTCCTCTCGTTTGTACTCACTATCCATCGCTCCAGCCTGTCTTGATCACAGTGCTATATGAATGCAGTACCATTTACCACAGTTAAGTGTAGTTTCACGAGGTAAAATGTTTAACACTGACACTAGTGTAATACACCAGAGTTAGTTAAGTGTTGTTTGGCAGAGTACTTTTTTTTTTTTAACACTGACACTAGTGAAAAGTACTTTCAACACTACTCAGTGTTTAGCTTTTTAACACTTTACAGTGTTGGAGTAACACTGGTTAAGTGTGGAAAAAAAGTAACACTTTGAAAAGTGTAAGATTTACACTCATTGGTGTCGATACACTTTTCTAGAGTTAGATTTAACACTCAATATTAATCTAACACTGGCAATTTTGCTGTGGAATAATTTAGTAACATGAAAATTAACGTATACTTTTAGTAAATTTATTTGCAAAATGAAGAGATATGATGTAAAATTTTTAAAGAAAAATAATAGTAATAACATTAAAAAAAAAATTTGGGGGTTATTCTGCAGGAGAAAAAGCATCAATGTTGGAGTTAGTCTCAGCACAGCGAAGCATGCAGCATGGCTCACTGTGGCATGCCTGTCATTATCTCCACTCGATCCAATGCATTACTCATTGTTTTCTTTGGAGGAACTTCTTTTGTTTAGCTTTTTTCTTCTTCTCTTGGCTCTGTATCCATGACTGTGTGATGTCATCGCCTTTCTCCTTGTTTGCCCCGCCGCCGTTTTACTGATGGTTCATCAAAAGGTCATGGCCCTGTGGCTCTTTACAGCATTCGTGTTTTTCTGTTTGAACATTTTTTGTACATGAATGGAAAAAGGTCAACTCAAGGCCAGGTAAGTTCTGCCCTCCGAGGGCAATGGCACATTGTACTTCTCTTTAGAAAGTCTTTGAACATCCACTTGGTCTTTTTTTTTTAAGTTGCTGGTGTGGTAGAAAAAGAGAAATGTTTGGTCGCCATGGTCTTGCTTTCACGTTCGACAGAGGGGTGATCATCAGCACTGCGGACTTGATAGATGTCTTTAATAACGGCTCTCCCTGCTTTTACGGCCCTCCAGGATTCGTTGTTATTAAGATGGAGGTCTTATTATGATGACCACCGCTTTCATTGTCTCCCACATCAGGTAACGCGTTGGTCGGAATCAACGCACTGTCCGAAGACCACACTCCTCCCCCACACCAGCCAATGAAAGCCCACCTCTACTTCCACGGATCATCCACTTGACTTCATGATGACTAGTCAACAATGCAGTATTTGGAACACGGCCTCCAGTAGGGATTGTGACGTACAGTGAAGTCATGGCTGGTCAATGTCAGATTTACAAATTTGGGAGTCAAAAGTTGGCAAATTTGCCATTAAATTAGGAGCTTAACAAAAAAAATTGTATTCTCTAACCTGATCTTTGAATCAGATTTTAGTCGCTGGCATTGGGCTTTCTTTATCAGTGTCACATTGTATACACATTCAGAAACCAAGCAAAAGCATTATGTAGTAAGATGGTCATCTTTAAATACTTAGTCATTTTTGTAGCTAAATACTGTCATGTTGTTGGACTTTCAACACTTAGTCCCTGTCAAAACATCAAACTAGTTGTCCACTCACAGAGGTGGCAAATTCAGGTCCAGAAAGTAAAAACTCAATTTGGCTTTAGCCCCAGGTGCTAGCTATCTAGCGCCCTAGCTAGCTCCCATGGAGCTCATTTACCTGCTAGGGCGCTAGCTAGCTAGCATCAATGGCTAAAGCCAAACTGTGGCAGGATTTTTACTTTCTGGACCTGGATTTGCCACATCTGCCTCTCAATCAAACTTCTGCCACATAACGTGGATGATCCACCTTCACGCATGCTCACACACTCATCTAATCACAAATCTAAGAGCAGCCATGTTAGATTTTTGATTTACAATCAGTGAGAGAGGATAGATAAGATGGTGGCATCCATGTGTGCTGCATCTGCTTTGGCTCACAATAGATGTGTCAAACTAGGAATCTGTCACAACAGCTCGACGGAACATCACTAAAACTACGACCACCAGTTTGTGTTGACTGTGAGCGGATCCAGCGATTTTGGGTTAGTTAGTCATCCTGTGCTATCTCATTCTATGAAGGGTCGGCATTTACCACTAACATACTGAAGGCCACCACTAGCAGTAGTCAGGTTTTTTTTTTGAAATTTTTAAGCAAATTTACTGAAAATGCGACTTATGCCCGTTTCCATCTGTTCTTCTTTTGCAAATATTGAGAGGTGACTCCGCCGCTGTAGGTGGCGGAATACACCATAGAGATGTGATTTGATGTGCAATGACATCGTAGTTTGCTTTTGTAATTCTTAATAAACCCTAGCGTTTCTTTGCTATTTTCCAGCTAAAATTGTATTATTATTGGCTTCTTTAATTAATTCCAAAAATATTTCTGTTTCGTCATCCCCCCAAACATACCTTACTTTATCGTCCGCCATTGCTTTGTTGTGATGTAACATCCGGTCAAAACGTGTGACATGTATCCGGTCTTGTCAGCGTTTAGTCACAAAACCTGTTTCCATAGCCAAAATTAGCATTTTCCTTTTTTCGATACGCTTCAAAATCTACCCCTTCTAAGCGTAAAAACGATTTTGCACATTTTGGTTACTTTTTCGAATTTCTGGCGTTTCCATTCAGTTTTATTTTCGCATATCTTGAAAATTCGAATGAAAATGGGTACGTAATGCACCTGCCAAAACCGCAACTGAGCACGAGCGATGCCACTCCTGCACTTTGATGTGCAGTCAAATGTTCTTTGTAATTCATCATCTTCAGAAATGTTGACATCTACGTACAGGTACTGTGCAGGGCGTATCCGTGTGCTTCGCGGTAAGATGTTTACTGCACTGAATTATTAAGTATACAACAACCCTCGAAAGTGTTTGGAATACTATTAAAGTGTTTTAAGAACACCGTTTGTTGTATATTTATAGATTAAGCGTTCTATAGGCAATTATAATCACGTCTGTTATTTGAGTTTAGGCTTGCATCCACCTCGATTACCACGGTATTTAAAGTAGCAATGATCCAATTGTCACTGGGGTAACTTTGTCCAACTTCCTGTTTGCTCTCTTACTGGGACACTTTTGGGTGTCAAGAGTGAAGGGGTGACTGGACTGTCTATAATTAAGTTGTATGAAATCCACCTGGTAACACATGTCCACGCTAAATTAATGCATGGCCATTTTGTTTTGTACAAAAACACCACTGAGCTCGATTCACAACAGCGTCAGATGATGACTTTAATGATCATTTGCAAGACGGAGACAGCAAGGCGGAAGTGGCGCTGGTCTGGGGATTAACATCAGGACGTCGGGAGCCATATTAGAAGCCATCACTGCTGCACAGCACAGCGCCAACACTTTATTGAGCTTCCATTTCTTTGGCGGCCACGCTAAACACTCTCCCCTAGTGACTCTAAGTAGCTCGGGCATAGATTTGGTGAGGGCCCATGTTTTATTAATTTGCAGATGAGCTCAGCTATTGATGGGCGCTGGCCGCCCATGGGTTCAATTAGGATAATACAGGGAGATGGGCAAATTATGGGCAGCTATTTAAGTGGGAGTGTATCTCTTCCTGACAGTTATAGTCCAAAGGTAACAAATTGCACCTCGGTGACTGCGAGAGGCGCCATCCCCGATTCTCCGTAGCAGGTTAGTGGCCACCCTCGTGCAGAGTCTAAAGCGGGGTAGGTACACACACATCGATCTTCAACATAAATGTGAAAAACCCTACACATTGTGAAGAAATAATTTGAAAGTGTGTTCCTACTGCTTTTATCGTATGCGGTGGCCTCCAAAAGAGCAACATACAGACCTACCATGTCTGTTGTAGTGCCAAGACTGACCTGTAGGAGGTAGCACAAAGAGCAGACTCGCAGAAGCTGGGCTAGGTGTTAGCTTAATTCGTAACTACAATGGAGTTGCAAACTCCTGTGCTTTTCGTTTTATTGAAGTGAATGACTTGTGACACATGCTTATAAACACTCAATATGACAAGTTTTAGATGGATTTTTGTCTATTTCGACAGGTACACGGTTCTGGCAAAATTGCAATATTGTTAAAATAAACACTTTATGGTTGAAGAGAGCCGGGAAAACTTTGTTTCTTAATTGACACCCACTTCATGTCATCAACAGAGTCTTTAGCCACGTTTCCACCGCAGGACGTTCGGGTATGGAGAGGGGGGGAGGGACTTTCACAGGAACCGTCCTCTCAGCCGGCCCGCTTGTGGCTGTGTCTCCACTGCGGAGTACGACCCATTTCGCCACGTCACGAGTTTTGATCGACACGGAATCGCCGTGCGACGGTTTCTCCCGTGACGTCACCCAAGCACCGCGCAGCGAAAATCACAACAACAAGGAAAGAGAAAAACTTAAGGTGGTTTCTGTTTTTTTATGCTTTTTATTTTATGAACTTGGCGTGGATGGACGGTTTGAGTGAGAGTAGATGGCGTTTAGATGAAGAATTTGAAAAGACTGACTCGCAAGTCGCGAGTTTCGATCGACACGTAATTGTTTCTGTGACGTCACCCAAGCAAGGCGGCGCAAAAATCAGAACGAGAAAAACTTGAGTAAGAGTAGAGTGGAACGAAAATAGGCAAAGGATTATTAGGAGAATTGTTTTGGTGGAAGAGACTTAAGCCGAGAATGCATCATCGTCACGCATCATCGTCATTTTTTATACAAAATAATTTTTAGCCAATCCGCACAAAAGCCTGATCGGGAGTTTATCGGGCTGGTGGAGTACCTACCCTCGAGTAGGACCTCCGCTCGTCCCCGTAAGTTCCTGTAAATGTGGCCTGATTGGGAAGGCTCCTGCAGTGAAGACGTGCACATACGGGGCTGGCCCCGTAAATTTACCCCGAAGTTCTTGTGGTGGAAACGCGGCTTTAGGCTCAGCCCAACTCGGTGTCGTTGCCACGCATAAGGTGCTTTTCCATTTGCCCACTTTCACACAAGACGGCCTTACTTAGCCCAGAGTGCTCACTTTTCCATTTGACTTTTTCGGGCTTGAGTGTTTACAATGAAACCGCTGTTCAGAACCCTCTCAGAGATGGTTTTCCTGGTTTTACATGAGCAAGACAGCCGTCAACAAAGTAATAAAAACAATAGCGCTTTACAACAACATTGAACCAACCACACCGCTCGCCGGGTCCCATTCATTTGACTGAGAGGTCTCCAGCTGCAGAAAGTGAGCCTCACCACTCCTCTGGCCCGGCGATTGTTGCCCACGGTGCGGGGATGGCGGCTGCCGGAGGACTTGAAAATGACGAGCCATTGACTTGAAGAGGCAGCCAAATAAATGAGACTGATCTCTCCATTCAGTATGAATGAGGGCTGACGGCGAGTTCTTGCGTGCCACTCGCAAAATCACTTTTGCACTATTTCGTCCGTGGCACATATGAAATTGTAAATATATGCGTTCTGCATACGTTTTCGTTGGCCAAAACCTCATAAGTCATAATTGGAGAAATTTATTATTTTATTTTTTTATCTATACTTTTGTATGTTATGTTATTGGTTGAACAATCATGCAGTTTTTGGGGTCTCTTGAATAGTGACGATTTTGGAGGTACAAGTTTTTGGCCCGACAGCAGCGTTATACCGTATTTTGGTCTTGAGGGCAGCCGGCTGATGGTTTAAAACCAGAGATTGATTTTTCGTCTTTATGTAAAAGCTTCTGTGCATTGACTAGGTTTAAGATCTACTATTGTCGGCCCGACCATTTTCAGCCACATCCGAGAATTGGGCCTATGCTGACTTTGATTGCAAAAGCGGTGATATACTCAAATTTGGCCCAATTGGCGGTATGTGTGGAGCGCACTCAAGCTCCAAAGTAACGAAAGAAACTGATAATCGTGATAATCGTTCTATTTCATGTCACAATCACGAGGTTAGTGGCTTGGTCAAACTCATTGTTGACCACACACACTGTGGAAGGATTTGCGATCGTAAATAATGAACAGGATTGCCGGCCCCTCCTGTTTTCAGATCAGGATATCAGAATATGACTTTTAACCAACGCTGCAGCACAGGATAATCTTTTAGAGCTATCTATCAATCGTGCCGTAGCTGATTTCACAAAGGAGAACCCATGTTCAAATTTGCTCTGATTGTCTGTATGTGAGCACCTTGCTAGAAGTAGCGCACTTAATGCTCCAACGGTCCAAACGTGAGTCACGTTTTTAGGGGCACGAGCCAACACTGGCCGTAAAAGTCTGCGGCGCGAGGGACAAAAAGACCGCGCTCAGCCTTTCTTTTCAGGCTTCTGGGGGTGAACATTTATGATGATCGATAGAGGCCTTGACTGTGACTCGGCTGCGCAATGAAAACAGTCTACTGTACATTGTCTCCGGCGCACATTGTGTGAAATTGAATGGGAGGAGGAGAAGGTTGGGGGGGGGTGGGTTGTAGCCGTAAAGTGGAAGCGGAGACACTGACCCGAGCATGCCGGTTATCTCAGAGACTGGCCAGGAGCTTTGCTTTCTGCGTGTGTGTATGGGGAAGTGTTTATCAGCTGTGTGTTTAGACTAGCTGAGCTGAGATTAGCCAGCGCTCGTCGCCAGCAAGCGCAATTGTCAGGGCCAGCGTGGACGGATTTGTACACAAGTGAAGAAGAAGGTCCTCCAGCTTTTACGCAAGTTGTAAGAGCCGTACCTTTTTATCGACTCTTAACTACCCTCTCAACCATACGGCAAGTTGCACTTTTACGACCTTTCAGTCTGAAGTCAGTCGGCTAGAGACATTTGAAGTAGTGCATAGCTCAAGTAGTACTTTAAAAACCGCTTGAGCTCCAAATCTGAGTTATGATTAAGGGGAGTTTAAGCCTTTATTGCGAAATTAGTTCACAACTGTGTGGTCTTTATGCCTGTTGTTAAACTGCAGCTCAGATCAGACAAATAATATATTATTGAAAAATGTAAAATAAATAAATAAAAAGTTATCTTTTTAAACATTTTTTTTATTAATATTTATTGTAATGATTAATCATGTAGTCAAATTGAGTTTAAGAATCTAAGACTTTTTTTTGTTCTTGCCTTCTTTTAAATGTTTTTATCTTAATACTGTATTTATTGTATATCTGACTGAAAAGGTTTATGAAAAAAATTCTATAAGGTCAAAAAAAATACGCAATTTTTTTAAATTTTTGTCTTTTTTAAAATGTTTTTAAATTCATGTTTTTATTATTTGAAAAAACACAAATGGGCCAAATTTGGTGTGATATATTCCAGTTAGCAAAAGTTTTTAGTAGATACATTTTTGCAGGGCAAACATGTGTGGATGTATTGACCTTTTGCACGTGATGTCACCGCCCTCATGGGAACGCCCCCTCCAGGACGCTGGACGGCAAAAGAACCACTTGTCTGTATTGTTGCCATTGAATCTCGCACAGCGTAAAGTCCTTCATCTAATCAATGATCTCATAAAATGGTCTTATGTTGCTGTGCGGTCGGTTGTCCAGACAGACAAGGGAGTAAACCAAATGTTGCTTTTTTTATCGCATACCTAGGGATAGGTCTTTCACTGCCACTGACGTTTAAAGACGTCAAGTAAAAACCTACGCTTCACTGCCAATGACATCAAAAGACGTCATCCAATGATTTTTTTTTTTTTTGAAACGGGTAGAGGAAACCCTTCCGCATGTCTGGTGAAAGTTTCAAGTCTGTCTGTTGTGCCTAAGGACTATTTTTGGCCCCTAGAGGGCAGCGATGACTCTCTTTTGACAAGATCGGGTGGGCGTCAGTAGAGGCGGAGCTAGAGCGTCGAGCAGGAGATGAGAATGGAAGACAAAGGAAAAATGGCGGCCGGTCGCGAGGAGCTCACGCCCGAGACGTTTTTTTCAAAGACCAAAAGTATCGCTGAAAAAGCACATTGTTGACGACGATGATCATCATCGATGATGAAGATGAGGGTGGTGACTCCGTGGTTGAGAAGCATTGACGCGGCAGTAGAAGACGTTAGATGGAGCTAGATGGAGGAGGGAACGGGCAATGGCGAGCGTTTGCAAGAAGCTCTACACTTACAAGACGAAAGGCATCGACCAACGCTAAAATAGTACATTGATGACGACGGTGATCATCCTCGATGATGATGAAGGTGAATCCGAGCTTGACGGCGAAATTGGAACCGCTGACGCGGCGGCTATGACGGTGTCGTAACGCGGAGCGCAACCGAACACGCACAGGCGGACGTTCGATCGGACGACGGAGAGTGCCCCGAGTCCAATGCATATTCATCGGAGGAAGTGTGTACAGTCTGCTACTTGCTTTTTATTCCCCGGAAAAAAAGGCCGTCAAGAAAGTGTAACGTTTGCACGCAAAACGGACCAATGTGAAAGTGAAAGTAAACTGTTGTGCGAGTCCTGGCGTCTCCTTGCACGCAGGAGAGCGTTACAAAAGGAAAAACTGTATTTGAAACATCCACATAATTGTAAGTAGTACCACAGTTGCACACATTTGTAAATAGTTTGCGAAATTGTTTTGTCAAATTGTTACACTGTTGAATGGAAATAAACGTATTTTGCAATCAAAAAACACTTTTTCATTGTTGGTGAAAGCGTTTTACAGAAGTAAAGCACTATTTAGGTGTTTGTGGCATCATTCATGGACAAAAAGATGTGTACAATTCACTAGAGTGCATGAAATAACATCGTTTCACAAAAAGCTCTTTTTCTCCGTTTTTTGTTTCAAAAGAGAGAATTTCGGTGAAAGTAACCATTTTCTATTGTTGATTACTGAAGAACGGAATAAGGTAGAAACAAACTTTTTTTTCTGATGAAAGATGAGAGTCCAATCTTTCATTTGATAGTATGTGTGTTTCCATAGTCCAAACACAACATTTTCTGTGGACCTTGAAAGATCACTCAAAATGCTTAAATCGGCTGGCAGTGGGGACAACCCGTTTCTGAAAACGTCTGGCAGTGAAAGAGATAATGAAGACAAAAGACGTCGGTCGATGGATAGCAGCAATCAACAGAAAGGACTGGCAGTATTCATGAATTTGCAGCGATCATTTTTTGCGCGGTTAGTAGATAAATGTTCATGCATTTTACTAGTAAACGTACACTCTAATAACAGAGGTGTCGAATTGCGTGTTTCAAATCACATCAACGAGCCAGATAGTTAGCGTCCACTCCAACTGCACGAACACACAGCTTAGTTTTCAAATGCACCTTCTTCAAAATTATTAAGTGCATTTGACTGTTTAATAACGGGGGATTTCGTCTTTGTGCTTGGAGTTTTTCACTCTGGAACCGGAGTCATATTCATGAAATGACTGCATATCTTGCCACTACGATAGTCATTTGTTCCATGCTAGTAAACGTAGTAACACAACATCATCACAGCGTTTCAATATAGAACGGAATGTGTCAAAATAAGTTAGTTGGCATGATAAACAAGTTTTACCTTTGCATTAAGAGGTATATTGTTCCCCGTGCGAGTGAAGCATCTCGTCCCAGAGACTCATATGATATAGGTCGTGCGCTGTGAATTTCGGCAAAGTCGGCGATTTGATTAACTTGGTAAAAACAGCAGGGAACAGAAGTTAAAGGGCTGTTTTCAAATTAGCGATCTCCAACTAAAGTAAATATCGCGCTCTATGAGTCCCGACTAAATGTGCCACTTCGACTGACAGGCGACCTTCGTTTGAAGTAATAGATTCCATGGCTTGATGGGCAATAATAACTTTTAATTTGTAAAATAGCAGTCGCTTAGTCACTAAGTCGCTCCGGGTCACGTCCACTTCCATTCAACACACATTTCCTTCCGCCGTCCATCATAGGGCAGTCACGTGATCACGTGACGTCGGTGCAAATGGTCAATAGGCATAAAAAAGACAAAATAACATTGATCAGCTCCCACAGAATTTGACAGTGGAGACAAAGGCTTGATTGTTCACAATTTTTATACACTTACCAATTTTCTCATTCAAAGTTTTCACGGTTCTTAACAACATTGCTCTGTGGTGTGTCAAATTCACAACGCATTTTCATTTCCACCCGAAGCTAGCAAAACATTCTATTCGCCACGCTAATCCATTACCAGGTGAGCCGAAAGACATAAATTGGCCAATTGGACGATGCAATTGCAAAATGTGTGATGAGCGATAAGTTTACTTTATTCTCTGAACGTCATTGCAGAGGAGTAAAGTCGACACAAGTCCATCTATTCGACTTGTAATGGGAAGACATAAACTTTGAAATCAACTTCCCTCCTGATTGTCATCCTGCGAAATACTTAAGCAACCTAACACACTGACCTCTCAATCCTTGTCCAAACCACCGTGTCCCCCCTTCAACTTTCCCCTTCGCCAACCAGGATGGGGCAATAGGGCACGGCTAAAGTGCGCGCTGGGTCATTAATTCTTTGCATGGTGGGCGAGCCTTCCCCGGAAAAAAATGGCGGCGGGGAGGAGACAAAGCAGATGTTTGGCTTGGCGTCGGAACCTCGCGGACGCCGAAGCCAACGGGCACCTCATGCCAGGCAACAGCTGCCCAAACATTCTGGCAAAGGCAGCTCGGATTTAGCTCGCTTCATTCTGCTTTCCATCCCGTTAGCCGTGACATTTTGGTTACGTTGAAAACACCCGAAGGCCCCGTGTGTCTGTGGAAACTTGAAAGGGAAGAGATGTTTCGCAGAGCTTTGGCATGGTTGCAGCATGAAAGTTGAAGGTGAACCCAGACGCTGATAAATAGAAAATACTTTTGTTGTTGTCACGTGGATGTTCTCGCCTTTGAGGAAAGATGAGTATCTGAGCCCAAAGGACATGGCCACAAGGAAAGGAGACACGACTAACCAATGTATGAGTTTTTTTGTTTCTGTTGGCCATAGTAAACATTTAACAATGTATGCGCATACATAGACCCCAGAACAAGGACAGTTCATTTAACGCTGTCTTGCCTCTCCACTCAACTGATATGAATCATTCATCACCGCCCACCTTCGTATATCTGTGTGCCACCTTAATGTACGTGTGCTTTTAAAGACACATTTCAAAAAAAAATGACTATCTTGGGAAAACTGATTCATTTCCATAATTCCATTCAAAAAGTTAAACTTTCATCCATTATAGAAAGTATTCATTTGTTTATTTTTTTCATAATTTGGGCTTCCACGAAGAACAGGGTTTCCAAAATTATAATACTGTTAAAACGGCAAAGTCAGATTTAGAGTAAATCTCATACAAACAGCCTGCACACAGATTCTTCTAAATTAGTTTACAGGAGGCAGAGTGTGCTGCCCTCTACTGAGCTTCTCGTGAACTTTTTGCCCTGTTGTGCCCTGCTTTATTCTTTGAATGCAAAGGAGTGGATTCCGTTATTTATTTATTTTTAAATAAGGGTGTTTTATTTTAAATAAGGAGTATAACTATTACAAGATATTCTATTAAATTATGGGATTGGAGGTTGAATGTTACAACGAGAACAAAATCATAACATTTTGACATTGAAAGAAAGAAAGAAAGAAATTTAATTTCATGGGATTTTTTTTTTTGGGGGGGGGGGAGTCACAAGTCACATTTTCAGCATTAATGTATTATTACTTTATGACACTGACTGAAGTTGTCATTTTTAGATGGGGGGGTGTAATATAAGAATAAATATGTAATTTTAATGAGGATTGTGAAAATGCATCTTCCTGTCTCCATATACAAATAGGACTTAAAACTAAGTGTTACTTATTTCCTGATCATATTTGGACTATAAAATTAGGACTTTTATCTCTTAATATTATGAGTATTATTATCAATAAAATTAAAACTTTTTCCCCTGACATTAATAGGGCTTTGATTTGTAAATTATCTTTATAATAATAAGATTATGACTTTATTTCTGAACATCGTTTTCTTTTTTGCAAAACCGGTTTTCTTTTTTATTTTATGTAAAATTTGAGCTTTTTACCCCTCATGATCAATTACGAATTTCCCTCCCAAAATGATGACTTTATTTTAATTTTTTTATCAAATGAGGACTTCAAATATGATATACATTTTTATGAACAGTATTAGAATATTTTGTCCCAATATTTTGGCTTTAGCTTGCTAACTCCTACTATGACTTTATTTTCATAAAATTTCGACTTCTTACCCCTCCCAACATTACAAAATTGTATTTGTGTAATCCTAAAACTTCTCCTAATATTATGTGTTAAAATTTTCCCACTAATTATTGTATTTTTTTTTATTAGGGCTTTTTCTCTTAATATTGCCCAAGCTGGGAGTTTGATTTAATATGTATTATTACAGTATGTAAATTTGTTTTCTGCTTCTAATGACATCCCAGCAATTAGTGCTGTTTATTTCCAAAGGTCCCGTGAAAGAGGTATTCCTCACAGAACAATAACAAGCACCGATATGAATGCCTTATGTGACTGTGTGTAATAATAACGAGGCCGTCTCTAGTACAGTAACAGCGTCATGAATCAGAGAAATGCCTCATGCTGAATTATCATCGGCTCATTCGTCATCTCTAATTTGGCATCAATCACGGGCGGGCCGACTAATGGGGGACCAGTCGCGGCTATGGTGGTAACCATGGCGACATCGGTGACACTAATACGCGTGATCTGTTATTGTGCGTGTGAGACAAGGACGTGTGGTGGGCTAATTAAAGAAGTCTTTGGCTGCTCCTGCCTTACACACAGGTCAGAGCTCATTAGTGAGGGTCTCAATGCATGGCCAGTCATTCATTAACAGACAGAATGTGAGCATTGAGACAGTTGCTGCTTAAGAGTTATGATGTAGAAAGAAAAAGAAAAGATAAGATACAGTCAGGTCTATAAATATCAGGACATGGACACAATTCCGTTTCTTGTTTGCTCAGCGAGTTAAATGCATGCTCAATCGATTTATGTCAGGTGATCAAATTGGCATTTGCTGAATATGAGCAGCTAGAACACTTCAGAATTCATCCGGCTCAAGTCAGGAAACAATTCTGTTGGGAATTTTTTCTTCTGTTATTTCATTTCAGATCCAAGTGGCGGCGTTTGGAGTCAAAAAGATGAGAATTGTGGTGATGCCCCAATAGAGATCCTGAGGTCACGTGACTTTCTCTGAACACTCCCCCCTGCGGCACGAAAGTATTGGCTACAATGGCAAAAACTAGCGTTTAGCCGTCAACTTTCCGCCCAAGAGCATTAACAGTCAAGGACATGATATACATAGGCGAGGTGGACATGTTGGATTGCCGATGAAGTGTCAGGTTTTTCCCAACTTGGCTACGCTGCTAACGTGGAATTACCTCCTATGTGGCCGGTGAGTGCTTTCAAATCTGACCACACAAAGTTTTACAAGTTTGTACAATTCGGATTTATTTCCCCGTTATGTGTGCTCAAAATGCCATCGAAGTTAACAGTTTCACACAAGTCTTGCAGTGTTTTTTAGGTACGTTAGCAACTTAGCAGCTGCTAAATCGGCCGCAGCCGCCATCATTTATACCATAAAAAGTTTATGGTGTTGGTCAGTTATTAAATTCAACTGTGTAAAATCTATTAAACCGTAGCAGCACAAATGAAACATATTATTTCCCCCTACATTTTACATTTTGTTAGCATCTGCTGATTTAGCCACCATGTACAAAGTGCAACAATGGCTAGCATTGGTTCCTTTTTTGGTAGCCTGGAGCATGCTCGATCCGTTTTTATGCCTCTTCTCGTTGTGGCAGCTGGTCCACAACAGCTGCCAATCATTGTTAAAGAATTGTGGAATTTGCAGTTTACTCAAAGTGGCAGATGCGTTGTCTATGCTGCCAAAATGGCTGTGCGAACGGCCATTTTGGAACGCGTGACGTCAACGTCAGGATCTCGATAGGGGCAACTTTTTCCCATACTTGCTAAGTTGCTTTAAGTCGTCTGGAAATCATCTTGGTGTTAAAGTATTAGATTTTTTTTTTTTTTTTTTTTTACATGCTCTTGTGGTTGGGAGAATAGATGATTGTTCCATTAATAAATAAATAAATACAAAAAAACAAACAAAACTTTTTATTATGAATTGACTTAAAAGAACAGTGTCAACATCATGTTCCATTCATGTACAGAACTAAATACAAGAAGAAAAGAAGAGGGGGAAAAAAACTGACAGGCTGAGCATTCCCTGGCTTTTAGGATGAAGAGTGCACATGCCTGAATAAACAGGCACAACAACATTAGAGGCTGCGCTGAGTATTTTTACTTGTTTAGTAGTCGATCTCTTCACTTAACAGAAAAAGTTCAAATATGCCGCTAAGGAAGGTGCAACTTGGAAATTATTATTATGTAGAATCTGGAGATGAGTGTTTTGGCCCTAACTACAAGGGGGGAAAGGACAGAAAAGTTCACAACCATGATCTCCCTGAGACTTTACAACCACCCAAAAATCCTAAACCAGTCAAAGCGGCTGGTCCTAAACTTGTCATTTAGGGAGCTCCAAGTCCAATTTTAGCATTAGTTTGATCCCACTTCTTAAATTATTGCTGACTCTTTTTCCTCCCTGATACCTGACCAGGAATGATAGCGAGGTCACAGCTGCGTCTCTCGAGTTTGGCAGCGGCTGTGCAGGCTCTGGAAGTGCGCCTCCCTCAGGATGCGGTTGATGTGCAGGTAGGAGGCGGGCGGTTCGCACGAGTCGCCGGAGCTGAGAGGGCTGCAGGGGCCCGCGGCGCAGCGGCTGCCGCTGCAGCTGCCGGACGCGTGCTCCGGACTGCTGAGGTTGCTGGAGCTGTTGGACCACTGAAACGACAAAGTATCCTCGTCAATCAAGTATTCTGAGCGGTGTCACACTCATTGACAGATTCAGACAGAGAGTGAGAGGGAGAAAGATCTTTTTTTAATTTTTAAAAAAATGTTTCAATGGAAAGACGCGCAGAATAAAAACCTGAATTTCGTTTGGACCCCACCTTTTTGGTAGACGCCGTGGAGACGACCCATGCTGTGCCAAAGTAATTACCCCCAGAAAAAAAAAACGCCGGCATTGAGACTGACTCCGATAATGACGAGGGGGAACCTGGCATGTTTGATGGAGAAATTGCTGAGCTGTTCAATTCGGATAGAGAAGATGAAGACTTTGATAGATTTGTGGATGAAAACTGATCAAACGATAGCGTGAATACATTGTTAAATTACTGAATAAAGTAGAACCAAACTCACTGTTTTGCTCCTGTTGTGTTGCTCCCGCAACCTGTTTTAGCAAGCATGCACCCAATAACGCGGTGCGCTTTATGTGGGTTACATTAAATATCGCCCAGCCCTATTTCACTATCTGCCAAACTGCTTTTTGTGAAGTTCGCTGCAAATATATAGGGCTCGTTTCTTAAGTGTCTGCTCACAAGTCTAGGCAAAAAAAATGAATAATTGACAAAATGACAGTTTTAAAGTACTTAGTAGTGGTTATTTTTCAATCACCCAAAGCTCTTCCTTATATTCTAGCTACTTTGCCTTTCAGCTCAACACATTTTTTTCCTTTGTCACAGTGTGTGTGCGAGAGAGTGCGAGTGCGTGAGTGCAAGAGAGAGAGAGAGAGAGAGAGAGAGAGAGAGAGAGAGAGAGAGAGAGAGACAGAGAGAGAGACAGAGAGAGAGACAGAGAGAGAGACAGAGAGAGACAGAGAGAGAGAGACAGAGAGAGAGAGAGAGAGAGAGAGAGAGAGAGAGACAGAGAGACAGAGAGAGAGAGAGAGAGAGAGACAGAGAGAGAGAGACAGAGAGAGAGAGAGACAGAGAGAGAGAGAGAGAGAGAGAGAGAGAGAGGGCGTAGTCAAGCTTGAGTACAGAATCAATTATGAAGGGTACCTTACCTCTGAGTCCCAGGCATCCCGTCCCGGCTCGGGGGAGAGTGGGTGAGCTTGGTTTGGCCGTTTGGCTTGAGGTACCAGATGGCCACTCTCATCACCACCGCTGTGCTGCCTTTTCCTGTGTAAAAAAACAAACAATTCACAAATGAACACAACATTAAATGTAACAGTAAAATGCATTATGATCAGCTTTACAGACGCCACGTCTATGTGTGTATCTTAGCAGGTAATGGCGTTCATATTGAGTCTGCACTTTTTCTTATCACTTGCTTATCAATGCTAACACGAATAATGACCTCCAGGCTGCCATCACTGTCAGCTGGTCACGTTAACTGGCGAGCTTCTAGTAATTATTCTAGCACCAAACAAATCACTCACCTGCTTTCGGTCAACATGTGATGACCATAAATGCATCAATGTCGATGAATTCCTTTAAGATTCTCCCTCTATGTCCAAGAACCTCGCTAGCAGTTAGCTTGCATTTGCCAGCTATTTGCAAGCTTACCTAGCTGAGTGGCTAATTGGGTTTTAAGTGATGAAATTAGCCATTGCTACTAGAGAGAAAATATTGCAATATAGATATGTGTGTATGGATACAAATTTTGCAGCTACTTTACATCACCTAATGGTTAAATGGTGTACAGTATCAGTATCAGTACAAGATGTACAAGTCAAGCCCTCTTTCTTGTTCGTCATACACAAGCTAATAACGTTAGCCTTTAGTTCGCTGATAAGCTCAAAGTAGACACCTAAAGTTCATATTTTTAAAAACGATTTAAACGTCTTTCCTGGTTGTGTTAAAATTCCTACACATCTGATTAAAGTACTACTATCAAAAAGCTTTTCGTGTTTAGAAGTTTTAAAACCCAACAGCTAACACGTCGTTAGCAGCCGCCGGCCGCTGCGCTTGTGTTTACATGCTACTACGCCTGCGCAGAGACCTTCACGGACGCATTTAAGAGATGTTGGAAAAATCTAAACTCCGTTTGGTGTCCTGCATTTTGTGTTCTTAAATAAATTTATAATAGCAAACAAAAAAAACATTGTAATAGTGATTGAAAATAGTTAAACATTTTGTTTTAGCTTTCAAAAAGCATTTCATACCATATTTGATTTCTGATTATTACTGTGACGGATTTAGTACATCGTCAGAATAACTTGAAGGCAACATTAAGTACAGCACAGGAGTGCGCGAGCCCAGCAGCAACCAATTAATTAAATCAATTTTATACCACTTATTCTTGAGCATTTATATTAATTTTAAGATATAAAGGACGCGGTTTAACATTGAGTTTATGCTTATTTGAGGGGTGAGGGAATAAAAGGTATCCAAAAGATGTTGCTGTTTACAAAAGCATCTGCTTTATATACGCAGCCGTCGCTGTTCTACTCATTTTATTACATTTAAACAAATCCTCATCATGCGTTTTGAACCACACTAAGTCAATAATAATAATAATAATAATAATAATAATAATAATAATAATAATAATAATAATAATAATAATAAATGGTCGTAATATTGATAAGAAATGAGTGAAAATCTCTAAAACAAAATTTTTTTTTACGTCATTTAAAACCCGGAAGTGACCAACCAATGACGTGAATACACAGCAAAACAGAACACCGCCCCCTTCTCCTATGAGTCAAGGGAAAGGACGCAGGGGAGATTAACAAGAAACCTCAGCGGCATCGGCGCCACACTTATTATTATCATTTATTTAAAAATAGATAATCGACAATGGGCAGTACCGACTCAAAACTGAACTTCAGGAAAGCAGTGATTCAGCTGACAACCAAAACGCAGGTTAGACGCTATTTGTGCAAATGTAAGCGACGAGCGCATAATAATCAGACAACGCGTTCGCAACACACTGTCCCTTGTTGCATTTAACCATGTAAAATAAATCCTTTGGCGTTTCCCGATTGAAAGACCGCATTCACCGAAATGAAAATGCGTCACGTTACCAGCATGGCGATAATGTCATATAATGCCATGCAAAATGTTTCAACAAAATTATGGCCTGGTTAAATCAAAGCTGCATGGTGTTGACAAGGATGCGGCAGGTGCACGGTGTTTACATTGTCATCATCACTCACTGGACATGCTACACAATAGACACGCAGTGATGCCTACAATGTACTGCCATCAGTGCCATGCCACACCAGTGTCTACATTTCTGTTTATTTAACATTTCCTAATGTTTTGCAGCCAGTAGAAGCCACAGATGATGCCTTCTGGGACATGTTCTGGACGGACAGCACCACCACAGTCCAAGACGTCTTCGCACTGGTTCCAGCTGCAGAGATCAGGGCTCTAAGAGAGGAGTCACCTTCCAATTTAGCCACCCTGTGCTATAAGGTAAACACAACATGCAAATTGTTGGCTTTGCCTGACTTTTTGGAAAGTGTGTCACGGTCCAATGCTTCCGAACAATGTTACGCTCTCAGATGTGGAAAGAAGTGAGTCACTTCCCTTCTCCTGCTTTCTTTTCCGCTTCCTGGCTCCTGCCTGTGGCCGCTACAAAGAATTGGTCGATAATACAATACAACCTACTTGCTCATGAAGTGTACAGCGAGTACCAGGATCTAAAAGTGGTACAAACCAAGAATGCAACACAATAACAATGAAAAAAAAATCTCTCTGGTCTGTTGAAATAAAAAATGATCACCTGGTGTGATTGTAAAATATATAGTGTGTTTTTAAAGCATCCTTAATTCTATACCCTAAACTTCAGCTTTACAGATGCCACATCCATTGTGTGCATCTCGACAAGAAAGGGAAGTAATTGTAGTTTTTATTTTGTCTTCAATGGAGAGAAAAAAGAGGGAATTTTGGTATGTCATTCATAAAATCATCGGGGCATGGCGTCAAATAGATGAGGAAGGGTAGAAGTTGGCGGAATTGTACCTTCTCGTTTCCAGGAAAGTTTACTTAACCAAACTTAGCGATTACCAGGCATTTTAATGGTAAGTCATTTATCTAATAAATATTACATTTGTAAAACCGTATGGTACTAAAAATACATTAAAATCAAATAATGACAGTAGAATATAAATTATCATTCAATAAAAATACATTTAAAATGTGTTAAAGTGCTCCACCTTAAACTTTGACAGTTTAGTAAGTACTGTATATACATATACAAGATTGAACACTTTGAACTGGAGAAAAGGTTTAGTATTCCATGAAGTGCAGCGGAAATAAATAAGAGAGGTTTCCGCAAGAATCACGCATGCCATGTATGTTTTGTGGCACTGGTCAGGCTGTGGAGAAACTGGTGCAGGGCGCCGACTCCGGCTGCCCCAGTGAGAGGGAGAAGCAGGTGGTCCTGAACTGCATTCGTATCCTGACCCGCATCCTCCCCTACATCTTTGAGGACCAGGACTGGAGAGGTTTCTTCTGGTCCACCGTGCCCGGTGCCGGCCGGGCCGGGGTGAGTGGAAAAAAACACAAGTTGTCGTGTGAGGATACGCTTGGCTTGCGTCACTCCGATGATGACATGGAATGAACGGTGAACGATGTTTCCTCATTCCAGATGTGGGAGTGATGATATTGTTTCTTTATTTTGACAGTGTAAAGCCCGCCACACATTTTTGTTACATGGTGACTATTAGCAGTTTTTTTTCTCCAATATTTTTAAATAATAATACAAAACTGTTCAATTGTATGTTTTTATGTGTGTCAACTGTATGTATATTCTCTCTGGAAAGTTTGAAAATGACAAGGTTTTTTTTTTGTAGGCAGAGGAGCTGGACGACGACGAAGGCGCTCGCCCCCTGGCCGAGTCGCTCCTCCTGGCCATCGCCGACTTGCTCTTTTGTCCCGACTTCACCGTGCACAGCCACAGAAGAGGCCCCGTAAGTCCTCTGTTGCTACTCGCTTCTGATGACCATGAACAGTGAACACGGATCGGATTTTACTGTGTATTTTTATTTTGTCCTCAACGTTTCCTCCTTCCTGCCGCAAATCTACCCCACTAAACCTGTTGCCCGAGTTGGCTTGAAAAATAAAAACAGAGCGTGATGACCCTGTCAATCATAACAGGAAAAGCGCTTTGTAACTAATGGGCCTAAAGGAATGTTGCAGGTCTGACTCAATGTGTTTTGGCTCTGATTCATGGAGTCATTATTTCGCCGAGTGTGATCGTCTTGGTGGAAAATGATTGCTTAACTGACGCTAATATCAGCGCCTGCAGGTCACACTTTGATTGGCTAGATAGAAGGTTTGAATTCAAAATTGGTACTTTTATGCTAATTAGAATTAGTGATAGACAGATATGTTTTATTCAGGGCTGATACCGATTATTAAGACAAGGAGGCCAGATAACCGATATTTCAAGTCGATATTCATTTGCAGTAAAAGAAAAAATATTTGCGTCAGATTGAACAACAAAATCAGGTTGAAAATATTGGAAAGTCCAAATTTCTCAAGAGCATATATATATATGTATATGGAGTAGACAGCTTTGTTTAAAAATGATCACATTTGCAGGGAGGTTCCCGGGTCATCACCATGTGTTAATCTAAAATTAAAAAAGTAAAAGACTTCCTAAAGTTTTCTACTGTCGCTAAATTTTTCCCAAAAATGTTCGTAATAGGGTTCAAAAGATCCTCGCAGACAGTGAAAATTTGTCTGAACATGTTAAAAATGTATTTGCAACAACCAACAACTGTCCGTGGAAATCTTACAAATCCTGATGAAAAGCCAAAATTCGCTACATTCGCAAGCATTTACCACTCGGTGAAATGCCAACTTTAATGGCCTTCATATTCGTAAAAAGGCCGATGCCGATATTTGTCGCACCGATAATCGGCCTAGACGATAATCGGCCTAGACGATAATCGGCCTAGACGATAATTGGTCTATCCCTAATTAAGATAGCGTCACAATGCCACCAAATATCTATCCATCCATCCATCCATCCATTTTCGTAACCGTTTGTCCTCACAAGGGTCACGGGGAGCGCTGGAGCCTATCCCAGCTGCCTTCGGGCAGTAGGCGGGGTACACCCTGAACTGGTTGCCAGCCAATCGCAGGGCACCAAATATATATATTTTAAATTTTAAAGTTACCACAGGCTTTTTCCTGGCTCAAAATGAGGCAGAGGTGGTATCATCCTGACTATGATGGGTGACACTGACTACCGATACCAGGTGTCGGTGCCAATACCAATTATTTTACTACTACTACGTTCTTGCGGCTGTGACCTATACCATTATCGGCCGCCCTCCTGCAGCCATTTTACAATCAGGGACTAGAACTAAGAAATTATATGAATACAAAGTTGCCATTATTTTTTGCCATTTTTTAACTACAATCATTTGAAATTCATCCACTAGTACATATTAAATTGTAATTATAGTTCAGCGTTGTTATAAAACACTATTATGTTTATTGTATATACCGTGTTTTTATGACTTTGGCAATGACTGGAGCGCGCCACCTCTGCCTCACAACCAGGAAATGGGCGTGCGCGACGCTTGATCCATGAACTGTTTCCTCATCGGTACATTTAAAGTTAAAAAAGAAAAAGAAAAAAAGAAAGCTGTTTCTTCTTCGGTTGTTGCTTCAGGTCTTTCCGGTGAACTGCTCTTGTTATAGTGCCTCCCTAATGGCACAACACTGCAACTGCAGTTAAAATGCGTTGCTGCTGAGCTCAATCAACACACTGTGTTGAGCGATATCAGTGGCTCAGGAGGTTGCGATCAAATAAGGTGGAGATGGCCTGAATTTTGTACACAGGAAAGACCTTGCAACAGTAAATAAATTAATAATGCTCACTCAAAAGTCATTTATATTTATAATTTTTTTACTCGAGTGAGTAAACTGGAAACACTAATCCATTCCATTCAATCCATTATCCAATTATAATTTTGGCTGATACAATTTGATGTGAATGTGTGTTGCAGGACTCAGTGGAGAGCATGCACTCCATAGACAGCTGCGAATACATCTGGGAAGCGGGAGTGGGCTTCGCGCAGTCCCCTCCTCTCAACTACATCCATGATTTGAATCGGTGAGTCCGACTTCTCCTTGTGCTTCGTTCATCTTGTCGGACTCACTTTTGACTTATTCATGTTGGTTGTATTTGATGGCGGCCAGCACGGAGCTGCTGAGGTTGTTGCTCACCTGCTTCTCCGAGGTCATGTACCTGCCAGCCTCGACGGACAACCACATCCTCAACCCTTGGGTGACCTTCTTCTGCTCCACCGAGAATCGGTGAGCCGACAGGTGCTATGTGTGTGTTCTCATCCCTATATGCAAGTGGTGGGCCAAACATTGAGTACTTGGGCCTTACGCAACCTAATCCACATACTATCATGTTGCAGATGTAGAAACCAAGAGTACACAAAACCACCATCTACCAGCTGTGCCATCAACGGTACATCATCTGGAGCTATATGCAATACATTCAATATATAAAACATGACAATCATGAAGAAAAAAAAAAAGGAAAGCACATTCTACTAACCAGAGGACAGATTTGCATTGACGCACGAAATGATGATGTGCTAACTGTTAATTTTTTTTACAATTACATTATTACTGGTTGTTTACAAAGTACTATACAAAGCTGTTTTGTTTGTTTGTTTGTTTTTTACAAAAACTATGGTTACGGGTTCTTGTAGGGTTCCACTATATGGTGTACAGACTAAGCTTCAAAAAGTGAAATCCGTGAGCATTTGCCCATGCAAGGGTTGTAACTGCCAAGAATAGCTCTAATATGGCGGCAAAAGACTTTTGTCTATTAGACAAGGTTATGGCCTGACGAAATGAAACTCCTCGCCGAACTTCAACTTGCTTTCTTGGAATGTGAGTGGTTGAGGGATGGTGGACCCAAATGCAGGGAAACAGGAATCAAGTGCAATGCGTGGAACTTTAATTTACCATTGGGAAAAAGGTGAGCAGATAACCATGACTGGACAGGACATGAGTAGACTGGTCGCCTTGACAGGACGTGACTGGTCTGGTCGCCATGACTGGACAGGACGTGAATAGACTGATCACCATGACTGGATTAGAGAGTGACGTGACAGAACTGATTTGACTGGGCTATGGCTTCTTGACTGTGACGAGGACGACTTGGCTAGGTGTGACGAGGACGACTTGGCTAGCTGTGACGAGGACGACTTGGCTAGCTGTGACTAGAACGACTTGGCTAGCTGTGAGGAGGACGATTTGGCTACCTGTGACGAAGACGACTTGGTTAGCTGTGACGAGGACGACTTGGTTAGCTGTGACGAGGACGACTTGGTTAGCTGTGACATCGACGACTTGGTTAGCTGTGACGAGGACGACTTGGCTAGCTGTGACGAAGACGATTTGGCTAGCTGTGACAAGTATGAAGTGGTTAGCTGTGACTAGGGCGACTTGGCTAGCTGTGACGAGGACGACTTAGCTAGCTGTGACGAGGACGACTTGGTTAGGACGACTTGGCTAGCTGTGACAAGGACGACTTTGCTAGCTGTGACCAGGATGACTTGGTCAGCTGTGACGAGGACGACTTGGTTAGGGCGACTTGGCTAGGTATGACAAGGACAACTTGGCTAGCTGTGACGATGACGTCTTGGTTAGGGCGACTTGGTCAGCTGTGACGAGGACGACTTGGTTAGCTGTGACGAGGACGACTTGGCTAGCTGTGACTAGAACGACTTGGCTAGCTGTGACGAGGACGACTTGGCTGCCTGTGACGAAGACGACCTGGTTAGCTGTGACGAGGACGACTTGGCTAGCTGTGACGAAGACGATTTGGCTACGTGTGACAAGTATGAAGTGGTTAGCTGTGACTAGGACGACTTGGCTAGCTGTGACGAGGACGACTTGGCTAGCTGTGACGAAGACGATTTGGCTACGTGTGACAAGTATGAAGTGGTTAGCTGTGACGAGGACCACTTGGTTAGCTGTGATGAGGATGACTTGGCTAGCTGTGACTAGAACGACTTGGCTAGGTGTGACGAGGACGACTTGGCTAGCTGTGACAAAGACGACTTGGCTAGCTGTGACTAGAACGACTTGGCTAGCTGTGACGAGGACGACTTGGCTGCCTGTGACGAAGACGTCTTGGTTAGCTGTGACGAGGACGACTTGGCTAGCTGTGACGAAGACGATTTGGCTACGTGTGACAAGTATGAAGTGGTTAGCTGTGACGAGGACCACTTGGTTAGCTGTGATGAGGATGACTTGGCTAGCTGTGACTAGAACGTCTTGGCTAGGTGTGACGAGGACGACTTGGCTAGCTGTGACAAAGACGACTTGGCTAGCTGTGACTAGAACGACTTGGCTAGCTGTGACGAGGACGACTTGGCTGCCTGTGACGAAGACGACTTGGTTAGCTGTGACGAGGTCGACTTGGCTAGCTGTGACGAAGACGATTTGGCTACGTGTGACAAGTATGAAGTGGTTAGCTGTGACTAGGACGACTTGGCTAGCTGTGACGAGGACGACTTGGCTAGCTGTGGCGATGACGACTTGGCTGTGACTAAGACTATACACACGAACTTCCACACATAACATAGGAAATGCACCCACACCGAGTATACAAACTCAACAGACTAATTACACTAACACTAATGAGACATGTCAACACCTGGAGAAGGGATGACCAGGAACACAAGACAAAAAACACCAACCACAGACAAAAACAACAAGAACACCCACAACAAACAAAAACCCAACCCCCACAGAACCGAAACATAGTAGATTAGTACACATACATACAGGAAGCCATGCAGCCAATATAAATATGATGAAATTAAAGATTAGACTGTTGGGAAATACATATTAGAATTAAGGTTGTATAGGTCAGTGCTTCTGATAAGAGTTTGACCAGAAGTCAAACCACAGCCACAGCATCTAAACAATCCAATCATTTTACACTGCTGTTGTTTTTCCTTGCAGTCATGCTTTGCCGCTGTTCACTTCATTGCTCAACGTGATAAGCGCTTACGACCCGGTGGGCTACGGCATCCCGTACAACCACCTGCTGTTCTCCGACTACCGTGAGCAGCTGGTGGAGCAGGCCGTCCAGATCCTCATTGTGACTCTGGAGCACGACGGAGGGCCTTCCCACTGCCCGTCGTCTGCGTCCAGCGTGGAGGAACACGAGGTTTGCCAACAAACACAACCGCCGATCGTTTATGGGTGTCGATGATTCACTTGAATAATTATTCCCTCCCTCTGCGCAGTCCACCGGCCCCGAAAACCTGTTTGTGAATTATTTGTCGAGGGTTCACAGAGAGGAGGTATGACCCAGACAACATCGCTGAGGTTACACGAGGATCTTGTGACTGAGGGTTTTGTTTGTGTTCCATTCAGGATTTTGACTTTGTGCTGAAAGGCTTGGCTCGTCTCCTCACGAACCCTTTGACTCAAACGTACCTGCCGAATTCCACCAAAAAGATCCAGTTCCACCAGGAGCTCCTGGTGCTCTTCTGGAAGCTCTGTGACTTCAATAAGGTAGGGGAGCGCTCACTCTTGCCTTCACAAGAATAGCATTTGGAAAAGTTCAAGTGAAGATCAATATGTTTATAATAGCTTGATTTCCATTTATGCAAATGCGTTGGCAACACTTTACTTTGTAGTCTGAATCTGAGTCGACCAATTCTGGTGAACTGCTATTCCAGATGTAAAGCAATTCCCCAAAGCATTTGTTATATAATTTCATATTACTTGAAAGATGTTTTTAAGGATTGTGAGGATATTATACTACTAGGATTTTGAGCTTTCCTCTTCTTTTGTCACAAACTGCTACTCCAGTTAACACAGATGTGCTTATAGCCTAAAACTAAATATTACTTCGAGTTAAGAGACATGAATTATGCCTTTGTGTCTTTGATGGCAGAAAAAAACCCTTTACCAAGCACACTGATAATATTTGGAACTGTAAACAAACATTCCATGTGATCTGAGCAAAATTAAAAGTCAGCCCATTTTGTGTTCCCATTCCAGAAATTCCTCTTTTTTGTCCTGAAGAGTAGTGACGTACTGGATATTTTGGTTCCCATCCTCTACTACCTTAACGATGCCAGAGCCGACCAGTGTAAGTCTTCTCGTGCATTTTTTAAATCAGAAACACCACCCCCCCCCCCCCGCCCCTTATCTATACCCAGCTCATTGGTTTTTACCCAACAAGGGCTAAAAACTACCCACAGAGATGATTTAAAGCTACCAAGAAGTTGTTACCGGGTTAATCAGTATATAGTAACTTATGATTAAAAAAAACAAACAAAAAAACATCATTTTCATCCTGACTAGGATTTGAACCAAAATGGCGACCAGCTTCAGTTCTTCAGTCCGCCCAAATCCAATCTTCAACCCAATCTGATGGGTCAAAAGAATTAACCCAGCATAAAAGAAACCCAATGTGCTAAAAATCCACAGCTCCTCAACGAGTGGGTTAGAAAAATCAAACAACCCTGCATTTCCAACTTCTAAAAGTAAGATGTTTTTTTGTTTTGAATGTGTGTGCAGCACGCGTGGGCCTGATGCACATCGGGGTGTTCATCCTGCTGCTGCTGAGCGGCGAGAGGAACTTCGGCGTGCGCCTCAACAAGCCCTACGCCCTCCATGTGCCCATGGACATCCCGGTGTTCACGGGCACTCACGCCGACCTGCTGATCATGGTGAGAGGCCCGACGGCGTCGCCACGGAGACCAGACCAGCCAACCAGCTGTCGCTCTGTTTGCTTACTTTGCAGGTCTTCCATAAGATTATCACCACGGGCCACCAGCGTTTACAGCCTCTCTTCGACTGCCTGCTCACCATTGTTGTGAATGGTGAGTCATTTGCCTGATTGTTAAGGATTTAAAAACAAGTAGTTCACTAAGAAGCATGTTTTCTTCTCAGTGTCGCCGTATTTGAAAAGTTTGTCCATGGTGGCGGCCAATAAGCTGCTCCACCTGCTGGAGGCCTTCTCCACCAGCTGGTTCCTGTTCTCCGCCGCTCAGAACCACCATCTTGCCTTTTTCCTCCTGGAGGCGTTCAACAACATCATTCAGTATCAGTTTGATGGTAAGGGGACCCTCAGAAAACGGAAAGGAGATGGGTGCCATGTCGGACGGAAACGTTTTATGTCCAAATATGGTTAATTGAATATTTTTTCACAAATCAATACTGTTAGTCTGTCTGCGCGTCATCTGTCACTCTTGCAACTGTTTGTGTTCAAACCCGCCTCCTCCCTCACTTTGCAGCAGCATTATGTCGTCTCAAGACTGAAAGTGTGAATGTTTGAGACAATAACAAGTGAAAATTGTTTGGTCAAGTACATTCGCTAATAATAGGAACTGGTCCGCCATGAAGTTAAGCTTGCATGCAAATTATTATCCATTGATTAAACTGCTTGGTCAGGTCATTGTTTTTTGTTTTAGTTTTAACTTATTTATTTTTTATTTTAAATTGAATCGCTCATGGCTTGGACCTGTAGAAGTGTTTGGGGTAGATGATGTAACAGTTGTTTGCTTTTGTGAAGTTTTAACAGCTTTTTGGGGGGGAGGACGGGGGCGTGTGCACAAACTGTGATGTGGACAGCTGGTGCAAACACGTGCAATCAATGACAACATCTTAATCAACATATTTTTTAAACATACTGAATTAGCAGTTGAAGATGAATGTTGGGTATCGTATTTGTTGAACGTTATATGCAGTTTAATGTATTATAAACTTAAACAATGCAGTGTTTTGTAACGTTTAAAAATCGTTGTAAAATTGGGATCTTAACATTCAAATGTATTTACAATTTTAATTGACAAATTTCATGTGATACATTTTCATTAAATCAAAAACCAAGTGCAAAAATCTTAATATTCAACTTTGACATTTGCATAAAAAATACTGGTGTTCTGTGTATCTTAACATTTAAAATTTTTATTGTCACTTTTGCTGTGAACCATGTTTATTTTTAGAATTTGATTATAACAAAAATACCATTGAAACATGCTAAACCAGTTTCCTCTGAGTAAAGAGCACGCTCCATTTTGCTTTCATTGCTTTGAGATGTGATTAATCAACCAAGCGATAAATTGCTGATTATCCTCCCCAGGGAACTGTAACCTGGTGTACGCCATCATCCGCAAGCGTAACCTCTTCCACCAGCTGGCTAACCTTCCGTCGGACCCGGCCACCATCCACAAGGCGCTGCAGAGGAAGAAGAAGTCGCCCGACGTCATCTCCCGCACCAGCTCACAGGAGACCGTCTCCATGGAGGGTTCCCGCCCCGCCGTGCCCGCGGAACCCGGCACCCTGAAGGCCAGCCTCGTTGCCATACCTGGTCAGTCAACCTACTTTCATTATCAAACAAGAAGTCTAAAAAAAAAAAAGGAGCTATTTTAGTTTGAGTTTTTTTGTTAAAAATAACCTTGTTTTGTACAGGCATTGAAAAACTGACTGAGAAGTCTCAGGTGTCCGAGGATGGTACCATGGTGTCCGTCCCCAAGATGGAGCACTCAGAGAAAATTGCAGCCAGCAGGATCAGCGACACTGAATCCAACTCGGGCAAAGACAATGAAGTCAGTGTGCATTTGTTGTTAAATGGGAAGTCAACCCCCCAAAAAATTTGGGCAATAATATGGCATTCGGGTTAATATTGTGTTAGTGGAATACCAGTTAAGCAGCAAAATCCAGCCGTTTTTATCCATCTCAAGGCAGCCATTTTGCCACTTGCTGTCGACTGAAGAGGACATTAATGTTGCTCAGGGCTCTGTTAACAACCAATCACAGCGCAGCTTCAGAAAAAAGGTGAGCTGTGATCGGTCATTGCTGGGCCCTGAGCAACTGTGATGTCATTTTCAGTCGACAGCAAGTGGCAAGATGGCCGCCTCCTGAGATGGATAAAAAAAAACGGCTGGATTTTGCTTCATAACTCATTCCACAAATGTGATATTAATCAGAATGTCATGTTTACACTAGTGAGGTCACATAGAACATATTATTGTATGTCTATTTAAGGTTGACTTCCACTTTACGAAAAGTGGGAAGGGCTAGATGAGCATTAGCGTCTTAGCTGCGGTCGCTGCTTTGTGGGCAACAATCCAAGTAGGATTGGGCACTTTGCTGTGAAGCTGAAGGAAAATTGTTTGTGTAACTTTTCGTTCCTCACAGGATGTTTTCTACACTGAGGCAGAAATGGAGAGAAGACGCTTGTCAAGTGCTTCTCCAGCATCACTGTGGACTCCCACACCAGACTGGGTCAGCAGATTTCTCTCTTTTTCACTACAGCACAGGAAAAATTCAAACCTACCTAAAAACAAGCATTTAACTCCGGTTTCCCGTCTTGGATCTTCGCAGGTCCTGTCCTGGAAGTGTAAACTCCCCTTGCAGACCATCATGCGTCTGCTGCAGGTGTTGGTTCCACAGGTGGAGAAGATCTGCATCGACAAGTACGCGCGTGTTGCATCAAACGCCTTTGCATGTCTTTACATTGATGATAAACGTTGCCATTGATGTCCCGGCAGGGGTCTGACAGATGAATCGGAGATCCTCAAGTTCCTCCAGCACGGCACGCTAGTTGGCCTGCTGCCCGTCCCTCACCCCATCCTCATCCGGAAGTACCAGGCCAATGCTGGCACGGCCATGTGGTTTCGCACCTACATGTGGGGTGTGGTCTACTTGCGGTGAGTACTGGAATGTATCCCCCACTATAAACACGGGTCTACTGTATTGTGATTTTAATAAGCGGATTAATTGTAATTGTGTTATATTTTGCTTCCCTCCACTCTCCAGCAACGTGGACCCTCCCATCTGGTACGACACGGATGTGCGCCTCTTCGAGATTCAGAAGATGTAGGAGTGCTTCAAGCTGACCGCATTGAACCTGCCTCATAATCATCACGACGCATGCCAAGCGCTCGTTTCGTATCCGTTATCAATATTGTTCATAGGCAACTTGTTACATGTTGTCATGACCTTTCTTTGCAGCTGGTTTTAGTTTTAGCTGAAAAATATCAGGTCAAGTTGGACACATGAGTCGACGTCGTCCTAGCGACGCCAGTTTTGGTGGTGTTTTTTGCCACTGCATCATGGGTGCATTGGTCTCCAATAAGCGAAGTGCGGATCTCGACTGCACGGTGCATTATGGGTAGCGGTGTGGTGCATTGTGGGTAGGCTAAACTACCATGCGGTCATTGAAAATGATTTGGATCTAATGGAATGAGCTCTGATTTCTAACATTTCAACCACTGGAAAGTTGCTGTTTTTTATTTAATGTATTTTAAACATGCATAGCAGGTGGTTTACTGACTTCGGGGGTTGACTTGCAAGCTGTACAGTTACGCAAAGACTTTCACCTCTCTAATCTCCACCATTCAAATGACGGTTAGTTGGTAGTCTCGCTTTTTTTGTCACGCATGCACTTTGCTTATTTGGGGATGCATTTTAGTTAATAAGCTAGTATGCTTGTTTGACACCTCGTGAATTTCTGGCCATGCCAATTGCCACAAAATTCAAGTCTCACACGTTATGCTCTTGCGGCTCACCTGTGTAAACATTTTAATCTTCTTGACATGCTTTAAAGTCAACTTGAACCTTTTTTTTTTATGTAACAGTACAAACGAGACTGGATTGTGGTGTTTCTAACGTTGCTTGTTTGAAACAATGTACCTTAAATTATTCTGAATATTCAGTATATATATATCGCTATGTGAAATGTGTTCTGAATACTAAATGCAGTAACTAAATATTTTGAGAGACACAAACATATGAAGTCAAATTGGCTGTTTTACTTTTTGACCAGAAGATGGCACTGTTTTCCTCCCTAAAGGCGCAAGGCCACATTTGTTTTTAGTTGGGCTGTGTTCAACCTGCTTAACTCTTTCACTGCTACCTTTTTAAAGCAGAGTTCCCCATATTGCCAGTTATTCTATATATAGCATTTGGAATATTAAGACCCATAGAATGTTCTGTAGCACTCTATACATCTAACCTACTCCATCCTTCAAAAAAGTAAATTTACAAGGGGGAAGAGTTTTTATTTTTTTCCTCTTTTTTTTTTTTTTTTTTTTAGTAAAGGGCAATAGAACGCTGGAAATGTTTTTGTGACACCTCAATATATAAATCAAAAACAAGCCTGAAAAAAAAAAAACACTGGATGGGAAAATGGAGGGCATTTTCACTCTTTGCTGCATCAGGCACACCATGTGGTGTATGGAAGAAGAAAAAAAACTGACATCTCTACAAAGATAGGGCTACTGCTTGCTCAGTTTTGCAGTTTTAATTCAATGTTTCACTTTTTATTGTGGTTGTGCATAACATCACTGCATCATACCAACAGGTGTCTCAGATATTTTGTCGCTCATTCAAGCGTGACAAACTCATTTTCATCACAGGCCACAAAGCATTTCCTGATACTTTGTGTTGTAGAATGCACTGTTGCAACAGGATTGCTAAATACAGTAAATACCCCTGGAGCTACGCGTAGAATTTATGCAACTTTGCATGACCCAAACAAGTTCTTATAGTCCAAAAGGGTTTCAGGTCAGACAACATGGCACAGCTTAAAAACATGTTTGGGCAAGCAGCAGAACAAAAACAAAGGAAAGAAACTGACATCTAATTTTATTGAATAAAATAACATTTTAAAAAGCTGCTGTGAATAAAGGGGGCAAGAACTACGAAATGACGTACACTTCAAAGAGACTGGCCACAGAGTGCATGCGGTAGAAGATTCCGAAAGGGAGTCCGATGTTGACGATGGCCGTCCACATGGTGAACTTGTAAAACTTCATCTCCACGTTGTGGTCAAACTGAGGCCGAGCGCCAAAGGCAGGCATGATCCATAGCTGCAAAGTCAACGACAAGCAGCGTTAAACCTAAAGGTCTCTTGTCAGTGATTCTCAGTGTGGATGCCCTCTAGTGGTACACAAAAGAATCACTGAATTTAACATCCAAACATTGATATACAGTATATACACAGCGGCTTGAACTTCTTTTTAATTCAGTTAGCACATTGTTTAATACTTTTTTGTTTTTAATCAGAGTATACTCAATTGATGGGATAATCAGTGGAATACTTGATATTTATAGTAGCTGCATCCGTACGTAGTTTAAAAAGTGCTCATAGCATTTGGGAAAGGGGAAAAAAACAAAATGCTGTAGCAAACTTATTTTGGAAAGGTCCAACGCAGCGCCACGCTAAAATAGTGATTCACCGTATGGATCGCGAAGCGCTTGGTGAGACTGGTGAACTTACAATGATGTTGGCAAGCATCAGAAAGGCGCACACTTCCTTCAGCACTCTCCTCTTCCAGCTTGGCCGCATGGCTGCCATCAGCCTGCATCTCGACTTCTGCTCTGTGATGCCGCCGGCCTGGCCGCGCTCCTCTAAGGCGTGGGCGTTGGTGTGCAGGGCGTCCTCCTGCATGACGTGGAAGGGCTCGCGGTGGAGGCCCTCGATGATGAAATAGTTCTGCAGGCACAGCTGCAGCACCATAAGGACGGCCCACGACAAGTTGAGGGCGTCCAGGTTGTCGCGAACCCCCGTGGCCACCACCGCCACCGCGGAGAAGTAGCTGATGATGAACTGGCCCATGGAGGCCCCCACTAGCAACTGCACATCCAGGCTGCGGGCGGGGTTCTTCTCGGACACGTGCTCGCGGCGGTCCAGTCGGTAGATGACGCAGCCTGCTGCGGTGGAGACGCACATGAGGCTCACGATCACGATGTTCATGACAAAATGGATGAGAAGGGCATCGCGGCGCACGGCTTGGTCGTCAAAGGTGATCTCCACCTCGTACACAACGAAGGTCACCACGCCCACCACGACCAGCAGGAAGCCCAGCACGGGGCCCATTAGCACCTCCCTGGGACGGAACTTGGCCCTGCTGCGGCCGTGGTCGTCCACCAGGCGGCCCACGTTCTTCCACATGACGTAGGCCATGGCGGAGGCAAACAGGCTGTACTCCATGTTGAAGGGGTACAGGTAGTAGAAGGCCTCCTTAAAGGTGCTGCATGCAGAGTGACTGCAGCTGCACTTGGACACTTGGTCATAACTGTCTGACATGGAGACAAAAAATAAAAAATAAAAAATGGATGCAGTACATGATGACCTCTTCGAGCCACATGATGCGCACAACATTGTGGAAAGACCACATATCACAGTCTAGTCTGAAGTCTAGACAGACAATTATTAAACACGACCATTGCACAGGGAACTTTAATTCATGTCAGATCCTTTAGATGCCGTTTTGGTTAGCAAGAGAGCGATGTATGTATGAGCGATAATGTGAGATTACTACAGATTGCTAGTGAGAAGATGTGGCAACTGATAAATATATGCACAGCATGTTTTCTTTTATTATATGTATATATTTTTCAACAAGGTTATTATAGTTAAGGAAATAAATTAGAATTAAAAAAAATATTTTCATTAACAAAATAAAATACATTCTTTTGAAAAGAAACAAACTACATTTTAGGTTTATAAAACTGTATAGCAAAAATGTTCACCTTTCAGGGTCCATTTTAAATGTATTTATTTCGGTATTGCTGTACGTCCATACAAAAAATGGAAAGTCAAACAGACGTTTAAGAATTGTAGCTTTCTTCATTTTATTCTACAATATTTAATGACTTTTTTTTTTAATCTTGCACTTGACAAATACAGCATACATTTTTTTAAATAAACCAATAAAAACTACCAAAGCATTTTTAAAAAAAAAAAATCAACTAATAAACCTAAACGAATTAAATCTAACAATTTAAAAAACTAAGTCAAAATTAAACAAACTAATGTAAAATCCCAAACTATAATAATCTGATGTAGCATATCGTTTTTATTTTTGTTATTTTTTACAGTTATATGTTTTGGGGATGAAACTGAATGCAAAAACACATAAATCTAAAAACGAAAAAGAAAAAAGAGAAATGGACATAAGTGTTTTTCACATAGCAGCAACGTTATACATTTTTATTTTAGCTTGTGATAACCACTGCTTTATTGTTCTGTGTCCTTGAGTTTCCTAAAAGGTGTTTGAAATGTATTACATCGATTTAAGTAGGGGACAGTTATCAACTCGTTCACTCACAGCCATTTTCACTGAAGCAACCACCTTTGCTCCCGGCTGTTTTACCTGATTGTGCGAGGCCCACAGAATATTGTGTTCTATTGCTATAAAAACATGGAACCTACCAAAAAAAATATATAAGATTAGAGTCTCTTCTTTCATCAGGGATTTTTTTTTAAAATATTTCTAACCGTTTCCGTTTTGTAACAATTAGCATTAGAATAGAGCTAAGTTTCATCATTATTCACAAATCTGTTTAAAACGGTGGGTAAAGAGCTTTTTTTTGGAACATGGCCCTGGTTGATCTCTTATACTCTGCTGCCACCTGCTGGCCGTTTGTGTAACAACTACCATTGCTTCAAGCATTCTCTTCAGTTCAGTGGCTGCATCAAAGCCTTCGGTATGCACTAGCATAAGAAAAACAAAAACGTTTAAATATGTTTTTGGGACCATGGCAATATTTAAAACAGAACTTACTTGTACGTTTTAGGGCGCAAATGAGTTAAGGTTCTAAACTACCTAGTAACTCGTATACCTCTGTACATCTTGGGTGAGATGCTGACGTTCAGATTGGGAGCGTCCATCTGGTGAATGGACTCCTCGGTGACGGTCGCCATCCACACCACCAGGTTGGTGGAGAGCATGAGCATGAGGCCGCACCTGATGTGCGAAGGAACGACCAATCAGGAGACTTGAAATGGCAACAGACCACTTTGGGAACGGAACTCTGAGGGTGGCGTTCGTACCGAGTCACGTTTGTGTGCAGCTGCACGCAATCTTTCGCGTGGACCCACAGGAAGTAAGTCTGAAAAAGAAATAACCAGTTAGACCAGACTGATATAAAGCAGAAAACAAACAAACATTTGAAAAAGGATTTTTGATTTACCTAAAGAATGGCTTAGAATTATTATTATTTTTCGATTGTTATATCTAAAGATTACTATAAGCAAACAATTTAAGTCCAGGATAGACTCCTAAAGCTATTGTGCTCTCTTGTGCCTTTTAAGTCCACTGGAAGATAAGGAAAAGGTGACCTACTTGACTCAGCACAAATGACATCATGCTCTTCTCACAAGGGTTAACGTTCTAAGCCAAACTATCAATGGTATTATTTACAGTAGTATTTTAAAGTTTCATGCCTTCACTAAGGATTGCCTTCTACACCAGAGTGTAAAGGAAGTTCTTCTTTGTTGGGCGACTTGGAAGCAAATATAAAAGACATACTATTGCCCAGCTAGCTCCTAGCTATAGCATTAGCCACGGTTGTGTACAGTGACAGTAGCAGTTGAGGCTAACGGCAGGTGTGCTATGAATGTAGTTTCTTATTATTGAATTTTGCTACTGTGCAATAAAGTTATTAAAAGAGCACCAGTAGCTGTTTCCATACAACCTCTATGGATTACAGTTTGCTCTAAGTAGCAGTTACATTAGGCTATACTTCACCAAATCCATCTTTCCTTTACAGAAACGCGCTATTCGTGTCGTTTTCGGATGTGGATACAGAGATCACACTAATCCAACATTTATACAAGTAAAATCCTAAAAATGTAATGAATTGATGGAGTTTAACCGCCTTAAAATAATGTATAAAGCCCATCATTAAATTTTACCAAATAAAATGCTAATCAAATTTTAAAAAAAGGGAACGCGAGTACAAAATGAGGAACAGATTTTTTTTCAAAACCTAAATACATAACAAAAAGAAAAGAACGGTGTACTTGCAACACAAGGTGTCAGTTTGTGGAACAATCTGGATTATAAAACTAAATCATCTCCATTAATTTGTATATTTAAAAAAAAAAAAAAAGTATAAAAGCACTACTATTGGAAAAATATACTGTATTTACAGTATATAGCACAAGGTCATGCCGTTGAATTATTTAGTTTGTTACAAAGTCTGCTTGCCGTAATTTATTTTGTGGTGTTCATTTTTTGTTGTTGACAAAGTTAGAAGTTTGACGTCTCTAAGTCCCCTTTCATAATAATTTTGGAATCCAATATTCTATTAGCTAAAGACATTTACTTTATCAAAACGGTTTTAAAACGGGGGATCACTAAACTGTACCATTTATCGAGCAATCAGAAAGATTTAGAAAGGAATGTAACCTGGGTGACTAAAAACACAGCTTGCACAGCAGGGAAGGCCACTTTGACGGCAGAGTCGCAGTGAAGGTAACCGATGTAGTTGGCCATCTTGAAGATATCCATTAGCAGACTGAGCAGGCCAAACAGCACAAGTCCAGCTAAAATATATATATGGATACATAACCATAATTCAGCCATTAATTAAAATCAATCTATATAGCACAGGATGATTCGCAACACAGCCCACTGTTTACCTCGGAGCCACACGGGCCCCGCGTGGCTGTCCTGAGTTATGAGGTCTTTGTTCTTGCGGTAGGTGACTGTGGTGTAAAAGAGCATCCAAAGCATGGTGAGGGCGAGGAGAACAATGAGCAAGATGTGACGGTGCACAGGCGTGACGGCCACGCTGTTGAAGGCGCTGCTGCTGACCAGCGCGCAGCCCAGGATGAGGACGTTGATGCACAAGATGCCCGACAGGAGCCAGCCACCACCGCGGTGGGCGCGCTCGGCCACCGCCTCCACGTGGTGCACGTCCGCCCGGGCCGCCTCCATGTCGTCCAGGTGCTGGATGTTCTCCATCTGGGCGGCAGTTTCGATGTTGGATGGGTGGGCCTCGGTGTCGCCGTTTGTGGTCTTCCTGCAGGTTCGCATTAGAAAGAGGCAAAATTGCAAACTAAATGTTTTTGTTTAAAGAATATAGCTTTTCATTAAAACACCTTCATTTTCCAGCTCATTCCCATGGAAATTTTCCAATTAGGATTTTTAACAAAATCCCCACATCCTACCATCCCATGGAAAATTACCAGAAATTTTCCACCCCTTTGCAACCTGAAAAACAAGAAAGTTTGGGTATTTTATCATATGCTCCCTTTCTAATGAATGGTGGTGGTCTCAACATGGGTTTTCACAAATAGTTCACATTTGAAAAGCTACTATTTATTTATTTATTTTTTACCCAATTTCACTTAATTGGTGTGAAAATTGACAAGGTCTTGACTTGAGTGAAACCTTAATTTCAGTCTGTCTGCTCTGGTATAGTCACAAAGAATCTTGATCTGGAGTGTCTCCAAATCCTGCAAGTATATCGTTGTTTTTTTTAAATCAAATAAACATGCCCAGATTTTACAAATAGTAAATTTGCTAGACAAAATCATAATTCTACTACGCAGCATACATGCTTTTAAGACATTTTTGTTTGGTGGTGTGAGCTTTTCAGATGTAAAATATGGGTCTTGCCCCAACACGTGCCCTGCCCAATCTAATGATATTCAATAGACTGTGTCCAAATCCTGCCTTAAACCCAGTCTAGGAGGAGCTTTATTAACAATATGTCAATTACAATTAGCATTTAGATGTTGCCTTACCTCGTACACAATAAATTGCAGGTCCTTAGCATCTTTTCTGCCACAGTTCTCATGATGTATTTTCTTTTAGCCTTCACACAATACAATAAAAAAAACTAAACATTTTCTTTAACAAATAATAATATTGCCAGGCTTTAAAGGGCTTCCTGGGAGATACCACCAAGAGAGAGAAAAGAAGCGTCTGGCGGCTGTGGCCGTACTCGGGGAATCCTTACGATACGACCACCAGGTGAGATTGGTTTCAACTGATTACATGACGTCACTTCCGGCTTGATACTCTACCGCAAACCTTTTTATGGCTGCGAGGTAGGGGGACGTGTATTTTTTTTTACCCAGATAGTAAAGACGTTTGTGATTAATAACAACAAGTTATGTCGGTACAACACTATATTTTCATGTAACTTTTTGAATGGGAAAGGGTGTCAAAGATAGAAAGAGAAAGAAAACCACACACGTTTTAACCGAGAGACTGCCAATTATGTCCGATAACGACGCAACCGCCGCGGCTACAATGGACGTTGTTGTCAGCGAAGAATCCTCAAACGCCGTTTTTGAACCGAAGAATTGAGAAAAATCTTAATAACAAACACCATGGTGCACTCCTTATTCTTGGTGGAGATTTTAATGAGTGTTTAGATGACACAAAGGATAGATACCCTGCTAGATTATCCCAAATGTCTACAAACAATAATTTTGTGTCTTTTTGATTGATGCTTGGAGATTTTTTTTAATCCTAATGTGGTGGAATTTACAAGGTGTAATAGAAGTATGATATTAAACTCTAGAATTGATTTATTTTTAATATTTTCATAATTTTTTCCATTTGTTTATCATCAATATGCCCCGTTAACAGACCACATGCAAATAATTTTGAGGTTGGGGGTAATCCAAGACAATCCTGGCCTAAAAGAATTACTTAGTGAGAAATCGTTTAATGAATCAATTCAAAGTTTAATAAATAACAGTCTAATTGAAAATGTTGACAATAACCTTTGCAGGAAATGAGAATTTTGTTAGATTATGTGGACAATGTCAAATCTAAAGCACTTATTTAGTTTTTGGACTGAAAATGAAATGCTTTGGACAACTGAGACGGACAGACTACACACTCGCAGCAGAACTGGGACGTAGCCCACACGTCGCAAACAGGAAACGGAAGCAAAGCTGATGTGTGAAATTCAGGAAGTCGGAAGTCCCGCCTCCTCCGTGGCATATACTCCATAGATGGCTAGCTACAAAATATATATATATAATTATATTTTATATATATTATATATATATATATATAATTATATTATATATATATATATATATATATATATATATATATATATTACTGTATATGAGGAGGATGAGCATGTCCAGTGGATCCAAAAATGTTGAAGACGTCCTCATAATATTAAATGTAAAAAAAAAAAAAAAAAGTTTCATAACCGGTGCTCTTCAAATTTGGCAGGAATTTTTTTTTGATTAATAAGCATTTTTTAGTAGGCAATTAATCATGATTAATCAGAATTCTAAGATGTGATTAATCTGATTAAAAACATAATCGTTTGACAGCTCTAATATATATATATATATATATATATATATATATGTGTGTGTGTGTATTTATTAATTATGAGTTATATTCATCAGATATTTTTTTCAAATCGCATACATAAGATAAGATCGCCAAACGCAAATAGTCCTGTACCACTTTGACAACTTCACCATGCAACTAAGTAAGTGCCACTGCTTATCAGAAGCTGAGGATGTGAGATCATCCTTGCACCCAACAAAACTTAATGCAGCTCTGCTTAACTTTGGGCTTTGACATGATAGCAGGGGCATCACACTCATGTGGGATGTGGATGTTTCTGTGTCATAGTGTTTCAAACAGCATAGACTGGTCATCACTTGAAAGTAGCTCTGGACCTTTACCCAGCATGGCTGATTAAGACATGAACCATATCATGTAAATAAGCTCTACTGTTACATCACAGTGGGTGGAAGTGAACAATGGCTCACTCACAGACATGTTTAGAAAAAAGCAGATAAAGGATTGTTTACAAACCAATACAAAAGTACATTTTCCATGGTCTGCTTTAATAATGGCAGGAAGCATCACTTTGTATTAACCAGACAAACTACATTCTCCTTCTTTGAGAGCCATGCAATGAGATACAATGGCTCAATGAAAGCAGCATTGTATTTATGCAGCAGTCTCATGGACCCGCTCACATGGTAAAACGACACGTGGCCGGCACAGAAGTCAACGTAAACGCCGATTCTTGTCACATCCTGAGCCTCCAATGGCGTTTCCACACCGGCGTGCCAGGCGGAGACACCTCGGCTGTTCCTCCCGACGCACCACGAAAAGTCGTTGGTGGTGATGCAGCTGGCAATTTCTTGACCCTTGCGCTCGATGCTCTTGTAGGTGACGCCCACGTGAGCCCCCTCGCCGCTCAGCTCCGCCTCGGCGTAGTGGCGGCCCTCGTAAATGCTCTGTGATGTCATCGCCTGGCGCCAGTGCTCGAAGCGATCGGGATGGTCCACGTAGCTGTGCTGCCAGGGGCTGGTGTTGGTCACCTTCCTGTTGTCCGCTGTTAGGCGCAGGAAGTTATGGACCGTGTCTGGGTCAAAGGTCAAATTCTTTGCATCTGAAGGGAAAAATATGTTTATATATATATATATATATATATATATATATATATATATATACTGTTACTACATTATTTAGGGATAATGCGCTCTGGGAGGAAATTTCAGGTTGAACCTTAAATGCACTACAGTGTTGTTTTGCGATACGCTCGACAGCTCGAGGTACAAGCTTTCGTCCAGCTGATATTTTTCTTTGAATTGCAAGCATAAACTTGACGAGCACTATTCAACTCACTCACTTTAAGCAGAACTTTGGCAAAAGCCCAAAAAATGAAAAACTAAAATAAGTCTTTAAGCTGTTTTTTTTTCACTCCCAGTTGAAGTTAACTGTAAGAAATAAAAGATTTTAAAAAAGCTGCACATTTTGCATAAAAAAAACCCACATGGTTAAGCCTTCAGTCTGGTAGCTTAATGCTAATGTTAACACATAATGGGAACCATATATACAACTTTTCAAAACAACTGATATTGAACACAAACGTTGCAGAAACTCATTTAAAAATTCAATATAACCGTCACAGTCATGACTTCTTTATCCTCTGCAAGGAGCTAAACTGAGCAGAGCCATCCATGTGCAGTATATCCGTCTGTCTGTCTTATGCTGCCCCCGGGTGGCCAAGAAGGGCAGCAGCACAAATACCATTTAATTGATGGCAAGTGGGGCGAAACATAGTTCATTATTTTGAATTCTATTCAATAATATCATTACTTAAAGTACAATATTACAGTGTTATTTTTTTCTCATTCAAATAAACACATTCCCGAATTGTCTTTTTTTTGGGGGGGGGGGGGTCAGGCAGAACGGATTATTGGCAATTCCATTCATTTCAAAGGGGAAAGATGATTTATGATATGTTTTATATATTTATGTATGATATATTTATTACATATTTATATATAAAACAGGAGATTTTTTTTTACATTTTAAAAAGTCTTCCGAGGTCTTTGGATCAGGCAAAAAAACTTGCGGCGTCTGGGGTTGGCTGCCTGGTTGACAGATAAATAGAAAACACAACAGTTAATCCACAGAGAGGATTTAAAAAGAATCACACTTCCCCTTTGCATCACACCTGGAGAAATGGCACTGAGCCTTTCGTGGTAGGAGGCGAGAATTAAGTCACACAGCTCTTGTGTGACACACGCTACGACCTGGACGTAAGAGTACACATGGTCCACACGAGTCACGCTGACGTTGGGCAAGCAAACGTCCGCCGCTCCCTCTTTCCACTGCGAGTATTCCTACAACAAAACAAAGGATACTGTGAACATAATAGCATATTTATTGAATACTTTTCCTCTATGAGCCTTTTTGTTCCATAATGCTTAAATCTGTGTACACTGTCCACTTTTGAGATTGCGTAAGAAGCCCTAATCCCCCTCCTGCCCAATTATATAACTCGTCTGGTGCTGACCTGCAGGAAGGACACGTCGCACTCGCTTCGCGCCACTTTGTCCATCCTGGCCAAGGTCTTACTAAGCTCCGCCTTCCTCTGCTTCAGGTGAGCCTCTACGCCCTCCGCCTGGCGCAACGCTCGCCTCTGCTCTGCCTCCAGCCGCACCGCCGCCTGCTTCCTGGCCTCCGCCACCGCCTCCTGCAGCCTGGAGAAGTGCTGATCCACCTGAGCAGACACCTCTTGCACCACAGACTGGAGAGCGAGCCGTAAAAAGGGTTTGGAAAACTGACAGATGTACCGAATCATTTTTTTATAACGCAAACAAACGAAAAAGTTGTAATGTACAGCATATGTAAAATAGGGTAACCCCAAACCTAAGTTTTTTTCAGTTCACGTCAGCAGCAGTCACTCGCTTTTCGCCAGCTGGAACGTTGATGCCTCTTGTTTATAAACATTATGAAAGGGTATATATCAACGGTTTCTGACTGTCATTGCGATGAAATCTTGTGCACAAGTCCACACCATCCAAGACCAAGACTTGCCCAAGATCAGAACTCACCAAGACCAAGACTTTTTAGAAGTTGAGAGACCAAGAACATGGCAGGACCAAGACAAAGGCAAGCCCAGACCAAGACAAGACTATGACGAGTCAAGACCGGGACAAGAACAAGACCATAAAATTCTACATAAAAAAAAATATGACAAGATTGAACAGGTAAAGTGCATTCTCTCTTAACTCATTCACTGCCATTGACGGCTATAAACGTCCAAAATTCATTTGAACTATTTTTATTAGTTTAACATTTTTTTTCCACTTTTGTATGTATGAAAATGTACATTTAGAACAGACGTAAAATTTGTGATTAATCGTGAGTTAACTAGTGAAGTCATGTGAATAATTGCAATTAAAAATTGTAATCGCCTGACGAGATGATTATTAAAAATTCGGGGCGCCAGGCGATTAAAATTTGTATTCAATTTTTTTTTTAAATAATTAATCGCATGAGATTAATAGTCAAGATTAATCACAAATGTTATATCTGTTCTAAATGTACAATAAAAAAAATCTAGGTTCTCATACTCTTGTTAACAAAAGTAGAAAAAAAATGTTAAACTAATAAAAATAGTTAAAATGATTTTTTGACGTCTATAACCGTCAATGGCAGTGAATGAGTCAATTTGAACGCTATTTTAAATAAATTTGACAGACAAAACACTGTATGTAAATCTTTCAAAGCACATTAAGCAAGAGTCTCAAATCTAAATTAGGTTTAAAAAAATCTTGCAAAAAAATGAATCCCTTTATGAGTTTTAAAATGAAGAAGAGCCGTTTAGTTGATTTGACATAAACTACAACCTGGAAGCATCTTAAGTTTAGCCTGCCACATAAATGTAAAGCACCCAGTCGCGACTGTAGCCACAGCTAACGATAGCAACAAAGACGCTAATTGTAGCAACTCACGAGCCATAGGAAAGTTCTTCATCAAACTGAACTCTAGAAAACCCCGCGTATGAGCAAGTTGACGAACATTCCTGTCAAGTGGATCGTTACAGGCCGATAAATACAGTTGAAGGCGAAGGAGTAATCGAGGCGTTGCAAACAGCGTCCACTGACCCATCATACAAACCACTGTGCGGGACTACACTGATGGCTAAAATCAGCAAGATGTATGACGGTGAAAAGAAAAACAAACTTGATTTTCTATTCGGGGGTGACGGTCACCTAATTGATGAAACCTTAAAAGCAACCACACACCATTATACAGATAATGTGCACTACATACAGATACTGTACATACAGACAGCGGAATAATTGGAAAAGGGAACAAACAACGTACATTAACAATGTATTTCAATAAAAATACCTTTGAGGACTTTTCTCAGCAGTTTTTAGACGAGTTAAAAAAAGAGAGATGAATTTGATCAATGAAGTACAGATCATAATTAATTAATCTCTCAATCATTTTTTTTTTTTAATCTCATAGCAGCACTATCTTAAATGTTACCTTCATGTTGTCATTGTTGCTCCGCAGCTTCTCCATTGCTTTTTCTGTGGCCACAACGCTCCGCTTTATGTCCTCGTGCTTTTTCTGCAGCTCATCCTGGAACAAAATAAAGTACAGCCAAATTGTTAACTTGGGCATTACAAGGACAATATCTGAGTTGGTCACAACTAGAGTGAGCTAACTAACTTTTTGTCATCGTTTGTTAATTTCAGAAATGAAGAGAAAAGGTCTTTCAGGTGAATACGGTCAGTTTTGACAAATGGAGGCAGTCCATTATTGCACACAGTACTTTTTTCTTTTTTGCTTAGGTGTCACTGCATATGCATGTTAGCATAAATGAATACATTTACTGTATTTTATTAAATATTGATAGATTCGACAAATGTTTGGACAACTAGTGTGCAAAAGTTTTATGTAAACAATTACTCTGCTCTGTTTTAAAAGACAAAATAGTAAGCCCATTGGAGTTCTTGGTTAAAATAAAAGACAAAATGGAGTCAGCCAAGAAAAATGCAAACTGGACTTAGCCCACTCTAGTGCTGTAAAAAAAAAAGACAAAATAGTTAGCCCATTGGAGTTCTTGGTTAAAATAAAAAACAAAATGGAGTCAGCAAAGAAAAATGCAAAATGGACTTAGCCCACTCTAGTGCTGTAAAAAACAAAACAACAACAACAACAAATAGTTAGCCCACTCTAGTTCTCAGTTTAAAGAAAAGATAAAATGGAGGTAACTAACTTAAGTTATCACCTTTAAAAGTAATAAATAAATAAATAAATTTATTAATTAATAACACACACAAGAAGTTAGCCCACTCCCGTTCTCAGTTTAAAAAGGGAAAAATGGACTTAGCCCACACGGCTCAGTTTGCAAATGTAAATGTAAATGTGTTCAGACCGTAATCTGAGCCCTCGCCTCCTCCAAAGACATAGTGGCGTGATCTTGGTGCCCCAGACCGCAGCAGTCGGAGCACAAGCAGCATCCGTCCGTCAGGCAGAAGCGCTCCAGCGGAAGACAATGGACATCGCACCTGCGTGCATCCACGTGACGCAGAGGTTCCACCAGACGGTGGTTCCGGAACTTGGCGTTCTCTAGATGAGGTCTGACGTGATCCTCGCAGAAGGATACCAGGCAGGTCAGGCAGGATTTGACTGCCTTACCCGGCTCGCCCATGCACGTATCGCAGGGGACGGTGGGCTCCTCTTGGCTGTTACAGCCGCTTGTCGCCATGTTTGTCATCGTCCTTCATCCGAGCCAAGTTTGTTTTTTCAACTTCAAAAGTCCCTTCGGAGTGTGAAAGAAAATACTTGCAAACCACGCCCAATGTATTATTGTCTCAGTTTACATTCCTCCCTTGAGTCTTCGCTTTGCCTCGCTAATTAAAAAACACACACACACACAATCCAAAGAGATAAAAGGAAGGAAATGAGGAGTGGACGCCGATCCACGCCTAGAGAATAAACTTCCTGTTGGTCATTTTACTTCAAATGGGAAGTATGTGAGTCTGGAGTCTGTTCTTTTTAAACGTTTCATGGCTATTTGAGCAGCCTTTTTGCAGGAGGTAGTGTTTCCTTTTGATTCTATATGGGCTATGGTGACACGTGTCTTGCAGAAATGATTCAATATGACCTACTCACTACACCAGGTCAATTATTGAACCACAATTTTCACAAAATAGTAAGTCCAGTTCCCAGGAATTTATTTCCAGATGTTTAAAACAAAAAGTTTTCCCATTAAACAATAAATCACGCTGCACGCCTACATTTGGGTTTTTCCTGTGACGATTACATTTTGAGTTTGAGATGTAACAACACAGAGATGCCCAGGCGTAAAATTTAGTCTTGTGTCACATTGACCCTGTTTTCAGTTCACAGTGAAAATAAATGCATTGGCTTCTTTGTTCTGTTACTTATTGAGAGGAGTGTAAAGGGCCTTTTTCGGCACGGGCCCGTATCATTTCTTATTTTGGACACGGGGGTGGCAGTTCTGTCAAGATGAACTCATTCAATGCCATTGACGGCTATAGACGTCAAAAATTCATTTGAACTATTTCTATTAGTTAAAAAAATAATAATCCACTTTTGCAAACAAGAGTATGAAAACCTAGAAAAATATATATTGTAAATTTAGAACAGATATAAAAAATCTAGGTTTTCATAAAAAAAATTTAATGAAATAAAAAAATGTTAAACTAATAGAAATAGATTACATGATTTTTGGACATCTATAGTCATCAATGGCAGTGAATGAGTTAAAAGAAAAAAAAGAGAAAATAAATTGCTCGTACAAGAATGACACAATGGCATTTGTCCGTTTTTTTCATGGAGAATGACATCATACCTTACGAATAGCCAAAAAGGACGGCGCCATTTGCATTCTAGGGCAGAGGTTACCATGGTGACTGAAAGTAAATAAAGTATTTGATATACACCTTTGGATCTGGATCTGTACCAAATTTTAACAGGTTATTCCTTGGCAGATGTCATGTTTGGGTTCTGTTTTTTCCTTGTGTGTCTCCCTTGGTCTTGTTAAGTGTAACAGGAGCAGCAAACATGACAGCAGAAGTATGGTACAAATTTCTTTTGTGCTATGTATTACTGAAAACAAACCACAATGTGAGTGTAATTGCTGTCAAATTGCAAAAGCTGAGAAAGTATACACAAACATGAAGCATTTATTACATGATGTAAACCAAATACTAACACATTAACACTGTGTTCTTGTGCAAAGAAGTACACAGAGACGATAAAATGTTTTCAAAGATATTGTTATGACGGACATTATCTATATAAATATTGACTCAACATGCACTAACCAGCATGTGCAAGTACAACAAATGATGATAGGCAAGTCCTATAAAGTTATCAAGGGATGCGTTCACACACTGGAGTAAAATCACTACTGCAAATATGCAGTCGTCCTGCCTTGGCAGAAACTAAACTTGCTATGTGTAAACACAAGGCCAAATGAAATGTGATATTACATTAACAACATAGGAGGAGCATGCTAGAAAAAAAAAAGCATGTCCAGTGTGTTTAGTGTAAAACAAGAGAATATACAGGCACGAGAGTCTCAGTCAACCCCACGGGGGCAAACATATCCCATGACACAAGTTTGTTCAACCATACAACTTTGAATCTTTACATGGATGCTCTCCATGTTAGAGGTAGATGGTTAAGTCAACGTCTCTCTGAAGCGATGCTCCCAACTCCGTCTGAATCATCTGCACAACACAATGGGGAAAAAACATGGCTAAAAACTGTCAACAGCATAAAAACTTTTTTTTTAACTGTAAACAAAAAAACAAAACGTTTTAGCACTCCAAACTCAGCGCAGTGTAGAATTAAGTTAACCACTGTTAATATTAAACATAAAAGCAATAAAAATGCCACCACCATAATGGAGACCTCTTTCAACACAATCCTATGTTGTCACTTGTCAAAACGTTATCGCTCTATGTCATCATGCCTCATTATTGAGCTACTTTGTTAGGCTACACTGTTATGCTAGGTCATTAGACGACATCATTACACAGCATTATGCTAAGCCGTTATGCTAAGTCATTAGGCTACATTGTTATGCTATATTGTTATTTTGTGGCGGCCGCGGCTCAGGGTGTAGAGGTGGTCGTCCAGTAACTGGAAGGTTGGCTGTTTGATCCCCGCTCTCCTATGGAAGGTGCGAATGTTTGGTGGCGGTCGGAGGGGCCGTAGGTGCACATTGGCAGCCACGCTTCCGTCAGCCTGTCCCAGGGCAGCTGTGGCTACTTAAGTAGCTTACCGCCACCACAGTGTGAATGTGTGAGTGCATGAATAATGTATCCAATCTATTGTAAAGCGTCTTTGAGTGTCTAGAAAAGTGCTATATAAATCTGATGCGTTATTATTATTATTATTATTGCTATGCTAAGATGTTATGCTATTTTTATGCTAAATGATGATGCGCAAAGATGCTACGCAACACCGTTACTCTACATAGTTACGCTAATTTGCTACACCGCGATGTTAAGATGCATTGTTACGCTCTTACGCTACGTTCTTACATTACCTTGCTGCCTTGCTATGCTGCATTGTTACGCTACATTATTATGTCATACTGCTATGCTGCGTTGTTGCGCTGCGTTGTAACGCTGCGTTGTTACGCTACGTTGTTACGCTGCGTTGTTACGCTGCGTTGTTACGCTGCGTTGTTACGCTACGTTGTTACGCTATGTTGTTGTGCTACGTTGTTACATTATTACACTATGTTATTACACTATGTTTTTAATTCTACTTTCTCACACTACATTGTCGTGCTACGTTTTTATGTTACGTTGTTAACCCTTTATGCTTCAGAGTTATGCTTGGGCATTATATTACGGCTTTATGCTATGGCACAATGCACCATTGGAACAGGTTGCAGGTTTGTGTGGATTCGGAGTGATGTCATTGAAGTACACATATGGAGCAAGGAAGCAGGTTAGACCTGGATATTTGAGCCGCTCAACCTCAACCTACGCAGATGTAGAGGTGTATTGAGACAAAGACTGCAGACATTCTTTTTATCCATGCTATTGCTTCAAAGGAAGGTCTAACATTCAGCTTTTGGAACACATCCGTAAATGCAGGCGAAGCTAGGCATAGATCAGATGCTGTCATCCCTTGTGACACTGAACACTACCTGAAACGTAACAAGTCATGTAGTGGGGGTTATGCATTAACACGTATCGAATCATCTGAATGGCTGTGTGGATGTTGTATCCTGCATTTGACTGCCGACCTGCCCAGGGTGTACAACGCCTCTCAACCCAAGTCAGCTGGGATAGGCTCTAACTCACACACAACTTGGAGGAGAAGTGCTCAAGAAAATAGATGAATGAACTACTTACAGTTCAGTGTCCTCAATGCACTCTGGGTCTTCTATGGTCTCAAGGCGTCTCTGACAGGCATCTAAGATCTTTTTCCTGGGTCCTAAAGGGATGTGGATGCTCTTGAGATCATGGTCCGAGCAGAGCAGCAGTGCTTGGAGGTCGATCTTCTCCCTCCTAAAGATGGAGAAGAACTCGCTCATGCTCTGCGTGGCCAAGAAGACCTCCAGAGGGCTGGTGTGGGCCTCGTCGTCATCGTCCAGCCCCAATTCCACCTCCTCCCAGGGAAGCTCCTCCAGGTTTCTCTCCTGCAGGCTGCGAGCGCTTCCGATGCTGTCCTCATCCAGGCTTCGGTGAGGGTGCAGTCTACTGCGTAGACGGACCGTGTTGCCTGAGCCATCAGTCCCGTCTGGATCGCCCAGGTCAAACATCCCCCCGCTCACGTAGTTCCTCCTGAAGACCATGGTGCCTAGACCGGGCCGGTTGAACAGGGAATCATGTCCCGAGTCTGTGCTAACCTCCGAGTGATCTGCATTGGTCCCGTGCAGGTCCGGCTCACTGATGGCACGTGAAATGGCGTCGTCATTGTGGTCTCTGAGAAACATGTCGCGAATGTTGCGGCGGCCATAATCCTTCGGATTGACGTATGTGCCAGGTTTGAGGAACATGACATCGTTGCCCAGTTGAAGTCCAGAGAGGGAGCGTACACTTTTCCTCCCGTCCTCATAGATCTTAAAGGTCCCATCTCCTTGTTTCTTTTTCTCCAGCTTCTTCTGGATCTTTGTCTTCCCTCGGTTTGTGGCATGAAGAGTAGCCTGCAGCAACACAGCAGAGACGTACTTCAGTTACTTACAGAACACTTTATGAGACCAAGAACATTTTGATCATTTTAACTTTGGTAACTTTGTTACTTAAACGGACCATACATGCCGATCCATATGTCTGCCAGTCTACTGTTTCACTGTGTTTGTTGGTCAGTCTTTCTATCTGTCTGTCCTTGTGGCACTCTGTCCTCTCTGTTGGACGGTCTTGTCTGTTGGTTGAGCAGTACTTATGTCTATCGATCACACTTTTGTCTCTTCATCTATCCATTGTTAATCAACCTGTCTTTCCTCTTTCTTTCTGTTGGCTTGTCTCTGGTCAGTGGGTTTATCTGTGTTCCATCTGTCCACCCTGTATCTGTCTGCCTGTCTGTCTATCTGTTTTTGTCTCTCCATCAGTCTGCCAGCTCTCAATCTCTGCGTGTCTGTATATTAGTTAGTGATATTAGTTGTTACATTAGTTGGTTGGCCAGATGTTGGCCTGTCTGTCCACCCATTTGCTTGTCCTTCCTGTATTTTATGTTCTATCTATCTATCTATCTATCTATCTATCTATCTATCTATCTATCTATCTATCTATCTATCTATCGATCTATCTATCTATCTATCTATCTATCTATCTATCTATCTATCTATCCATCCATCCATCCATCCATCCATCCATCCATCCATCCATCCATCCATCCATCTATCTATCTGTTATGCTTTTAATTGATTGATTGATCAGTCAGTCCCTTCGTCCAGCTGTCTGCCTTCTTTAATTGTATGTGTCCAACTAACAGTCCATTGGGCTCTCTGTTGGGCGAGTTTGTGTAGTTGGTATGTCATGTCTGTTGGTTAGAAGGGCTTTCTGTCTGTCTATCTTTTTTTACATCTCTCTTGTTGTTCTGTCCATTCGTCTGTCTCCCCTATATCTGTTAATCTATCTGTCCATCTTTTGATAGCCCCCATCACCCCAGCTTCATATAGCTATTGACATTATAATGAGTGTCCTATAAATGATTACTGCAAATCACTGTCATATTTGCTGGACAGTTTTAAAAGTGTTGTTGACCTGTGAATATGGCACACTGACGTCGGCTGCGTTGAAGTTGTGCACCTTGTGGCTAACAGAGCCGCTGCTGTAACTGGAAAAACTCATGACGTCCGACACGGATGCCTCGGGCACCTCCTTATGGAACTTCTTTTCCATGCGCTTATGGTGCTTCTTCTGCATCTTGGCGCACTCTTTGATACGCCGCTCGGCGTCTCGAAACGCCCGCTCTTTAAGTTTGTTCACTAGCTTGGGGTTGAGCCCCATTTGCTTGGAGGCAATGGAGTCCAGGTAGCGGACGCAGTCCATGTGATTCTTGGTGGCAGCCATATCGAGCGGCGTGTGGTAGTCATTATCCAGGCACCATATGTTAGCGCCAAACGACACTAGGAAGAAAAGGCAGTTGTGGTGACCATTGGCCGCAGCTAGGTGGAGTGGTGTGTTGCCCCATATGTCACACTTGTCAGGGTTCCCACTGTGAAACACAACAATATGGTTAGCTCCAAGATTGAAAGTTACATTTCCATCAAGCAGTACAGAACGATTCAGTTTGGTTCTCGATGTTACCCTTGCACTTTTGAAAGACAGGTTATTGGTGTACATGTTGAAGAAGTAAGGTGTGGTTCACTTGAGCAAATATGCACTGTAGTCCATTCATTGGTCAACAATGCAGGAACGCACCATTTGGAACCACAGTGCTCACCGTCATCACGGGTCTGGGGTGACTTGGACCTCCCTGCCACCTCAGTTCACCAGGAATCTTTATTATTTAATTCTTTGTAGTTGTAATTTGGAGAAGGCCCTTGTTTGGAGACTGTACCCTAGTGCACAATTCAAGGTCCATAAGAGTTTGGTGTAAAAGAACTTGAAAACTTGTACTGGACCTTAACTTTTCTAACGTGGCGGCACCCTAGGCTGTCAATTCACAGTCAATCTTGTTGTTGCCTCCGTGAGAGTCACACAGCGGCTGATCAGGCTGTAATTTGAGCTTCGGCTTGTCGCTGCTACTGCTTCACCACCTGGCTCGTGTTACAGGCGAGGCTTTCAAAAGGTTTCAGCAGGCACCAACTGCATAATTGTGCATGGCGGATGATGTCACACCACATTCCTCAAGTCTAACCATGATTGGTATGACAATGTGGATCTTTCAGATCCTGCATCACAAGTTTCAAAAGAACGTGTTGTTAAATGTGAAACCATTACGTATCCTACTAATATTTATACATTTATATCAAAAGATGTAAGTACAAGTAGCATATCTATTAGGCTACTAGTGGTAATATCTGGGTGCTAAATGGGTAACATTCTGTCAAGTTGTGTGCGCGGCAAGGGCATTTGTTTGATCATGTATGCGTGTACCACAAAAATGTTGTCACTGGACTCTGCTTCCATTATTACAGTGGTGAGAGCCACATAATTTTGTAATCTTTTTACATCTCCACCACCTTAAATTATTATCCAATTAAGGAACCAGGGAACTTGTTTAAATTGTGGGGGGGAAATGTATTGGCACTTTAAGTTCTGGCATGAATAAATGGGGAATTGTGGTTGTTACAGTCCTAATCACTGTTATTGGCACCCCTTCATTTTTTGCATGATCTCGATAATATCTTCAGAAATAAATGGAAATGTACCAAATTTATATCATCAGGACCTTTTAATTGGATGTCCAAAGTAATTCAACAAAGGAAATTGTTTTTCAACTTACATAATGTAATTCCAAAGAATAAATAGAAAACACAGGCTGCGCAGCAACAATGGCACCTCTCTTTGATATTTGGTTGCACACCCTTTGGCAGTGATGACAGCTTCCAAACGCCTCTTATAGCCCTCTCTAAGCTTCTTGCAACTTCTTCGCCTGGTATTCCCCCCCCCCCCCACTCTTCTTTTGCAAATTGTTCAAGCTATTGAATGTTTGCAGGTTTCTTTTTGCAATGGCACATTTCAGCTCATATCAAAGATTTCCAATCGGATAGAGATCAGGAGTCATTGCTGGCCATTTTAAATCAGTATTTTTTTGCTTTTTAACCATTCTTGTGTGCTTTTGGATGTGTGCTTTGGGTCTTTGTCTTGCTGGAGGACCCCTGACCTTTGACTCAAACCAAGTTGTCTAACATTTGATAGGACATGTCCCCCTAGAATTTCTTGATATTTCTCAGATTTCATGATTCCTGTGACACGGTCAAGGCCTCCAGTACCAGATGTAGCAAAGCAGCCCCCCAGGATGATGGATCCTCCACCATGCTTAACTGTAAGGAGGGTGTTCTTTTCCTTGGAAGCTTCATTGCGCTGTCTGTAATAAAACTGTCGGCGTGCATTGCCGAAAAGCTCAATTTTTGTCAGTCCACAGAACATTTCCCCAAAAGAATTGTGGTTTGTCCAGGTACTCCTTGGCAAAGGTTAGCCATTCTTTTTTATGTCTGTCTCAGGAATGGTCTTTGCCCATGAAGCCCTGTTTTTGGTTCAGTGTGTGGCGTATGGTACTTCTTGAAACCAAGATCCCAGACTGTTCCAGGTTGGCTTTCGGGTCTTTGGATGTTTGACGTGGTGTTTTTTCCACCATTTGCACCAACTGTGGAATATTTCTGTCATCACCCCCCCCCCCCCCCCACACACACACACACACATACCCACACCCTCCCACGCACACACGTCCATGGAGGTTCTGACAGTTCCATGCTCGTCAAACTTCTTAATAATATTACGCACTGCTGAACAAGGGCTACCAAAATCTTTGGAGATGGCTCTATACCCTTTGCCGGTCTTGTGTTTGCGAATAATTGCACTTCTGATGTCCTCAGACGGCTCCCTTGTATTCACGATTTTGACAAAGGAAAAGGAGATAACAGGTGTCTTTTAAAAACATCAAAGTCATCATTCATCGGTTAATTCATGTCAATTGGGTGCCGACAATTTAGAGCAGGAATTCTCATTTGTGATTTGCCAAAGGTGAGTCACAATGTATTTCCATAATGATTTACAGGAAAGGATGCCAGTACTAGTGACAGAGCACATTTTACGTTTACTATTTTTTCTGCACATTGTTTATTGTTTTAAATTGTTTTTTTTAATCATTTGGTCTCTTGGATAAAAAGTTCTCTATAAAAAAATAAAATGATTTACTTGATTCCTTTTTTTCAGAAGATATTCCACATTATGTACTTAACCTTCATGGGTGACAATAATGGTGAGCAGGACTGTATATGAATGATGTGCTACATAACCTAACCTTAATCAAACAGGTCCTCAACATGCTATAAATAAATGTCAAACAAGGACATGTGAATATCTGTGTTAAATTTATCATACAAAGTTATTTATGATGTTCCCAGCTCACGTTACATAATATACGGAACATGATAGCTTTATGTGTGGTAATTTATGCCCTGTCATGTAAAATGTTGGATACAAGAGATGGTCGTCCGTTCATTTACCCCTCGAGTGTCTTTTATCGTATTATGAGATGTTTGATTTTCATGATAGCCATTTGCCGAGCACCGCATCTTCCCCTCACACAGTCGTCATTATCATTCAATGGCAGTTATTTATGGTTAATGTTAGTAACGTTATGTCAGGCTTGTATCATTAGAGGATTACTACAGTATGTCTTTGGCACGTATAGGCCTGCGGGGACTCTTGTTTACACTGATTCCGTGGGAAATGGTGCATTTTGTTTTGTGTCGCACATGATTTTATTACTATTACTAGTTGTATTGTTGCCTTTGAAAATGACTGATTTATTGTATTGGATCAAATTAGATGTAGCACAGGTGTACCTCATCTGTCATTTTTGAGTGGGACAGCATCACAGTACCGGTACTTGAATTATTCCTCCATTTGACACCGTGTTTAATTAAGAGGCTTCATAATGGGCCCATTTTTCTGACTTGGACACAAAACAGGTCAGCCGTTAACGATGAGCCTGTTGTGTGCTTCACCATCCAATCAGTGCCTCATGCTATAGCCCTTTTACGCTGCCTGCAAAAGTCTGTATTTTTCTGCTTTTTCTCCTGTTCTGTATAAACTGCACTGACAGAGATTTGGGAGGAACCATTTTTGGCCTTCGTGCTTCGTCTGCAGTAACAGAGACAGAATGGCAGGATAGGGATATTACCGCATTTGTTTTACACAGTGACAGAACTCTTACAAAATGTGGGCATCCGAGTCTTAACAGGATATCTGACATCAAACCACTTTTGATTTTCAGAGAGAACCCAGCCAAGGCGGAATATTGCCTGAAACTGTGCGCACTTTCAGATGTCAAGTGTCGTTCAGCCACGTAGAGCGGTGACAGAAAAACAGCCAGTGCCCGTTTCTGGCATGTGCAATATATTCGGCCAAACAGGACAGAACTGCTAGTTTGCTACATGAATTGGTTTCCTTTCGTGTATTTTCTATTTATCTGGGAAGCATCTGCTGTTAAGTCAAACTGTGGCAGGTTTGATTATTTCTGGACCTGGGTTTGCCACCTCTAAAGGTTTCAACAAATTTGTTATTTCAGAAGTTCGTATCAAACTGCATACCTTTTGCATTAATCAGTAGCCAAGACGTAGCTCTGACCTAATGTATGTAGCAGAGGTGCAATTAAACGTTGGTACTTTAGGCTTGTTCATCACATTTGCATTTTACAAGGAATTTGCGTGGTTTAGCACACGCTTGTGGATACAATTCTCTGTTTAATCTAGACACATAGTGAAATTTTTCCAGTTATTATCCATCCATCCATTTTCTTAACCGCTTTTTCCTCACAAGGGTCACGGGGGTCGCTGGAGCCTATCCCAGCTGGCTTCGGGCAGTAGGCGGGGTACACCCTGAACTGGTTGCCAGCCAATCGCAGGGCACACAGAGACGAACAACCATACTCACAATCACACCTATGGACATTTTGGAGTGTTCAATTAGCCTGCCATGCATGTTTTTGGAATGTGGGAGGAAACCGGAGTACCCGGAGAAAACCCACACAAGCACGGGGAGAACATGCAAACTCCACCCAGGAAGGCCGAAGCCCGGACTCGATCTCACGTCCTCTGCACTGGGAGGCGGACGTGCTAACCAGTCATCCACCGTGCCGCCCCCAGTTATTAACATTAGCTAATTTTGCATTTTTTTGCTCATTGGTGCACAATGTTAGCAAAACTATGGGAACACGTTTTGCTAGCATTAAAAGTTGATTGCTTAAACACACGACATGCAATGTACAGTAAATGTCAGTATGACCGCTATGTGAGTTACTGTAAAGAAAAGGAAAAAAGAGGGCAACTATTAAGAGTGCAAAGGGTTTTCTTTCATTGTGTCGAATGATCAAACCAGTATTCTTTATAATTGACAGTAAATATTCATTCGTAGTAGATTTCAGAATCTTTACTAGTTAGCCTACTTAAGTGGTTGAATCAGTAGTCAGTGGTACCTTAACCTACAAGTGCCTCAGCTTTAAAATTATTATTAATATAAAATTTGAATAAGGAGCGAGCTTCAGATACGCTGCAGCTCGATCCAAGTGAAGAAAAGGAACCTGAGGCCGACATACAACTGTGTATAAGACCAAATGCAGCCATGCTGTTTTATCTGCTAAACAGGCAATCTACCCCTTATTTTATCAAGCGTGATCTTTTGTGATAACAGCCACGTTATAAAAGTCACAACGATCCGCACCAGCTCTTGTTAAAGTGTCACAGCAACGGCATACATAACAGTGCAACCATTTAGGACGACATCATAATTCACGCTCTTTTACGGGCCCCAACGTGGACGTTCTGGCCAGTGCGCAGTAAAATATTGAAGAGGGAACGCATGGCTGAAGAGCATTTAATGAAAGGCGATAACTCGCACATGACCTTGAACACGGTGGTGGTGTAGTTGTAGTGGCATTTCAGAGTAGACATTAAACCACCCTGCCTGGTGCTTAAAATGACTAACTATCTTCTGTCTTCATGTATTGCTCACAATTGAGGGGAAGCCATTACTAACAGTGTAGACAGGGAAATTTTCGTGCTCAAGGGCAGCAGGTGATTTTTTTTTTAAAGGACAGTTTGGCCAGGTCACTTGTAGATAAAGTAAAAAAAAAAAAAAAAACATAGGTCCCTTAATACTTCGCGGTTCACTTATCGCGGATTCACTATACAGCATTGCGGATTTGTATTTGGGCCCAAAACGGTCTCAACTGCTCAGTCAGCTGCAGCAATATTCGGCATTTTTCAAAGACCATATTGCCTTTCCACGTGTGATGTTTTTGTTAAAATAGCAGTTGCTGTAAATGTTCAACATCGATAGCCCTTCTATGACATTTTACAGTATGTCCCATGGGTGGGAACATGGGCTTGCACCTTTCAAGGGGTCCAAGGTCGATTTACAAGTTTAACATTGAACAATTCATCAAAAATAACTGTTAAATAAGGGTAATAATAATAATAATAAATATTTAATTGAATAATAACCTCACAACCCATTCTCATTGTCATGTTCATAGTAGTAAAATATTCAAATAATAAATATTTACAATTGTTTTAATTATTATTGGAAATACAATTACTTTATGAAATTTGAAAATGTTATGTTATGCTATGTATATTCACTTTACTAAAATATTTTATTTCATCATTCACAAATATGTAAATGGACAAGTATCCAATTTAACTGTATACTTAGATTTACATTATTATTTTTTTGCTATTAATATTGGCTATTGAACGATAAAATCTTGGTTAAAATACACTTTAAGATGCATAAACAACCCATTTTTCTGTTTGTGCCCCTGAACAAAGGCTCACGTTTTCAAACGAGTCACGCAACAAGAAGTTCAGCGCCATTGTTGTTTACAATGGCTCATTTTCAGCCTGCAGCAAAGCTTCCAGTCACGTGCTGGCACCACGTCTGGGGACCTTCATCCTCCTCCTGGCTAGGTTAACATGCATCTTAAAAGTTCTCCTGAGGGGCCCACATTTTTCGCATAGTGGACTTCGGGATGAGTCAAATACATGACATGGCATTGTTGAGTGGGAGATAGCATCACTATCAGAGGTCATTTGTCTTGTTGTTAAAAAATAAATAAATAAAACAAAAATGGGGGGGGGGGGGGGTAGTGCAAAGTCACATACTGTGTTTTACATAAGCAATCTGTTTTGAAGTTATCCAATGCAGTTAGATACGTTTCTATTTTTGGTCCAAACTGACAACTTTTACCACCACACATTCTGCCATATCAAAGATAACATTTGTAATTTGTGTCATCATCAAATCAATGAAATGAGACACGGATATGGATAAATATGCTACCAAAATTTGGTGGGCACTTTTTCCACCTCGTCTTCCGAAATGTTTCCTGAACTTTAATAGCTTCAGTAGTTTTCCGCCATAATTTAATTTGCACTTTCACCACCCACGTCTAACCCTTTCACCAACAACTTGCCATTGTTTAAGTCATTTTTGTGAAGTTGTGCCAACTAACAAATAAACATACAGTAGCAATATTAACAATAAGTAAGAGTGCTCCATTTTGAGATCAAGGCTCAAGGTCATTTGCCTTGTCATCCATCTACTTTAAAGTGCAACATGAAAGAAAAAGGTGTGACAAATCAATTAAAAACTTTTTCAACAAATAATGTGGCATATAACCTTCACAACTCAATTGGATAAAAAATAATCTTTTCGAGGTGAGGTGTAAAAATATCTGAATAAATGTGGTTGCACTAATTTTGAACGGTTCAGGTAATTTTCCTTAAATGTTTTGGGGCGATTTTGTTGTGGTACAATGAAACCAGGGTTAAACTTTTTGGCCTTAATTCCATAATGTGTCACAAACATGAAACTGCTCATCACCAAAACAACTTTGGGGTTATTTTTCTTCCACTAGTAAAGGATTATGAGCAGTTCCAAATACCAGTAAAAAAATTAAAATCAGGGCTCTGAGACAGAGCAAAAAATGTCAGGAAAAGTTTACGAGAACATTTTTTTTTAATTCAATTGAATTGAGTCAGAAATTACATTAGTGGTCAAAAAAGTTCTGATGGTCCCATTTTTTATGTCACAAAAACCTTGCATTTGAGCAGGTGTGTGTAGACTTTTTGTACCCGTTGCACTTTTTTTTTTTTATCAAAAACAAAAATCAGCTGTTGCAAAGATTTGCATCAACATCAAATTCATTTATAAGACTGAACTCGGACATTAAAATTAGTGTATTATGAAGAGGAATAAAATTATTTTGTCCTCTTTGCGTGTTCCAAAACTTGAAGACAGATTTAATGTAAGGAAAACCACCTTTGCAAAAATGATTTTAATCTAACAGAGATCTCTGGACATCGTGACAGGCTCCAAACATCACATAACAGGTGGAATTTCAGAGTGCCGAATGTGCCTCTTCCACGTGTAAAATGGCTTCTTATAGTTAAAACCGACCGCCTCTCTTTCATTTGTAGACAAAACATACTCTCTTGGTACTTTTCCGTGAGCGATGGCGAAAACAGAGTCAGGGGTGCGTGTTCGAAGCAGATTCTGTTCTCAAGGACCAAATGTGTTTTCCCACAGAGAAGGAACTTCTAGACCAAATAATATGTCCCAGCTTAAGGTCAAATTATACTCTACTTGCTTTACACATCTATAAAACATTTCAACATGGTTAATATAAAGAATTAAGATGTTAATAATGTATAACAATGGTTAATATATAAAATAAGGAATTTAAATGTTACTAATATCTAACAATTATTAAATCAGAAAAACAAATGTTCCCCCCCAAAAATGAGGAAAAATATATACAGTATAGAGAGATATGAATATCCCACCAAAATTAAATGGTCTCGTTTCCCATCACGCAAACTTAAATCCGTTTTTGCATAGTCATTCCAGTGAACAAATATTCCACCAGAATTGAATGGGCTTTTTTTCCACCCACGCCTTACCCTTTCACAAACTTTTCATTGTCATTGTTTCTGGTAATCGGATGTTTTTTTTTCACATCTGTAGTTATAAGAACTAAAAAATAACAAATAAAAGGTAATAGTGCTGTTTTGTGATTAAGGCTTTTTCACATGGCATTCTCAAGAGATGAGATCACCATTCGAGGTGCCCTCTTAAAAGTGCAACGTTAAAGAAAAAAAAGGGGGGGGGGGTTCAAATATTACTTGCATAAGAGCAACTTTTGTATCCAAATTTTACCCAAACAGTAATTAGTTTGGAAATGACTGTGTTAGTGTTTGATTCAAAACGTGTGCATAAATGTTGATCAGTTCTCCTAAGTCAGCTGATTTCCATGAATATCACTTTGCTTAAAAAGCATAGATTTGCTTACATTGAGGACTAAGTAAATCAGAAAGTTTTCACTTTTGAAAGACTGAAATTAGAGGATTTACATTTTTTTCAAATAGCCATAAAGACACTTCAAATTATTTGCCTTTTCTTTCCAGTTTGTGTGCAATAATGCTTCTTGGCATGACCAATGTTTTACTGATTTTCTGTGTGCAGAGCCACCATTGGTTATTTTGTTATTTTTGCTACTTATGCTTTATAGTCATTGTGTTTTACCGCAATATGATTTAGTTACAGTATGTAGTTTTGGAGTCAGTTCAGAGAAGAACAGTTGAATGTAATTATAAGATCATTTGCTCATGAAAGCTTTTTGTAAAGCCTCCACCCCTCTCCCCCCCACCTTCTACGCCTAGTTCTAATATTTTTGTTAACTTATGAGATTGCTTAAATTGAGGGCCAGACACTATAGAAACGCCTACACCAAACTACAACCACATTAACATTCCTTGCCCGGATTTGTATTTTAGTGTAAGTGTATTTAATGAAGTGGCCTGTGTGAGGTTTTTTTGTTTTTGTTTGTTTGTTTAAGTACCCACCCCCTCGCCACGATGAGCCGCAGAGCCTCCAGGTTTCCGTGGTAGGCCGCCCATAGAGTCGGTGTCATTCCATCCTCGTCGGGCGCATTGAGGTCCTTGCGGGTGGCCTCCTTCAGCAGGTCCAAGTAACCGTCCCGTGCCGCCTTGTGGTACCTGTCGTTCATGGCGAACCGTTAGTCCGTCCTCGTTCGTTTGGCTTCATCGGCACTGCCATTACCACCAGTACCACCACCTCCGCTACCGCTGTAGCTTCTCCTCGTCTGTATCCTCATAACGGAAGCCGAATTGCCGAGTTGCCGACCCACATGCACCGGAGCTTCGGGCGGTCGGTGTCCAGGCTCCCGAGTCCCGAGTCCTTGTGCGCGTCCCTGGTATCCAGGGAGGCGACGACGCGCTCGCTCATCGCTCAGGCCGCCTGAACAGTGCTCCCCCGTGGCCGACCTGCTCCTAAACACAAACACTAGTGACCCTCACAAGTATGCACGCACTTATTAAAATCCAAATACCACCACCACGGCTACTACTTCTTCTACTAATATTGTGGATACTAGAGATCACTGGTACCACGATTAGCTACTGCTGCTACAGCAACAAAAGGGTCATAATTGGAGGACATTTTACATCTCACAGTCTCACCCATCAAATTTTAAATAATCCACATGCAAAATACTAAAACTGGCAATTTCTAAGTAAATTTACTTGTCTTGAGACCAAATATAAAAAAATATAATAAGCGTAAAGAATGCTAGAAAATAACTTGTGGGCAGTATTTTATTTTGAAATGGCTAGATCAGAACCATCAAAAAGTCCAAAACGGGTCATAATAACGCCTAGGCGTTTTTAAAATATCAAATATGTCTGGAGTACACCCTAAAATGCCATTTTCTCTTGTCCCACCCCCCTAATGATCAAATTGAAGCTCAAATATAACAGTTCAAATCAAATGTAATTTTCTTTTTTTTTTGTAGGCTATTATTTGGTATATTGCTGTCTCGTAACTGTGAGAACGTTTGTTTTAATAAACATAATATTTCAAATATTAATTATTATACATGTTACGTGTGTCCCACATGCATGTAACCCCATTACTATGACCTTTTTAGCATTTTTAGAACTCAACTGAATAAAATAAAAAATCCATAGGTGAAATAAAAAGAAGCAACTGTAATAATGTGGTTGTACAAGAGTATACACCCTCTTCGAACTGGAATGTGGCTGACTTGACTCAACACACAACTCACACCATTCACGATGCCTCTGTTGAACCTTAAATAAACTTTAGCTGTTCTAGTCTTTTGTGCATCTTAGATAAGACCCCAGTTCCTGTTGAAGGAAAATAACCCCAAAGCATGATGCTGCCGCCACCACCATGCTTCACTGTTCTTTTGATAATGATGATTTTTTTATTTACTATGCAGCTTACTCATGTTGCATTTGTTTTTAAAATTGCTTGGCAGGCCGGGGTCAATGTCCCACAGGCACCAGGTTTCTCTCCAAAATAGCCAAATCATGCTTTGTTGGCAAAACTTTAAACCATTGACTTAGCTGTAAGGTGGAAAATTTGGGCCTCTTCTGTTACAAAGTTCTCTTCCTTAAAACTCATCCATGGGCTTTTGAAAATTTGACAGAAGGCAAACAACTGCGACTTAAATATATTTCCTCATTGCGACAGACTCACGAGCAAGAATAGCATTTGACGTGTGCTCAGTGCTCTCTTCATTGTTATTATTTTAAGCCTGGTGTCTCTGATGACAAGTTTGGGCATACACAAGGAAGGTTATTTTTCTCACACAAGCTGTTGTAATGTTTAAAAAGCACCTAAGTCAGCCTCACCCTGACAAGCATCTTGCACAGCAGCTCATTAAAGATAATAAGTAAGTAAGAAGTAGCTGCCGCTAGCTGATCACTGAATTCAAGTTCTCTCACACGGTACCCAATTGAAACCTGCATGACAATGGATAGAAATAGATAAGACTGAGGATAAGATAGATGTTGACTTGTGGGGGGGGGGGGGGGGGGCAGGTTCATGTGACTCGCCCATGAGCACGCACACACATGCACATGCACAAAACATCTTTATAGGGGTCTTGAATAGCATTAAAAACCTGAACGTATTCCCTTCAGGCGTGAAATCAAAGATAGGCAAATGCACTCGCTTCACACGCCTATTTGGAGAATTCCCATCATGAGATTGAGATCCTGAGGCTCAAGTCAAAGATCATAAGAATAAAGCTTTACCAGTCCTGCAAATGGGGCAATTATTATTTTACAGCAGCAAAGTGGCCAATAGCAGCCAGCGCACATGAAACAAAAACGTCAAAGAGTCACATATATCAACGGTAGACTCATATTTCCTGTTCTTTAGCCAATGAGACTACGGTAAGCAGAATGAACCCAAGGAAACAAGTACATAATGTTGTGTATATATGAATTGTAGCCTGGACATGAACAGATAGGATACATGTAGATGTAAACAGCTGCAAGAATAGCCAGTAGCATACATGTGCAGACCTGGAGGTGTTAAGCACTAAAAAGCGCGATATAAATAAAACTATAAATGCATCTGTATGTGGATATTGCACCTGAATAAATAGGGTATAGAAAGATGTGAATATGAACAGCAGTAACAATAGTCAGCAGCAATGTATTTAGCAAAAAACAACTATACATTTTCCATTAGTCTGCTTCAGTATCAGCGTATGTGGCTATTGTGCCTTAATAAATAAAGCAGATGTACAGTATACAGATGGGAATATGAACAGCTGCAAGAATAGTCAGCGGCGTTGTACGAAGCAAAAACAAAACAATAAATAACTATTAATGTATCAAATAATCGGCTTCAGTATTGTGGCTCCTGTACCTGGATGATTCGATTCTACAGTATAAACAGTATGCATATGTAAATGTGAATAGTGAGTAGCATTGGGGGAGTTTTTTTTTTTCTTTTTCGAAAAGAATCCAAAAATGTAGTATGCCCATCTGTCCAAGGAACTAACAGTGAAAAATATATTTATAGGAGTACTATCAAGCAAATATATACAGTGTAAGTACAGAATGTATCGTGTGTGTTCTGAGAAGAAACCGACTTCAGTGTACTTTGAAATTAGTGAGAAAAACATACTACCTGAAAACAGGTGTTGAACTTTAGTGGAATATTATGAGCAAAACAGGCCTTGTTTGGCCATAATATGGCTTTCTGCTCACGACAGATTTATTGACCTTTATGGCCCCTCCAGCTGTGTTTTGGATGCCTATAAAAGGGGGGATGAATACGTCTGCATCCCACACTTGCGGTCAGGTCACTCGACAGGTAAGGTCCAACCTCCACATTCACTTTTTGTTGTGTTATTTTAAACGAGTGCAAATGCATGTCACTGGTGAGAAGTAACAAGGTACAAATGCTTTGCTACTGTACCAAAGTAGACTTTTTCGGAATTTTTACATTTGACAACTTTTTACTTTTGCTCCCTACATTTGAAAACTCCATTTACACATCTACTCCTCACTTTGTCAAAATAGGCTTGTTACATAATTCAACCTCTACACACAATGTTCCAAAACAAGTAATAGAGAAAAGATTGATTGATTTATAAATATTTTGGGGACTTTAAAAATGATGACTAAACAGAACCAGAGAAGCAAGGTATTTTTCATCTGTGATTTATTTATAAGAGAAATGTGACTTCATAATGTTGCCAGGTCACTTTGCAAAAGAGATTGAAAAAAAAGTCAAAAAAAGTTAGCAAATGTATGTAAATGTACAAACCCAATTCCAAAAAAGTTGGGACACTATACAAATTGTGAATAAAAAGGGAATGCAATTATGTGGTTATGTGGAAGTGCCAAATTTTAATATTTTATTCAGAATCGAACATAGAGAACAGGCTAAAAGTTTAAACGGAGAAAAGGTATCATTTTAAGGGAAAACTATGTTGATTTTATATTCCATGGTGTCAACAAATCTCAAAAAAGTTAGGACAAGGCCATTTTCACCACTGTGAGGCATCCCCTCTTCTTCTTACAAGTCTGCAAACGTCTGGGGCTCGAGGAGACAAGTTTCTCAAGTTTAGAAATAGGAATGCTGTCCCATTCTTGTCTAACATGCGTCTCTCAAACTCTTCAACTGTCTTGGGCTTTCTTTGTTGCACCTTCCCCCTTTATGATGCGCCAAATGTGCTCTAGAAGTGAAAGAAGTGGACTGCTGGCTGGCCATTTCAATAGCCGGATCCTTTTCCTACGCAGCCATGACGTTGTAATTGGTGCTGCATGTGGTCTGGCATTATCGTGTTGAGAAATGCAAGATCTTCTCTGAAAGTGATGATGCCTGGATGGGAGCATATGTTGTTCTCCAATCTCAATTTACCTTTCTGCATTGACGAACCCTATACCATCAAAGATGCAGGCTTATAAACGGAGTGCTGATAACAACTTGGCTTGTCCTCTTGAGTCAGTATGACAGAGCGCCCCAGTTTTCCACAAAGATCTTGGAATCGTGATTGGTCTGACCACAAAACAGGTTTCCACTTTGCCAGACTCCATTTTGGCCCAGAGAAACGCCTGCGCTTCTTGGTCTGCTTTAGAAATGGCTTCTTCTTTGTACTGTGGCGTTCCATCTGGCAACGGCGGCTGACCCGGTGGATTGTGTTCACCCACAATGTTTTCTGGAAGTATTGCTGAGCCCTTTTTGTGATTTCCCTTACGGTGCACATTCCTGTTTGCGGTGCAGTGCCGTTTAAGGGCATCCAGTGGGTTTTTTCCGCCTTGACCCTTACACACAGACATTGTTCCAGATTCTCTGAATCTTTGGATGATGTTATGCACTGTAGATGATGATGACTTCCACCTTTTTGCAATTTTTCCCCGGTAAACACCTTTTTGATATTTCTCCATTATCTTTCTGCGCAAAATTGGAGGAATTGGTGATTCTTTACCCAAGTGCCATTGACTTTTCCAGCCTCTTATTGCTACCTGTGCCAACTTTTTTTTTAGATTTGTTGGCACCATGAAATTTTAAATCAACATTTTTTCCCTTAAAATGATACATTTTCTCAGTTTAAACTTTTGACCTGTCATCTATGTTCTATTCTGAACAAAATATTGAAATTTGGCACTTCCACATAGTTGCATTCAGTTTTTTATTCAAAATTTGTATAGTGTCCCAACTTCTTGGGAATTGGGTTTGTAGTGTATAGAAAAGCTGGAGCTAATTCAATTTAGCTTTTTTTTCCTTCCAATTCAATATGAGCACTACAAAAGTTAAAATCCAAAAAGTTAAAATCATATTTCAGTCAGATTTTTTTTTAACTTTCACTTTGGTAAAAGAGCTAAATCTTCTCTTTGACCTAAGCACAGAGCGTGAGAAGTGAGTATGGTGAATATGGCACCCAGTGGGAAATGCTTACTATTTGTTGATGAACTCAACTGAACCAGTGTTGCAATGTCAAAGTGGCAATTATGTTGGTACAATTCACGGAAAATTTTGCATGTGGGCGGGTTCTTCGTGGGGAATGAATGGCAAGCTTGTCAAACCAGTCACATCATAACACCAGACACGGATGCTGCCGCAAACTCACTTGCGATCTTTTGTCGCAGGGATCTATTATGTGCTTGAACACCGGCTACCCATGTAACTGTCTGGCCGACGGAAACACTTGTGAACCCTGCAGGATGAACAAAGACGGGGACGTTCAGGTGCACGACACCTTGCACAGCGGTGCGGCGGAGAACACAGGTGAGCCCGATCCCCTGAGCAAAATAACAAGTGCTCCGAATAAGGAAAGGGACAGAAACTGGGGATGGATTCTGTCCGGGGTCATCTTTATCAACATCCTCATGCTGGGTATCGCGCTGGTGAGCGGAAGCGCCTACGAGCACGTAGACATCAGCATGTCTGACCTCCAAGTTTTCCTTGTTATCATCCTCATCCTCACCTCCATCTGGATGATCTACTACATCATCTACACGGCCAGGATTGAAAACGCCGTGGCTTACAGGGACCAACACGCCGGACCCGTATGGCTCAGGGGTATGTAACCTTGACATGTCCATTTTGGGGGGACGAATCTGTGTCAATATTGTCCATATTCTTGCTCCGCAGGAGGAATGGTGCTGTTTGGACTCCTCAGCATCATTATGGACATTTTTAAGATCGCGAGCTACGTCGGCTTCCTCCACTGCGAGTCGGCCATCAAGATTGTTTTTCCCGTGATCCAACTTGTTTTCATTGTCGTGCAGGTAAGTCTCAGTCAAGTTCGCTTTCTAACTAGAATAGGTATCGGTGCAATGACTACAAATTTTTCAACTGGCAAATCTGTTTGTAGACGTACTTCATGTGGGTCCATGCAAAGGACTGCGTACAGCTCCAAAGGAACCTTACACGGTAAGTGATTTTAATTGTAAAAAAAAAAAAAAAAAAAAAGTACAGTACTAAGTCTTAACTTTGCCATAGTGACCACCCGTACCATAACGTTGGAGTCCTTAACTTTTGGTGGACATAGATAGATAGATAGATAGATAGATAGATAGATAGATAGATAGATAGATAGATAGATAGATAGATAGATAGACAGACAGACAGACAGACAGACAGACAGATGGATAGATTGAACTCTCTATTGACGTCACAAGTAGTTTTGAACTGGTTGTGCGACTCGTGCTGTATTTTCCACTGGTCAAATTCCAAACTACATGATCACATAGGTGTGAGAATAGACTCAAGTTCCATTTTATTTTACAAAGAAAGGGCTGCGTTTAAGTGTACATCGAATAAAATGACTGTCAATCTTTTTCAAATCCAAAAACAACAACACAATCTAAACAAAAGAGGAAAGCTGCCCCAACTGTGAGTCTTGAGGAACTCCTCTCTCCAAAGTCGGGCGGAAACTACAAGTCAAGAAAGTAGGACTTTAGAATGAAAACATTATAGATGGATTAAACTACAAGCACATTCTCACACTTACATGCTTAATGATTCGGTCTGATGTGTGGAGTTAATAGATATGGGTATAAGTGCCAGCTATAGCCTACATATCTTCTCGGGGGGGACCAGAAAACAGATTACAGTGCTTTGGTATCATTCACTTTGCTGTTAAACAAAGTTTAACATTAGGTCAAAAACAGCTATCCATAAAAACTACAAAACACAACCAAAGAAGAAGCCATTAAATTTGGGTACGGATCCAAATAAAGGTGACTTCCTTAGGAAATATGGCCGAATCAGTACATGTCTGTTTACAGGGTTGGAGAGTCCAGGTCCAGCAAGTAGAAACCCTGCCACAGATTGGCTTTAACCACAGGTGCTTCTACTCAACTGGCAGGTAAAGAAGCTCACCGCCACCTGTTGAGTAGAAGCACCTGTGGCTAAAGCCAATCTGTGGCAGGGTTTTTACTTTCTGGACCTGGATTCCCCAACCCTGCCCATTTCTACGGCACATACGTTAAAACAAGTCAAAAAGGACAAAAAATTTAATTACATTAATTGCGCGGGATGAGCTCAGATTTTAAATCAGAACATCTAAAGACAGCCTTTAAAAGTGTCCAAATTGTCAATTTGAAAGAAAGATTTTTTTTTCTTCTAAATATAGCTATCCATTATTACTGTCTTGCTTGTCATATTAAGATGAGATGGAGCCTATCCCAGCTTACTATCATGACTGGTAGTGAAACAATAGTGGTAATTTGTCATTTAAAAAAACAAACAAATGTTCAACTGTTTACAATTAGAACAGCAGTTAGACTTTGTGTCAGGTACATTACATTTAAAGCCAGCCTAAAAGCGGTCCTTCCGACTTTTGACCATTTTTTTTGTTTTGTATTAACATGCATGAGATAAAACTTGTGAACGATCATGAAGTTAAATAAAGGTTGATTCTACATTTGTTTGCGGAACATGAAGGTGTGTTTTTGTCATACCGGCGAAGCAATCGCAAAGCACTATTTTGCGTCACCGAGGCATCATGGAAATGTTAGTCAGAATGGAAGAAGTGGCACCGCCCTTCTGCTTAGTATTCTCCTGGATCCAGGAAGTAGCCTGCTAGCTGAATGAAACCCGGTTAAGGCACATATTTTACATTACAAAAATCTCGGTTGTACCTTCTGCCATCTAATCCAATAGTATTTAATTATTCTGCCTGTCACTATACGATAGATGAGCAAAGAAACATTATATGGAGTAAAAATGATAATAAATTAAGTGACATTGGATAACTTCCCGGTGGTTGGGTCTATGCCATGCCATATATGCCATATATGACGTTTGTTACCATGACCACAAATCAAATCCTCACAATGGATATTTTCATGATGGTTCATGCAGGTGCGGTCTGATGCTCTCCCTCTCCATTAATCTGGTTTTGTGGATGGCTGCGGTCACGGACGAGTCGCTCCACCAAACAAGCCACCCAGAGGGTGACCACGGCGGCGACCACGGCAATGACACACATGAATCCGACGACCACTACGACAACAGCTCTCACAAGATCTTGGGGCGGATGCAGTACATCAGTAAAGGTACACAAGAAGACATTTGACAAACTTTTATGGGTGAAACAAAATGCCAACATGCTAACCCCGTTCTTTCTTCGCGCCACAGCGAGTTACGGAGAGGACGGATGCGATTGCAGCCACACGTCCTGCAGCATGTTCAAAGAGGCCTACTTCTACTTGTACCCCTTCAACATCGAGTACAGCCTCTTCGCCTCCGCCATGGCCTACGTCATGTGGAAAAACGTCGGCCGACTGGGCGAGGCTCACGACCCGCACAGCCACGGCCACGCCCACAAGTTCCACCTCAAGGACGCGCTCATTGGCCCCCTGGTAGGAGTCCTCCTGGTGTTCTCAGGCCTGGCCACCTTCATCGTGTACGAGATGGACATGAATGAGGACGGAGAAGATGACCACAGCAAGCGAGACCAAGCGCTGTTGATCCACTTTATCATCAACATTGTGATTATAAGCCTTATGCTGGTGGCCACTGTGGTCGGCGCGACCATCTACAAGCTGGACCGCCGGGAGCACGACTCAGAGAAGAACCCCACGCGTAGCTTGGATGTGGGCCTGCTGGTAGGAACCTCTATGGGGCAGTTCATCATCAGCTACTTCACTATAGTCGCCATGGTGGCATCCGGAGCCCAGGGCCACCTTAACAGGCTCAACCTGACCTTGGCTATACTGATGGTGGTCCAGATCGGGCTGCAGAACTTCTTCATTGTCGAAGGTCTCCACCGGGAGCCTTTCCACGAGGAGCACCACACGCCGGTGACCTCAGTGACCAACATCTACGCGCTGGAGCACTACAGCAAAGAGCTGAACGGTCTGGAAGGATCAGAAATAAGGGCAAAACCGGAGCTGGAGCTGCCGACGGTAACGCCGTACGGCCACATGGTGCACTACCCACACAAACTGACGTGGAAGAGGAGGGTTCTGAAGGAGGTGTCTGTCTTTTTAATGCTGGCCAACATCATTGTGAGTATCCCACAAACACTATTTTGTTAAGGTGGCAAAAGTACATGTAAAACAAAACAAACGAAAAAACGGGAGAAGATAGCGGAACAGTGAACGCACCCAAACCAGTGAGTAAAAGGTTTTAAATTGCCTAAAGATGCCACAAGATGGGAACAAAATACTACTTATGTCTAAATGAACCTTTTCAACTTGTGTCGACATACTTCCTTGACACTACAATGCCACCAGATGGCGCTAAAGTCATACTGTCACTGGACAATATGTTAACAAAAAAAAAAAATCCATCAATAATAAAGAATTTTTTCAGATAAGGTGGAGAATTTCCAAGCGCCGGGAGCTTGTGTGCGTGTGTCTGTGTGTGTGTGTGTGGGTGCGTGCGCGCGTGTGTTTTCACCTCGCTTTATTTCATTGTGTTGGCGTCCGTGGAGGTTGAAAAGTCTATTTTGACAAAGTAAGGGGTAGAAAGCAAGGTTATCTGATTTCAAATTAAGAGAGTAAAAGTAAAACGCTGTCAGCAAAAAAATCAAGTTCAGAAATCTTCTTAAGTACAGTCACAAAGTATTTGTACTTCTTACCACTGATCTTTCAAACTCTTTCAAACCAACCAAATTGCTAACATTTCTTTCTTCTCTCATCTTTCTTCACCAGCTGTGGATCATGCCAGCATTTGGCGCTCGCCCTCAGTTCGACCACCCGGCTGAAACGGAATTCTACGACTTCAACATCTGGGCCGCCATCGTGAACGTCGGATTGCCTTTCGCCATCTTTTATCGCATGCACTCAGTGGCCGCCCTCTTGGAAGTGTTCGTCATCTCATAAATGGTCTACCTTGCTTGTTCATTCTGATTTTCTACCATACCAGCAGTCCCCCAACCTTTTATGTAGACCGGTTTCACATGAGGTGACTTTTTTTCGTAGACTGGCATGTAAACAAAAACAAATGATTGAAAATACAACTTACCTTTAACTACACTCAATGTAGTTGTTAGTGCTGGTCCCATCTTGGGGAAATTTTGAGCATGTTATGTCCAGTCTGCTCTAAAATTTTGTTTTGGGGCAGCTTTGCAGAAAATCCCACTTCACAAAGATAAGATGTTGGGAAAGGAAGGAAAGTATTTAGTGTGTATTTGACAATTCTGAAAGATTAATTGTCTGATTTGCTAGCTCACTGGTAACCATAAACCGGTATTTTAAGTAGGACTGCTGATTTTTTCTTAGATACAGTTGGTGGTTCTTTTTCATCTGTGTATCACACATCACTTGGTCTTGTTCCCTTTCTACAGAGGAAGTTTGGTTTTAACTCATTTTTGTTAGCTTGTGGGCTTATTTTTTTTCTTTATTTTTTTTCTGTTTATTTTTTACAGGATATATCGTATCCTGACTTGTGTACAGACACCTGATTTTTAAATCAAAACTTCTTTAAAACTCGGAGGAGCTATGCAATATATTTTTTTCTGTTTAGTCATTTTTTGCAGCCCGGTGTTTGGGGATCTGATCTATACCGTTTATCCTGTTCAGGATCACAGGGAAGCTGGACCTTATGCCAGCTGTCTTTGAGTGACAAGAGGGGAAAATGTTTTTTGTACCTTGGACTAATCGCCAGTTCATCACAAGACATGCTGTAAGACGGACAACCAGTCACGCACACAATTAAAAGTGTTCATGGCTAAATATACATGAGTAAACCAAATCAAGCAGTTGAAGAGAGAGGAAAAACATGCAAGCACCTTGTTTCTGTGCTGTTTAATTTGTTCGTACAGTATAAATGTGAAATGTTTTGTTTCTTTTCTAAAGACACTATCAAATTGCATTAAATTTATGACTGATGTTATTGTTATTGATGTTTTTTGTTATTATTATATGATAAAGGTATTTGACTGCGTAAATAAGTGTAAGTGTAATGTTTAAATGCTGGATGAGTGAAAATAAATTAATTGCACTGTTTATAGGCTTCAGCTTATGTATGGAAAAAATAAAAATAAAAATCTTAATAAAAATGTTTTGAGGTGGTGGTGATCATTGCCTTTTTTTGAGATGAATCCCTGTATTAGATTGCCAAACGGAAAAACAGCATTCCTGCCTTGTATTCTGACTGTGGTCACGTGAGGGAAGCAAGTTAACAACCACTTTCAAAATATCTTTTGAAAAATACAGTATGTTGCATTTTCAAATGCAGTGTCAAAACAGTTTGGCATACCCCCGAAAGCCCAAAAGCATATACAGCAGTTAGCTATGATGTTTCCTAGCCAAAGGCTGAGGTGCACTGTATTTGTTTCTAAAGTAGCTACAGCATAAGTGATGTTTCTTGATGCTTACCCAAAATTGCATGCTCTAAATGGGAACTCGATACACTTAAGTAGTGTTCTGAAAAATATCAGATTTTTTTTTTTTTACATGCAGTTTTTTTGTTAGCTGTCTGCGGCCCACTATTTGGTCCCAACTCACAACTCAGTTGAGAACCACTGCTTTAGACAACTCAAAAAGTATTAAGGATGTTTAGACGTTGATGCAATACAATCGGGACGTAGGATTGTGCTACTGAAATTAAAACATTTACTGCATTTTATGGGTTATATTTGGTAAATATAGTGCACTTTTGTTGCTGAGAAAGGGTAACAAGTTAACAACTCTGACTTTACTCACCTAGAAAAAAAGGACTCAAAAAGTGTATTCGCTTTAAAAACGCCAGCAGGTGGCAGCGTCGCTCTGCCAACACTGCTGACCCCTCAGAGTAAATAGTTTTAACGTTTAACTTTAAATTGGCAAACTCCCCCTCCCTCTGCTATTTAGATAAGTACTGTAGATTTATTATTTTCAATTGTTCATTTCTAAGAGTGCGTTTTTCAGTTTTCTAGAAGCTAAAATAACGCAATACAGTGACGTGACACTTCCTGTCATGCGCAGTGCGCCACGAGGTGGCCACAGTATGGGAATGATGGCGTCCTCAGCAGCGCGATGTTCCTCACGCTGGGTAACTGTCATCGTGTCCTCTGGGCATCACCGCTACCCCCGTGTGGCAGGTACAGTTGTCTCCGCTTATCGTGGCTCGCTGCGGGGCGTCTGCACGTTCGCAACCGGGATGCTTTGGAGCGGCGGGAGCTCGGCGTGTGGCGGTGCTGGGAAAGAGTTGACATTGAGGGGGCTACCAGGTACGTGACGTTTGGTTGTAGCATTGGGCTAAGCTAAGCTATGCTAGGCTAGGCTAGTTTATTTTGTTGTCATTTCTGTTTTGAGCTTGGACTTTTTCTTCCAACAGAACTTCTTGGTAACGTAACACATGAGTATTTTTTGAAGCATACATACAGGTCGTTTAACTGTGCCAGTGGATGTCGTCAGAGTTAGACAATGTTTTACTTATCTTTTTTTTGTTTGTTAGCATATTACATATACCTTTAGGAGGTTTTGTTGATTTGCAGTTATTGAACTGTCCTACCCATAGGTTTCAAAGCAGCCCAGTGCGCATTTCACACAAGCTCTTTGGCCAACAATAAGCAGGACTTCTACCAGGTCCTTGGGATACCTCGCACAGCAACCCAGAAGGAGATCAAGAAGGCCTACTATCAGGTCTGTTTTTACCGGCTAAATTTTCAGCTCATATTTGTCTGTACTTTCACAACCTTACTGTTTTGTCGTCCCCCAGATGGCCAAAAAGTACCACCCAGACACAAATAAAGATGACCCAAAAGCCAAGGAGAAATTTGCTCAGCTGGCCGAAGCTTACGAGGTTTGGCGCTATTACTGTTCTAGCTTTACAGTGTTCATTATAATACACAAGTCTCTATAATGCAACATTTATTTCCCAGGTCCTCAGTGACGAAGGAAAGAGGAAGCAGTATGACACGTACGGTTCTGCGAGCTTTGACACCGGACAGGCAGGAGGCGGGCAGCAGTACTGGTCTGGGCAGACACACAACGCGAACCCGGAGGAGCTTTTCCGCAAGATCTTTGGGGAATTCTCCGCAGGACGTGGATTCGGAGACTTTAATGCTATTTTTGATCAGCCACAAGAGGTCCGTCGCACAGTAGCTGGACCATGATTACAGTGGTGCCTTGAGATATGAGTGACCAAACTTTTTTCCGATTTGAAAAATTACCTAATTACAATTTTTTTTTGTTAACTCAATATTGTGATTATGATTTAATGCATTTTTTTTTTAAATAAACACAAGCAATACATTAATCTGCATTATAATAAACAATATCAGATTTATCATACATAAACATTCCAGTGTTTATAGGTTAGGTTTACACTAAAATAAAGCCAGGTGAACCATGAATTAATATGAAAGACAGTTGACTTAAATTAGAATGAACATAACAAAAACTTTAAACTAAACTTGCAACTTTTAAGTATTCACTGCTGCACTTCCACAAAATGCTACCTAACAAGTGTGGGTTAAATGAGCAAATTAAAGTTGTACTTTAAGGCACCACTGTATCTAATATTTGGTTATAAGATGCCTTTTTGAGACAAAGTATCTATATATACCCACAATTTGTGTTGTTGTTTTTCTATGCACAGTACATCATGGAGTTGACGTTCACTCAGGCAGCCAAGGGAGTCAACAAAGAGATGTCCGTTAACACGGAAGCTGCCTGCCAGCGCTGCGACGGGAAGGGCCACGAGCCAGGCAGCAAGGTTCAACACTGCCACTACTGCAACGGATCCGGCATGGTAATCTTTTCTTCTTCAATGCAATTCCTTTCATGCCCAAAAGCCTGCTGTTACTGAATGTCCTCAAATAGTGACGCTCTAATAGATGCCGTCATTAAATGCCGGATGCGCTGGTACCGGCAAATAAACACATCAGCATGGTTTTACAGCTGTGCAGTCACTACAAACAAAGCTATAACAATGCAAATTACAGTTAAAATGCAGAAAGTGAGACTTGAGCCTAGGGCCCAACCGATGTTGTTACTGTTATTGTTTTAAGGCCAATTCTGACATTTTGCAGAATAAAATTTCCGATAACTGATTAAAGCTGCTCTCTTTAACAATTTGCTCCAAAAATATCTTTACGTTAGCGTTTTTATTTGATTATTTACGACTCAAATGTTTTTCTAATAAGCAGTTTAACATAGCTGTTCAAAAAGGTTACGGCCAATAGTTTTCAGACTTGAGTTGTCCGCACACTGCCTGCGGATGTGACTTCATGTGCGCGTATCATATGAGAAGAAGGTAATGTGAAGTTTCATTTTTGGGCAACAGGTGGCGGTAGCGATTCGAAATTGAATTTTCTGTTCAGTAGCTTTCATGCAGAACATTTGACTTTGCCATTTAGTATTTGTTTCACTTTAAAATGGTGACAAAATTTCGCAAAAGAGACACTTTTTTTTATTGGATTGTGGTAATGTTTGGATGTCACTATCTTTGTCTTGTGTTCTAATGTGGAAAAGTGTATGTTGGCAACATTCATTTTGAGCTAGATACAAAAATGTATCGTTTGGACCGTTTTTCTCAAAACTAGGGATTTCAACCTGGTAACAATAAAATTGCTGTAACGATGTCATTTTTTAGGTACGTCCATGTGTTATATATCATTTTAACTCTTTGACTGCCAAGCGTTTTCAGAAAAGGGATGCTGTGAGTGCCAGCCGATTTAAACATTTTGACTGATCTTTCAAGGTCCACAGAAAATTTTGTGTTTGGACTATGGAAACACACATACTACCAAATGAAAGATTGAACTCTCATATTTCATCTGAAAAAAAAAGTTTTTCTACCTTATTCCGTGAATTTAGTGAATTTGACACCTTTTTTTTTTTCCATGAATGATGCCACAAACACCTAAACAGTGCTTTACTTCTGTAAAACACTACCACCAACAATGAAAAAGTGTTTTTTGATAGCAAAATACGTTTATTTCCATTCAACAGTGTAACAATTTGACAAAACAATTTGGCAAACTATTTACAAATGTGTGCAACCGTGGTACTATTTACAATTCTGTGGACGTTTCAAATACAGTTTTTCTTTTTGTAACACTCCGCTGCGTGCAAGGGGATGCAGCAGGATTTGCACAACAGATTAGTTTCACTGCGATTGCCCCTTCGCGTGCAGACGATACACTTTCTTGCCGGCCTTTTTTTCCAGGGAATAGCAAGTATATACTGCAGTGTGTGTTTGGCCATGTTGCCATCAAGTCTACTCTCAGGATCATGATACGGTGACGTTACGGTGGTGTTACGTCTGTCTTCCTCATGTCCTTCACTTCCTATACCGGGTGGTAAGAGATGTTCTGATCCATCGTATCCACTCCATTCATGGTGGCATCGTAGTCCAGAACCAGTGTCTTCTCCGTGATCAGACTGTACCCACTCCTCCGATGAATATGCATTGGACTCGTCCAATTGAACATCCGCCTGAGCGTGCTCGGTTGTGCTCCGCATTTTCCGGCGTTAGCATCGCTAGCCGGTGAGGCTTTATGACCTGATCATAGCCACCGCATCAACGCTTCCAACTTCGGCGTCAACCTCGGAGTCACCATCATCATCATCGTCGTCATCAATGTGCTCTTTAACATTGGTCGATGCTTTTCGTCTTTCAAAAAAATGCTCAAGCGTGAGCTGCTTGCAACCGGTCGCCATTTTCGCTTCCTCAGACATTCTCTCCACAACACTCTAGCTCCGCCTCACGTCTTCTACTGACGCCTACCCAATCAAAGAGAGTCATCGCTGCCATCTACGGGCCAAAAATAGTCATTATACTAACTAGCTCTGCTTGATACTTTCAGCACAGCTGGCCAAGGCTTTCCTCCACCCGTTTCAAAAAAAAAAAACATAGAGAACGTCTTTGGCAGTCCTCCGTAGGATTTTACTAAACGTTATTTAACGTTTTTGGCAGTCAGAGTTAAAGAGAATTAAGTGTAGAATTCAAATATATCAATATCTAAATTTAGATTTTTTTTTAAACATGAGGACCCTTTTGCCAGAGCTGGAAGAGAAATCATCAGATTGTTGTCGATTTTAAAATAGCTAATATCGGCCCGCTGATTAATCAGTCAGGCCTTAATTTAGACAAGCAAAGCCATGAGAACTGGGGTTATAAAAAAAAAACGCATGACAAACAAATCCAACATCAGCATGGTTTTATAGTTATGGCGCAAGTGCAAACTAAAACTAGTGTTTAGTTGGAGTGTTAGACAAACCAAATGAGAACTGGTTTGAATAAATACCCAAAGCGTGTGCCATCTAAAAATAGATTACATGGTCTAGCCATTCTGCAAGTGCAAGCTACAAATAAACATGTCAGCGTGGTCTTCTAGCCATGCAGCAAGTACAAACATTTTTCAGGCTTTATTCTATAGAAGAAAAATAAACACGAGAACCGGTTAAGAAAAAACAACACAAGAATACAACATGACAGCCAGTCTCACAGCCATGAAGCAAATACAACTTAATAACACAGTTCACGTCGGCATGGTCTTACAGTCCAACATTTTTTGGGCTTCATTCTTTAGAAACAAAAACCCATGAGAACTGGTTTGCGGGAAAAATAATATAATACATAACAAAGTAGTAAGTACACATTGGCACAGTCTTACAGCCACGCAGCTGTTGCGAAATAAAATGGGGCTTTAATCTTAAGAGAAAAAACAAGCCACTGGGTTGGCACGCACTCCGTTAATACTGTTAACACTCAAAGCATATATACAAAATACAAGTCTCCTTTCGAATGGGTCCCTTACCACAATAAATCCACACTACAGCATTTTCTAAGTTCAGGGGGGGGGACCCTCCACAATTTGCAGAAATAAGCAGCAAGAGCAAAATAAAAAAGTGTTTTACTTGTCACACTAATTTATACAAATCCGGATCTCCTTTCAAACTAGTGCCTTGCCACATTAAACACCTGTTACACAGTTGAGTAGGAAAAAAGAAATACATGCGTTTGTATTTCATTCCTCGCAGGAGACGGTGAACACGGGCCCGTTCGTGATGCGCTCCACGTGTCGACGCTGCGGCGGCAAGGGAACGGTCATTTCCAACCCGTGTCACACCTGCCGCGGGACCGGACAGACCAAGCAGAGGAAAACCGTCACGGTCCCCGTGCCTGCAGGTCTGTCACGCCGCAATTCTGATAAAAGTAACTTCACGTTGACTAACTGTTAAACGTGTTGTCCTTTAGGAGTGGAGGATGGCCAGACTGTGCGAATGCCTGTTGGAAAGAAGGAGATCTTCATCACATTTAGGGTGAGTGGCCACACGCCACATTCCAGTGCTGGGTGGTACGCCTCACCTCGTAGTGCCTCCATTTCTCCTCTCAGGATAGTTGGACTCATTGGTTGAACAATTCCTCTTCAACCAATCAACAGCTGTGTGTGTGTGGGGGGGGGGGGGGGTGGGTCAAATTAAATAAATGACTAACTTCAAAAAAAGAAAAATGTCCTTTGATAATTAACATTTACAGATTTCATAGGGGCTTCCATTCAACTATCGTTGGATGCAACGATAGTCTAGTTACTAGTAACAAGCAAAAAATAATGGTTGATTGACAACTCTGCCTTTGAGCAAATCCCACCTATCAGTTTTGCTCCCAAAAACGTATAAATGCGTTATATTTTAAATTTCTTAAGTGTCCCAAAGACGTATTTATACGTTTTTCTAAGAGTTTACTTTTATTTTTATGTTAGAGCATACGGAAGGCTTTTAATGTAGCCTCTCAACTGCAAAGAACGGTGGAAGAAATTGTAGTTATTACACAACTCGGCCAGCAGGTGGCAGCAGAGCATAGGAAATGAACCAGGACCATGTTGAAAAAACCCTCAATCACTCAGAATTCTAAATAGATTTGTGAATAATGATGAAACTTAGCTATATTCAAATGCTAATTGCTACAAAACGGAAACGGAAGAAATATACTTTTTTTTCCCCCTGATGAAATAAGAGACTTTAATCTTTTTTTTGGGTGGGGTACGTTTCATGTTTTTATAGCAATAGAACACAATATTCTGTGGGCCTTGCAAAATCAGTCGAAATCCAGTAAAACAGCCGGGAGCAAAGGGGGTTGCTTCAGTGAAAATGACTGGGAGTGAATGAGATAAAGGCCTCCTCTAATTAAAACGCCTTGCTTTAAAAAAAAATTGCCCTAATTGACAGTTACATACAGATTTCAAAAGGTTTTCGTTTTGAAAAGCTACTACAGATTTTGATGAAACTTCCTGTTCCAATAAAAGCCTCCTCTCTAATAAATGTCTTTCTTCATTTTAATGCCTTGTTTACGTAAGTCAGTCAAGGATACAGCTTTCAAAGTTTTTTTTTTGTTCTGGCAATGTTTCGAATGAAACGGCCTCGACCAATTACGGCCTTCTTCCAAGTAAACGCCTTCGGTGAAATAAATGCCAGGTTCACGTCAGTCACGTATACAGATTTCAAACGTCTTTCATCCTGAAATGCTCCAACAGATTTACGCAAAACTTCCTAGGTGCTATCCCGGGTGTCAAGTAACTGCCAAAAGTGGAATGTTTAAAATCCTTCAATGCAAGTTGTTTGTGGTTTCAGGTCCAAAAGAGTCCCGTGTTCAGGCGTGACGGCGCCGACATCCACTCGGACCTTTACGTCTCCGTGGCTCAAGCAATCCTGGGCGGCACGGCCAGGGCACAAGGCCTCTACGAAACACTCAATTTAGCGGTAAATGCTTCTCACGAATGCATCATGCAGACGACGACGTGTCATCTATTTGACTTTGATGAGAGGGATGCTGCTCTGGTACTTGGATCAGATCCCGGCTGGCATGCAGACAGACCAGAGGATCCACCTGGCAGGGAAAGGAATCGCCCGCGTCAGTGGCTACGGCTTTGGAGATCACTATGTCCATATCAAAATTAAAGTACCCAAGTAAGAAAAAGGGGACATGCGAATCTTCAATCGGAAGAGCTGACCAGTCTGGATGACGCCTTTTTTTTTATTTTATCCCCCCTCCCCCGCAGGACGCTGACAGACCGGCAGAGAGCTCTCCTCATGAGCTACGCCGAGGACGAGGCGGAGGTGGAAGGAACGGTTAACGGTGTCACAGCCACTACCACAGGTAAGTCAAAACATCTTTGCACCTTGAAATGAGTAAAAAATAAAATAGCACTCGTATTTCTACAGTACAATAGAGTAATAGCATAATTAAGTCGATGGGAAATTGGTTCATTATTGTTTGTCAGGTGTGTTTGCTTTGGCCACAAGTGGGCTGTATAATGCATACAGACAGAAACAAGCTAAACTGCACTGTCATTTTTTGCAGAAGATTAAAACTCATTCACTGCCATTGACGGTCATAGACGTCAAAAAATCATTTGAACTATTTCTATTAGTTTAGCATTTTTTTCTACTTACTAACGTAGATTTTTTTTATTGTACATTTAGAACAGATATCAATTTTGTGATTAATCGTGAGTTAACAATTGAAGTCATGCGATTAATAAGTAAGAATTTTAATCGTCTGACGCCCCTAATTTTTTAATAATCATCTCAATTACATTTTTTTATTTCACTAGTTAACTCATGATTAATCACAATTTTTTATATCAGTTCTAAATGTACATTTTCAGACTCTTGTTAACAAAAGTGGGAAAAAATGTGAAACTAATAGAAATAGTTCAAATGAATTTTTGACATTTATAGCCGTCAATGGCAGTGAATGAGTTAAGAATTTATGCCTGTCTGAGTATTGCTATATTGTCTGCATTCATATGTTGCTGGATTGTGTTAAAATATATGGTGTTTAAAACCATTTCGTGTTGTGGTATATGGTGAAGGTAAATGCTACAATGTGTAGTTCTCTTTTTGTCCGGTGTAGTTTGAGAGTAAACTTCAACTGGGAGTGGCAATAAAAAGCTTGAAGCTTCTTATTCTGAAGAATTGTATATTATCTGCCAAACCGCTGGTAGTTAAGTTGACTAAGTTGAGGTCCCACTGCACTTTGTAGTAAATTTTGTAGTAAAGTGGAATAGAGCACACCTGAAGATGGTTCATCGACTTTCCAGTAGTCTGTCTGACGCAGGGTGAATCTGTGTCCAGGTGGGGGCAGCAGTGGTAAACAATTTGAGAAAGGGCATGACATGAAGGAAGGCCAGTTGAAACGAGAGGAAGGCTTTTTCTCCACACTCAAGAAATTGTTTAGTTCTTCCTGACAGCCACAAACCAGGTAGGACGAGTACAGTTCATCTCTGGTTTGTGGCTATCGGGCGCCAATGTCCTCATAGCATTTCAAGCATATTCCGGTTTCTTCTTCTTCTCCTCCTCCACCATCCAGGTAAGAGGTCTTCTTGGAACTGAGAGGCTCAGTCGCCCAGCGCAGGTACAGCCATGCCGTCGTTCTTCCCTTACGCATCCAACGAAGCAAAGGAGATCCATTTCCGGCGGACTTACGCTTTGTCCATTTTAGCTCCAAAGACTATAAAAGATGGCTAATCGTAGCATTCTCCACCTGCACAAACGTAAATGACGTATGAAGACACATACATTAAAGGTTTGTCATTATGCGCCTTGCTGTCATCATGTTGATCCACTAATGTTATTTTATAAGTTTATCTGGCTTTCTGCGCAATCTTTAAATTTGTGTATATGTAATAAACATAAAACTTTATTTCCTCCCCCTTTATTCTGTGTCAATATATCCACGAACAAGGCACAACTGGACACACCTCGTGCAGCATAATAACGTAACGGTATTATTAAAAACACCACTTTAATGTTTTATTCACTCACAAGGGAAATTCACCTTTGCAGTATTCACACTTAAAACATGAAGCTATGGGGCATGCTGAATTACTGTTGAGAAAACATTAAACGTATCCATACAAGTTTTAAATCAGGATTGGAAGTGATGGGATGAAAAGTTCCTTATTTTCAAGAGAAATCACACTTTCAATAAAACTGGGTATTTAAAAAAAAAAAAAGTCATGCAGATTTTTTCTCCCTAAAACAAAGTAATTTATGTACTACATTCTTGGGGGGTTTATCCCTTTAATACGCCTTTTGTAAGAACAACTTTATTCAGCTCAACTAATAAGGACAAACGCTATATAAAATGTTTAAATGAAGAAAAAGTTAAGCATTTGAAAGAGAACCAAACACTGCATGTCAGTCACATGAGTTTTATTGTATTAGTTTTCTTCTACAATCCACTGCAGTGATTAGTTGTCCAGATGATAAGATGGGAGTCGTACAAGTGCATGCAAATGCATAAAAACATTCCACTTGTTTTCCAATAGACTATTGTTCTGTAGTCCCTGGAGTCATGCTGGACTGGTGATTTGCCCTTCTTTGACTGTCACATGACATACGAGTCTCCAAAATAACAACACATCACTTCAATGAGCGTGGATGGCCTTGTCGAAGAGCATTAAATCGGTGTTGAAAAAAATCCTTCGAAAGAGTAATATTAAAATGTGAAGGAAAAAACTGAAGTTAAAATTAACTCATTCACTGCCACTGACGGCTATAGACGTAAAAAATTTATTTGACCTATTTCTATTAGTTCAACATTTTTTTCCCACTTTTGTTAACAAGAGTATGAAAACCTAGAATTTTTTATTAACTATTACAGTAATGCGATTAATTACAATAAAATAAATAAATTGCCTGCCTCCCCTAATTTTTAACAATCTTTTCTTAAAAAAATGTTTAGGTTTTCATACTCTTGTTAACAAAAGTGAAAAAAAATGTTAAACTAGTAGAAAGTTAAAATTATTTTATAGGCGTCAATGGCAGTGAATGAAGTTAAACATGTCTGGTTTCAAATTAAAATCACAAAACTGTGCAATTACACCGTATGTACACAGCAACAATAAACCACTAACCAGCATACAGTATGAATTAAAGAAACCATGAATTTATCAATTGGTACCTAACCTGAGGCAGTTCCGACAAATACTCAAATGGGCCTTCATATACTGTCGATGTGCTTTCTAAACTTGATATACAAAAACAAAATGGCAACAATCTCCTTTTTCCATCATACGTAAAGTAATATTACAGTATTATCTATATAGGCTTCTTTGGCATCTTAAAGCGATCTGTCCATGTTCAGAGTCAAATTGCGATATAAAATAGGCAGTTTTCATTAATGCATTAAGCCTTGTTGCATGATTCCAATGTACTTCTCACTAGCACAAATTTGTATATATCACAGGGATGACGCTGTGATTCCTTAAATAGCCGCTGCTCTCTCATTATCGTCCAAATTCATAAATATTATGGATTGTGAACTTGTGATCTTGTGCAGAACAGAGGTGGCATCTGTAAAGCCGACATCTAGAGATTATTATACTATATTGTAATATACATTATTAAAATAGGATTTTACTTGTAGGATTTATTTTTAATAGGCTAAATAAATGCATCCATTTCATCTAATCAACATCTTAATGACTGACTGGTGCTTTCTGCAGTTGCATAAATGGCTACTATGAGAAAATGTGCTAGTCAACAATAAAGGCCCGCATAGGAATGATGAAATGTAATCCAACCTTTTTTTTTCGCAGTATGTCAACGCAGTTTTGACTTTATATACCTTAATATCAAATAAAAACAAAAGATTATAAGTGAGAAATAAACCGCTCTATTAATAAAACACATCTTCTTTCCTGAGTCAAATCGAGTCCCTGCATGGCCGAAAACACACTCTTAAGAACGCTCATCCGCAACATATGCATAATAGGTTTTACCAAGCAATTATCATTAACTCGTTCACTGCCATTGACGGTTATAGACGTAAAAAAATAATTTTAACTATTTCTATTAGTTAAGCATTTTTTTCTACTTTTGTTAACAAGAGTATGAAAACCTATTTTTTTATTGTACATTTAGAACAGATAAAATTTGTGATTAATCGTGAGTTAACAATTGTCATGCGATTAATTACGAGTAAAAAATGTAATCGCCTGACGCCCCTAATTTTTAATAATCATCTCATCAGGCGATTACATTTTTTAATTGTAATTAATCGCACGACTTCACTAGTTAACTCATGATTAATAACAAATTTTATATCTGTTCTAAATGTACATTTTCATACTCTTGTTAACAAAACTGGGGGGGAAAATGTTAAACGAATAGAAATAGTTCAAATGAATTTTTGACGCTTATAGCCGTCAATGGCAGTGAATGAGTTAAACATCATCTTTGTCTCAATGTACAGCATAAACCTGTGCTTCAATCATCTGTCAAGTTATGGGAAAGTGTGAGAAAACCTAATGTGACAACAATCCCAGGATGGATGGATGGTGCAAAGGAGGTAGAAAAAAAAGAAGCTTGATAGACAGGTGAGGGTCAATATGGTCCTTAAGATGAACGCATTGGAATTCCGCATCCAGGTGTCTTTTTCTCTTGCTGCACGAGGCAACTTTGAATACACTTGGTCTCCAAGCCTGAGAAGCCTTCTTGCTGCGTTCCGTCCTCCAGTGTTATTTTCTCCTCGGCTCCCTCCTCACATCACATACCAGGCGGCCAGGCCGGCTAAAGCGGCGAACCACGTGGCGATGAGGACCTGGCCGGTGGGGTGACGCAGGACGGCCATGGCCAGCTGGCACACGTACGCCGATCCACCCGTTGCCGCTAAAATGAGAGGAGCGATATCAATAAAGGTGCTCAGTAGGGCTGCAGCTGCCAAATATTTTTACAACTATTTTTGTGTCCAAACTATATGTCAAAATACAATTCTTTTATTCACTTTTTTTTTTTTTAAGGTGTGTTCACTTTCTATGTTCTCGCTAGGGGCTACAAACAAAAGCGTACCCATTTGGGCAGCATAATAGGGACATTTGCTGATGTCGCCTCCCGTGTCTCCATGAACGGGCATTGCTGCTTCGGAGACCTCCTCCTCGAAAGTTTTCCCGATTTCCTCCAGCTCCTCGAAAACCTGCCAGCATAAAACATTTGAAATGATTTCCAGCAGTGGGATGTAACAAAGTATTGTACTTAACTCATTCACTGCCATTGACGGCTATAGACGTCATAAATTCATTTGAACTATTTCTATCAATTTAACATTTTTTCCACTTTGGTTAAGAGTATAAAAACCTAGAAAACATTTTTTGGTACATTTAAAACAGATATAAAATGTGTGATTAATCGTGAGTTAACTAGTAAAGTCATGCGATAAATTACAATAAAAAATTTTAATCACCTGACACCCCAAATTTTTAATAATCTTTTCTTCTTTTTTTTAATGTAAAAAAAAAAATTTAATTATTTTTTTCAAATTTTTAATAATCTTTATTTTATTAAAAATTAGGGGCGTCAGAGGATTACCATTTTTAATCGTAATTAATCGCATGACTTCACTAGTTAACTCACAATCACACATTTTATATCTGTTATAATACAATTTAAAAAATCGAGTTTTTTATACTCTTAACAAAAGTGGGAAAAATGCTAAACTAATAGAAATAGTTCAAATGAATATTTGACGTCTATAGCCGTCAATGGCAGTGAATGAGTTAAGTAGATTTTGCAGAGCCGTGACCATTATGTTGTAATAGCTTTGGAGATTTTGTTAGTTTGTATTTATTTGGTTTTGCCCTTATTTAGTTATACGTTTCTTGTTAGTTTTTATGCTTCAGTCCAGTTAACTTTTTATTAGTTATGTTTTGTTTTTATATGCAGTATTTGTTGAGTATGATGCGGAAAAAAAGTGTCTACATGTTGATGCACCATTTGTGTTCAAATAGCCATTGCTTAAAGATCCAAATTTGTCTATGGTGTTTTGCATTGTTTGTTAGCATTAAAGGTATCAGACTTTTGTAAGGCAAAGTTCTGCATGTATGTTGTTTTAATGATGTAGTTTTATGCTTAGTTTAATAGTCAATAAAAACGGAAACCAAATGAATGCACTGCTGTAGGTGAGAATTGGACTTTCATACATTAACTGGCGTTTTACCTCCATGTTGAATTGAAAGGCCTTGACGGCCTCGTCCACCAGCCTCTTCTTGGCCTCGGCGTCCAGTTCCAGCTCGTTCATGCGGCTGCGGTAAAGCTGCTTGAAGGCCTTGGCGCTGTCGATGGCGTCGAACTGATAGAACTCCAGACCCTCCCCCGTAGGGGGGAGCTTCAAGGCTCTCTGCGCCACCTTCTTCAGCACCTGGCCCCCGGACAGGTCGCCCATGTAGCGGGTGTAGGCGTAGGCCACCAGCAGCGCCGGGTCCTCCCGGCCCACTTGGTGGATGCGGTCCACGTAGCGTTGGGTGGCCGGGGAGCAGCTGATCTCGCTCTGCCATTCAGGGCCGTAAAAGTATTCCAGGTCACGGGCCAGGGCCTCGTGGCGGTGCAGCTCGGACGGGAAATAAAGCGGGGCGAAATCGGGGTGCTCCTTATTTGTTTCAATTTCCTCTTCCATGGCGGTGTAGGTGTAGTAGAGAGCTACGGCGCCCAGCTGTGAGGGGAAATATCAATCATGTTTTCATCTCCGTCAAGCCCATCTGTGTTGCTTTCATCTCCTCCTGCCTCACCTTGAAGAGCTCTTTGCGGATTCGCCCCTTGAGGAAGTCCTTTACAAATTGAGTGTTCTCCGCCTTTTCATGAACCTCTTTGGTACCGGCAGCCAGCATCTCGGATAAATCATCGGGCCTGGGGAGAGGAAGGGAATAATGTACTGCGCTCGCTTTAACGCACACTGGTTCTTCTTTGTTTAAGCTTGATGCAGGTATGTCCAAACTTTTCCACTGAGAGCTGCACACAGAAAAACGGTAGCAAGGAGTGGCCCCTTCACCTTCAGTTTTACATGGTGAAAAACATCTCGAACTAATGTAGGTCAACATGGGTGAAGCAACATTAAAAAGAGTCAACATCTTAGTGTTCTGTTATCAGTGAGAAGGGAGTCATTGGTATCAGTGTGGTAAGTTCATTTTAAATAATTGAAAGTGTTACCTTTTAACATTCAGCTTTTCATTATCTAACAGTGTGATTGTTAGCATGGGAAATGTATTTTGTTTAATTAAAAAAAACTAACATTGTGCAGAATGCCAAATCTCGCTTCTTTTTTGTCATAAAGGCAGTAATGTAATATCTTGCAATGTTGAACATTGTCTTACTTTGTAACATTTTGAAAACATTTATTTTTAAAAAGTTGTAATATTCTACTTAACTCATTCACTACCATTGACGGCTATAGACGTCAAAAATTCATTTGAACTATTTCTATTAGTTTAACATTTTTTCCACTTTTGTTAACAAGAGTATGAAAACCCAGAAAAAATGTGTGTACATTTAGAACAGATATAACATTTGTGATTAATTGTGAGTTAACTATTGAAGTCATGCAATTAATTACAATTTAAAAATGTAATCGCCTGACGCAATTTAAAAAGAAAGAAAGAAAAGATTAAAAAGAAGGGGTGTCAGGCTTGGCCAGCTGTGCTGAAAGTATCAAGCAGATCTAGTTAGTATAATGCCTATTTTTGGCCCCTAGATGGCAGCGATGACTCTCTTTGGACAAGATTGGGTAGGCGTCAGTAGAAGACGTGAGGCGAAGCTTGAGTGTTGAGGGGACAATGGCTGAGGAAGCCATAATGGCGACCGGTTGCAAGCAGCTCACGCTTGAGCATTTTTTTCAAAGACGAAAAGCATCGACCAATGCTAAAGAGCACATTGATGACGACGACGATGATGATGGTGACTCCAAGGTTGACGCCGAAGTTGGAAGCGTTGACGCGGCGGCTATGATCACGTCATAAAGCCTCACCGGTTAGCGATGCTAACGCCGGAAAACGCGGAGCACAACCGAGCACTTCTGCTCCGGCGGACGTTCAATCGGACGACGAAGAGTGCCCCGAGTCCAATGCATATTCATCGGAGGAGTGGGTACAGTCTGATCACGGAGAAGACACTGGTTCTGGACTACGATGCCACCATGAATGGAGCGGATAAGATGGATCAACTACCCGGTATAGGAACTGAAGGACAATGAGGAAGCCAGACGTAACACCACTGTAATGTCACCGTATCATGATCCTGAGAGTAGACGGTTGCACACATTTGTAAATAGTTTGCCAAATTGTTTTGTCAAATTGTTACACTGTTGAATGTAAATAAACGTATTTTGCTATCAAAAAACACTTTTTCATTGTTGGTGGGAGTGTTTTACAGAAGTAAAGCACTGTTTAGGTGTTTGTGGCATCATTCATGGAAAAAAAAGGTGTCAAATTAACTAGAGTGCATGAAATAATATCGTTTCACAAAAACCTTGATTTCTCCGTTTTTTGTTTCAAAACAGAGCATTTGGGTGAAACTAACCATTTTCTATTGTTGATTACTGAAAAACGGAATAAGGTAGAAACAAACTTTCATTTGGTAGTATGTGTGTTTCCATAGTCCAAACACAAAATTTTCTGTGGACCTTGAAAGATCAGTCAAAATGCTTAAATCGGCTGGCACTGACGGCATCCCTTTTCTGAAAACGTCTGGCAGTCAAAGAGTTAATCGCATGACTTCACGAGTTACCTCACGATTAATCACAAATTTTATATCTCTTCTAAATGTACATTTAAAAAAATTCTAGGTTTTCATACTCTTGGTAACAAAAGCGGATTTTTTTTTTTTAAAACTAATAGAAATAGTTCAAATGAATTTTTGCCGTCTATAGCCGTCAATGGCAGTGAATGATTTGAAAACAAAATTACTTTTTTTCTCCTTCTTTTGCGTTTTTCACATTAAAATAGTGTGATAGCTTAAAAACAATATCTCGATCTTCTATATAATCTATATAATATAAAAATATAATTCAACATTTCCTGTCATTCTAAATTAAGTGCTGTGATATGTTTTAACATAAAAAATTTGGTATTTCTTGTATAAAAAAAATTATTATTTTATATATATATATATATATATATAAATTAATTGTATTGTGGGTATGTCTTGTAACCTACTCATGTGGGCAACATTTTATTTTATTAAAATAAGTGATGGAGACAATGCGGGGGTGGGTGGGACTTTTCCAGTTCGCAAATGGTCCCAGGGTTTAAATTTTGACAGCACTGCTTTATTGCATATACTCAGCAAAAAAAACACTATGTTGACATTGTAATTATGTGACTTTCCTTGTGTTGTGTTTTAAGAGATGCTGCAAAAACAAGGGAAGGTTAACCTGAGGTTGTCTCCTTTCTCCTCATGCACGGGCCCTCCTCCATTTGACACGTTCTCTGTCGTTGTGGCCATTTTGTCTGACGGTCGTCACCCCTAGAAATCTTTAGAAGAAGAGTTCAGCTGACATTTTGTGGAAAATAATGCACCACAAAAATCAAGGTTGCTAGTTATAGCAAACTTCAGTGTGATAGGCATACAACTGGAAATAGAAGTTACTGTGATATAGGAAATGGACTAAGACAAGTGCTCATCACAATACAAGCAAAATAATTCTGCATGTGTACATCACATTAGAGGCCAGCACAGTTATTTATGTAGTATGGATTTCTAACTCCTTATATAGAAATAGACAAGTTGTGTCTCTAAAGTGCCTGCCCATCCGTCAAGGCAGCTTTATTCATGTTAGCTCATTCACTGCCATTGACGGTTATAGACGTCAAATATTCATTTTAACTATTTATTAGTTTAACATTTTTTCCACTTTTGTTAACAAGAGTATGAAAACCTATAAAAAAAATGATAGTACATTTAGAACAGATATGAAATTTGTGATTAATCGTGAGTTAACTCATGAAGTCATGCAATTAATTACGATTTTAAAATATTATTGCCTGACGCTCTTAATTTTTAATAATCTTTTCTTTCTTTTTTAAATCGCGTCAGGCAATTAAAAATTTTAATTGTAAGACTTAAATAGTTAACTCACGATTAATCATAAATTTTATATCTGTTCTAAATGTACAATAATTTTTTTCCCAGATTTTCATACTCCTGTTAACAAAAGTGGGGAAAAAATTTAACTAATAGAAATACAGTAGTTCAAATTACTTTTTGAGGTCAATAGCCATCAATGGCAGTGAATGAGTTAGTAGCGCATTTCATATACAAGACTTTACAAATAAAAAAATTCAAGAGTAAAAGATAAGTAAAATAAATAAGTTGTTAGACGTTTGGCTTAGTCCATCACTCATGGGTGGCCACAGCGAGGAATGCAACTAACCCATGACAGAATTGTCTTCTTAAAATTGCTTAATGTACAGTGCAAAGACAAGATTTTGGAAAAATTTGGTTTTGCAAATCACTGCCGTCGGACTGAAACATTTTACTTCCAAAATAGTCACTTTTCAGGGGACCACAAATTAGCATTGCGCTATCAAAGAGAGCAATCCATTTTCAACACTTGAGCTTGGTCAATCATTTGTAAAAATACCATCCAAATGTGAACTGATCAATAGTATACATTTTTGAAAAAATATGAAATGTATCAAATTGTGACTTATGAACAAACACTTCTATGCCTGAGGCTGCGCAAGTCCCCCCCCCCCCCCTCTACTTCGCAAGAGGTGGGGTACATGTAATTTGCAATCCAAAAGTTCCGTCGACTGGGTGATCATCATGGCAGCACAATGTTAAATGGACGAGCCATTGACCCACCCTACACTTATATAATTGCAGTTTGCAAGACGCAAGGTCACTTGTCGCTTGCAAAGCTTCCTCTGTCTATTTGACATCAACATTCTGATGAAGTATTTTTACTTTGTTACTTGACCTCTTGTTTTGTTGATTGCCATTAATGCTCTGATTTAAAAAATAGTTTCTTACCAGTCACCACACAACACTTGAGTAGTTTTGCACTTACTCTTACTACTAAAGTAATATTGGTAATATATTACTTGAGTCCATTTTTGGGATATTCTACCCACCAGTCAGAGGATGTTCAGATCAGGATATGTGTTGTTGTTGATGTCCCTGAGATTATGTTGTTGATGATGATGCAGCGTCAGCTACTTTAAAACCAGACTCTGTAAAGTTGACAATGCAGCAGCAGGTTGAAACTAGCGGATACAAACAGGCCTGGTTTAGTTCTATAGTACAGGTCTATTGACACCACGGTAGCTTTAACCAGACTAATACTGGCAGACAAAAAGCAGCAAGACAAAGGCCTTATGTCACTCAACGTAGAGCCTAGGTGACATAGCTACAATTTAGTAAGTGATGATTAATTAGAGACATTTATAACCCTCATCTAAATACGAGTGAGATGTTTCACCTTTGTTATGACAACATTGCAATAAAACAACAGCTAACTTTGCTTGCTAACAATACACAAGCTAATACCTAGCAAGCTCGCGGACGAATTCCGTACCGAGGTGGTCGACAATCTATGATAAAAAACATATGTTTAAGCTTTTTCTTCACTTTTAAAATTCAGATTTAAAACGGCGTGTTGCTATAATGCCGTACTAACCTTCACTCCAGCCACTACGCGTCGCTCGGGTGAACTACAGACTTCAAGCTAAACAGACGTCCATTGCGCATGTCAGGCCCCGCCCCAACCCGGTTTTTTGGTGGTCACATGTTGTGGCCACGTGGTAAAAACAGGAAGTGGTCAGTGTGCCAGTTTCTAAACGTGATTTTACAGTAAGGAAATACACTAGACAGGTAATGTCTTTCAAAAAGTGGTGTCAAATAACTAAGCTAAAATAAGGACATGTCAGCGTGTTTGTATTACACGTGCTTAATGTTTTATGTAAACTACTGTGGTGCTTCCCAACAGATAAGATCATTGAAAACTGATTCTCATTTGCAATGCTCTACCGGCTGCAAACTAAACAGTAAAACAAAGCAACACAAAAACAAATACAATAAAGGGAATTCACAACAAAGTGTATATATAGTATGTAATACATTACATCAAATAAAATGTTGAATAAAAGGTTCACATCAGGCTAAAAACAGGTGCAGTGATCACTATAAACGGTAGGCCTGTTTGGATGAATGAGGTGAGTTTTATTACTTGATGAAGAGGGTTCCAGTCATATGGGCAGGGCATGCATTGAAAATAGAGTAGTAGAGTAGTGTGGACTTTGGGAATAGAGAATGAAGGTAGGAGAACCCAATATGTGTTTAGATGGATGGGTGGGTGGATGGATGGATGGATGGATGGATAGATAGATAGATAGATAGATAGATAGATAGATAGATAGATAGATAGATAGATAGATAGATAGATAGATAGATAGATAGATAGATAGATAGATAGTATTGCAAATTATGCAGTTAGGACGCTGACTCCCATCACTCAACTCAACTCTGTATTTATAGAGCCCTGCTGTTTTCCTAACATGCAACCCAGGGGCAGTAGATACAATGAAAACAACAGAGGCCCCACCATTGAACCCTGTGGAAAACCATACGTTCCGTGCATACATACATACATAGTCATATACAGTACATTAGCACGTAGCTGATTATGGGAGAAGAAGTAGGACAGATGAAGAAGTAAGGGAATATTGTGTGTATATGAATATTAGGGCACGTCATTAGTATCATGACAGATGGCAACGGATGGGTGATTTGATTGTTGGCAGGAAAGGAGCAAAATGCTGAATGTGATGAGGCATTGCTTCCAACGAGGCCAGCAAGCTGCTGTATTTCCAATGAGTTGGTTCTGGGAGCATTTCTAGTAAATTCAAGGAGAACTAAAACAGTTCACGAACTTGATCGATTCTTCTGTGAATTTTGATACATTGTATGAATGACTCAAGCGTAGCGGTGTCACTTCTTGTTCTCGCGAGAGTTGGCACACGACGATGAAGCAAAGTCACAATGTTGTTTTCTGTCATTGTTCTTGTGGATAAAAGTCATTTATATTCAGTAAAATGGGTATACATTGATTTACGAGCATTAAAAAAAAGATTTCTCATTGTTTAAATAACTGCCTTAACTTTTACTTCTTAGACTTTTACTTCCGCCTACGTCATACGGATTTGCGGGGTCGCGCTCTGTTTGTATTTTTTTTAAATAGAAAATATGACCGCCGACGGCAAATTTTGACACTTTAAATCAACTAATCCTAGTTTTAATGTTCTTTTAAAGTTAAGAACAGTCAAGAAGTATGTCGCTGCTTACCGCCGTCGAGACAGCCATAAGGTCGTGCAAAGACGAACAGGCGAGGGTCAATGGCCGCATTCAGTTTTACAAAGAACTACTAAAAAGCCTGTAAGTACACTCTGTTTACTCTTTCAGGCTTATTTTATCATTAGCGGCGTAATGACTTACTCACGATTGAATTCGATAATTATTGGCTGTTACGGCACACGGCGCTGTGGCTTAGTTGGTTAAAGCGCCTGTCTAGTAAACAGGAGATCCTGGGTTCGAATCCCAGCAGTGCCTTTTTAACGTAATGTTATTTTTCATTACAACATCAAACACTCATCTGGACGCTTTTAGTGCTGTAGTCATACATTCAGTTAATTGTTTCACAGCATTGATGAAAAAGTATAATGTGGTCAAATTACTGTCAGTGTAATTTGTCTCTATTGAATTCTATCTATAAAATTGCTTGCTTATGTATAATTACTTCCATTCTGTCTTTTACCTACAGGACAGCTCCTGAAGAACCAGAACCAACTAATGATGCTCCAAACGGTAATTTTAAATAAATAAACACAAGTTAAAAACAACAGAAAACTGTTGTGCTCAGTATAGGAAAGGTTCACTTTCTATGCAAACTGGTTCAAAGTTCAGCTCACAATTTTTAAAATGAACTAGTTTGGTTCATAGTTCATAATTCAACATTTAAAAAAAATTCTCATGCTAAAAAATGTATGTATATATATATATATATATATATATATATATATATATATATATATATATATATATATATATATATATATATATATATATATATATATATATAAAGCAAATTTTTCATCATGAGAAAAAAATTTTGTACACATAATAGTACACTATATAAAACTATATTATCGGCCATATCTTCTTGGCTCTCTTCCCTCCACCGTGCAGGAAATAAGAATACTGCTAGTATTATGACCACTGTTGTTATTGTTACTAGTCTCTTTTTTAATTGTCACTACATATAGCAAAACTGTAGCTAAGTTGACAAACTTCAGACACAAGTAGTACATTGCTCTTGTTTGCTCCACATGTGCACATAAAAAGCACAACGTCACAATAAAAGCACCGCATATTTTCATTTTACTTTGACTTCATGGTCACTGTACTAGATCATCTATACAGCTAGATAACTGCAAACTATGTACCGGGTAAATTGGTAGATATAACATTAGCTCTTTGTTTATATACAGTCCTGCTCACTGTTATTGGCACCCCTTCATTTTTTGCATGATCTCTACATTATCTTCAGAAATAAATGGAAATGTACCAAATTTATATCGGCAGGACCTTCTAATTGGATGTCCAAAGTAATTCAGCAAAGGAAATTGTTTTCCAACTTACATAATGTAATTCCAAAGAAGAAATAGAAAACACAGCATGTGCAGCAACAATGGCACCTCTCTTTGAAATTTGGTTGCACACCCTTTGGCAGTGACGACAGCTTCCAAACATTTCTTATAGCCATCTCTAAGCTTCTTGCAACTTCTCCGCTTGTGCTTCCCCCCACTCTTCCTTTGCAAATTGTTCAAGCTCTTGAATGTTTGCAGGTTTATTTTCCCAATGGCACATTTCAGCTCATATGAAACATTTTCAATCGGATTGAGATCAGGAGTGATTGCTGGCCATTTTAAAACAGTATTTTTTCCTTTTTAACCATTTCTTTGTACTTTTGGATGTGTTTTGGGTCTTTGTCTTGCTGGAGGACCCATGACCTTTGACTCAAACCAAGTTGTCTAACACTTGGTAGGACATGTCCTGTAATTCATTAAGCGTGTGTGGTCAATTATAATCATTACAACCTAGTTATTCCAACCACAAAGTGGCACAGGCTGCTATTTATTTACCTGAGGGGAAAAGAAAATGCCATTTTATTTGAGTTGAGGCGCTCATTCATTTTAGTGAATGATGCTGGTTGCATCACTCTGCAAGTAGCTGGCCGTCAGAGGCCATTATTTGAGGAAATATGGAGCTAATTAGATTGTGTAAGTGTACCCAATATACTGAATATGTATGTCTGTACACGTCGTGAAACTTATGTTGTGTGAAACGTCGTTTGTGTATTTGTTCAGACACAGCAACATCATCCCCATTGGAGACACATGAAATGAAACTGCTTGAGAAAGCATTGGAAAAAGCCCTTCATGTGCGCACTGGCACAAGGTTTTCCAGTAAATACCCCAAGGGAACAAAACCCACTCAATTTCAAAAGGACATTACTGCCATGCCCAAAGAGGCGACTTTAAAAGCCTCTGCTGCTTTCAAAGGAAACCAGACGACCATCAAATCAACTCTCAAGTCTGCCAGTAGTGACAGAAAAGTGCCCAAAAAGCCTGTGACATCATCAAGATCCTCAGCTGCCTGCGGTCCCGGAAAGTGTAAAAGCACCACCAGTAAAAATGTGACCAAGACCCAATCGAAGACCGTGCATCATCAGGCTGCAAAAAGTGTCCAGCACAATGCCTCAGTGAGCATCACTGGTGAAAATATCACGACGAGTGGTGAGCACCAGACCAAAGTTTCAGCTGCAACGTCACATGGCATAAGAGACGCGGGAGATCACAGCCTGCCTCAACCAAGAAGGTACGCCATGTTTGACCCAAGTAGTAATCTAACTCGTTCGTGTGAAATTGTGCCATGTTGAGACCATATCAAAACCTTTTGAAACTGTTTTACCCCTCCCACAGATATTTAAACTTATTAAAGGTCACTTTTTTGACAAATTAAAATCAAGAGGCGGGGCCTTCTGGGGCGGGGTTAGGGTTATGGTTATGATGATGGCATGATTTTCTCATAAATTGTCTCCTGCCAGAGAACAAAGCAACTTGAAGGAACAGTGGATTTGTCTGAGGCTCAAGCAAAACAGGTGGGCAAAATCACTGTCTTTATTTGTCCGACTGTTACCAGCTTCTTTCTCACTTTTCTAATTTCGCCATTTCCTTCCTCGCCAGAATGTGGGACAAAGTAATGGCCGCTCAAAGGAAACCTGTGCCCGGGAGGAGTCGCTTCATGGAGAGAATGAGAGCAACGGTATATCCTTCCTCTTTTCTACGCCTGTCAAACTGTGCTGGGAAAATTCTCACGCAGATTTTCCCCCTGCTGTGTGTCAAAAGATTTTCTCACAGGACACTTCTTTAGGGATACCTGCTTAATCTTCATGGGTTCTAATACAAAAGTTCAATTTTTTTTTTAAATCAGCTTTTGAAAAGCTGATTAAAGCTAAATCTTGATGGACTTGAATATTATTGTTGTATTTACATTTATTATTGTGGTCATCTTTGCAAAGTTTTTTTTTTTCCCAGCCACTTGGGATCACAAGGCGTTCCTAGGCCAGTCAGGAGACATAATCTCTCCAGCGTATCCTGAGTTATCACCCGGGTTCTCCTTCTGGTGAAACATGCCCATGACCTAACCAGACCAAAATTCTGCCAGAGGTGAGAGTTGAAACTCTTTTCAACTCCCACATCTGGGGAATCTAACAGACGTTGCCAGAAAACCCTCGCAATACATTTGGGTCCAAGTCAGTCAGACCGGCATCTTCCTCCACCACTGAAGGCACCAAACACACCGCCAGGTGGTGATCAGTTGGCAACTCCGCGTGTCTCTGCACCCAATTGCCACCAGACGCTTGGCAATGAGCCCCACCTCCAGGTCTGGCTCCAGAGTGGGGCTTAGGTGATCAGCGTCCAGGCAAGGAAAAACATTATCCATTTATAGTATCCCTCCCAGGGGCATAAAGCTCCAAGACAACTTAGCTCCTAAAATTTTAGGGACACACAAACCCATCCACCACTGTAAGGTGACAGTTTACGGAGGAAATGGCTTCAACTAACGATTATTTGATTCATTATTCAGTTTTTTGGAATGCATGATTTAGATGTTTTTTTTATTTAAATGTCATCCTTTCAATAACAGGACACAAAAATACAAAATGTTTGAAAATTGGATGGGAAAAAAAGTTTGAAAATATAAATTGAGTCCAATTAGAAAAATCGCAATAATTAAATTTAAAACCAAAGCACCCTTTTGGCTATGCAGCACTAGACTATTGTTTAGCATGTATGCCTCCCAGTCGAGATGTGTGCGAAGTTTGCATGTTCACCCTTGCTTGTGTGGGTTTTCTCCGGAGACTTCCTCCCACATTCCAAAAACATGCATGTCAGGTTCATTGAAGACTTTAGGCTATGTCCAGAATCATTCCCTATCCACTATACTGTATAGTGGCCTGTACAGTGGGTTCACTATTTTATAGTGCTGCTTGAATATCCATCCATCCATCCATTTTCTTGGCCGCTTTTCCTCACTAGGGTCGCGGGGCTGCTTGAATATGTACCGACTAAAGGTTATCCCTCAATATGTCCTTAATATATTACAAACTATGCATCTTGAATAGTAGTGAACAACCAATGATCATTAGAAAAACAATATATACCATGATTTGTTGTGCAGAATGCAGATACCAAAAAAGTAACACAACAACAACAACACAGATGGACTTACTGTACAGTGCTTAGGTTATATTACTTTTGTAAAATTGCTCATCTTTAATAGATGGATAGTTCTTATATTATGTGTGTTTTTTGTCATTGCGCCGTTTACAGTTTCCCAAGGACTGGCCACCTGGAAGCCCGGAGCAGATCGGAGGTCTGGTTGGCAGACTGACTCACCAGGTCGACGAACTGGCCCAGCAGTGCCAGACAATGGGCCTTCTGGATCCGCAGACCCCAGAGCAAGGCGCAGAACCGGGTAAAGTCCTTTAACGAGCGAATCGGAAAAACAACTCAAGCTGTTGAGTGATGCCGGTTGACTGCCAAATTCTCATTTCAAACCAATCTTCACAGATGGGAGGGCTTGTCTGCCTCACTGAGGTTCAAGGTTTGAATCTTCCTCCCACTCTCCAAAATAACTTGATAGGTTCATTGAAGACTCTAACACTAATTGTCCATTGTGAATGTGAGTGATTATTTGGTTACTGTACATGTGCCCTGTGATTGGCTGGCATCCAGTCCAAGGGTTCATCTCTCCTCTTGCTCACCAGCCATCCAAATTAGGATAAGCAGTATGGAAAATTGATGGTTGAAAAAATTGTAAAAAATCTATTCCAAGGTTGAACTCTCAGCTTTGTTGGTCTTTCAAGTAACATTTTAACATTCCAAACTCTCTTATAAGTGTAAAGAGAAGTTAACCAACTTGTAGTGAACTTAAAGTAAAGTAAAACTACTAAGACTCCTGACACTAATGTGAGGAAACCGCAAGATGTTTGCAGAGGGTTTCGGGCACCCAGTGGTTAAAATTGATATTGCAGGAATATTTACTTTTAGCATCTGCTTAGTAAAAATGTGTATAAAACTCATGTTAAAAAGGGTGTAATTATCATATTGTTCTAAGCAGCCTGACCATTCATAGTAGGTTAAATTTTTGGTTCCATGGGTCATCACACTTCACAATCCAGGTAGCCTTTTGTCATCACTGACACAATTCTGGTGACACATAAAGGGAAAAAAGGAAATACGCATGTTTGGATGCTGGCTAAAAAAAATGGCTGAAAATGGGAAAAACTCCACAATTATTTAAAGTGGTTTAGCTAAAGTGAGGAAGGGTGATTAATTGATTTGAGCAATTATTTGTGTTTTAAAAAAATACATGGGAAAAACAAATGCTCATATTATAAATTAATTAACTCATTCACTGCCATTGACGGCTATAGACGATATAAATTCATTTGAACTATTTCTATTAGTTTAACATTTGTTTCCACTTTTGTTAACAAGAGTATGAAAACCTAGAAAAAAAAATTTGGGGTGTACATTTAGAACAGATATAAAATTTGTGATTAATCGTGAGTTAACTCGTGAAGTCATGCAATTAATTACGATTAAAAAATTGAATCACCTGAAACCCCTAATTTTTTAACAATCTTTTCTTTAAAAAAAATTAAAATAAAATAATTGTAATTATTTTTTTCCAATTTTTAATAATCCTTTTGTTTTTGTTTTGGCGATTACCATTTTTAATCGTAATTAATCGCATGACTTCACTGGTTAACTCACGATTAATCACAAATTTTATATCTCTTCTAATACAATAAAAAAAAGGTTTTCATACTCTTGTTAACAAAAGTGGGGAAAAAATTTAAACGAATAGAAAATAGTTCAAATTAATTTTTGACGTCTATAGCCGTCAATGGCAGTGAATGAGTTAATAGCTGAGGGTGGGAATTGCAATTAGATTATTTTTCAAAATCCTTCAGCCCTACCTGCCACCATTGTGGTTTGTGTCTGAACTCTGAAGCACACTCGTTATCTCCAATTTTGCTCATAGTGTGTCTTGAAGACAAAAAATTATCAAGTTGCAGTTGGTATCTCAAAAAAAAAAAAAGTAAGACAAGGCATTCGCATGGTAAATGCACCACCGTACAAACAATGACAACATGGCTGTGAACAGAGAGGAGCTTGTTTGATGAAGCGTAAAGTGTGCCCAATTTGTTGGCTGATCGCTCCTCTAGTGAGTACTTCTCAAAAAAGGCCACTTTAATTTCCGCCAAGAAACAGACAGCATCTGCAAAATCAGCTTCACATTTTTCTCCAAGAAAGTTAGCCTGGCGGAAAGCATTCATTCACGCAGTAAATCATGCTGAACATTGCCATTTGTATGTTGCAGAAGCAGTGAGTTATCGATAGCCGAGGTATGTGCGTTCCAAGCCTTTGAAATCTTTTGCGGACCTCGTCTTGCCTCACGTGTACAACTTCGAGAAAACACTTATTTTCACATTATGTATATGTAAAGAAAAAAAAGAAAATGATTCAGCTCTGTTGTCTCTGTGGAAGTTGATGCAAGTTAATGCCGGGTAAAAACTTGTTTGGTATGAGCAGAAATGAATCAAATCCTAAAAGGGGGGAAACTAAAAGCAAAACTTTTTGTCATTCCGTTGTCATTTGCTTTTTCCATTAGTGAAGTATAAAAAAATCCATTGAAAGTAGAATTCGTTTTTTTTGTAACAAATTAATTAATTAATTTTAAAAAATTGAGAGAGAGAGGGAGATTTTACTCTAGTACAAGGCCATATCACCCAGCGTTACTTTGAAGCCTCCACTGCAGAGGTGGGCATCGAGGGCCAGAGTCCTGCAGGTTTTGCAGGTTGCCTTTCTCCAACACAGCTGATATATGATCAGCTCATCAGCAAGCTCTGCATAAGCCTGATAATGAGCCTGTTGATTGGAATCAGCTTGCGTTGGAAGTGAGAAACCTCCAAAACCTGCAGGACTACGGCCCTCGAGGACCGAGATTGCCCACCTCTGCTCCCCTGTATATTTACAATGTCGTGAGCTTTCAAAGTGTCATCCTGCCTCAATGATAAGAAGCAGGTTTGAGGCCATTTTTAATTAACCTTGACAGAAGAGTAAAGCATGCGAAGAGGAAGAACTTATTACATTTTGAATTCATTCCAGGCATTTTTATTTTTACTTTGACCTTGACAGAGGCCTAAGAGCTGCCAGGAAGTGGTTGGCTGACCAATTTACACTGTTGCGCATCTCATCTGCCCCATTTGAATATACCTTGCAAAGCCATGGGCAGCATATTTCCATTGAACAACTCCCATTTCATTCGCCTTAATGATCCAATTCAAATTAGTTTTGTTTTTTTAAATCACTGCAGGGATCAAAGAAAACAGGTGTTTCTGCCTAACACCAGAGAGACTGCAAATAACAGCACTGGAGCTCCGGAATATTACGGAGCGAGCAAAACAAGGTAGAAATTGAGCTCTTTTTTTAAAAAATTTTCTTTCTTCATATTTGTGCCAATTCCATGTTAACTCTTTCACTGCCATTGACGGCTATAGATGTCAAAAATTCATTTTAACTATTCATATTAGTTTTTTTAATTTTTATTTTTCCCACTTTTGTTAACAAAAGTATGAAAACCTAGAAAAAAAAATTGTACAATTAAAACAGATGAATGAATGAAATTTGTGATTAATCGTGAGTTAACTAGTGAAGTCATGTGATTAATTAGAATTAAAAATGTGAATCGCCTGACGCCCCTAATTTTTAGTAATCTTTTGGTTAAAAAAAAAAAAGATTATTAAAAAAATGTCTAGGTTTTCTTACTCTTGCTAAGAAACTGGAACAAAAAAAAAGTGGAACAAAATGTTAAACCAATAGAAATAGTTCAAATGAATTTTTGACGTTTATAGGCGTCAATGGCAGTGAATGAGTTAAAGGGAGCCAACACTGTGGTCATGTATTCCGCAGTAGATATGACTACCCAAACCCTAAACCGTTTTCAGATATAGTCAGATAAAGTATTTACTTGATTGATTAATTTCACACTTGATGGGTGGTTAGGTACTCAGGTGACCCATTTCTGTAAACAAGCAATTAAAAATAATGTTTTCATTTAAAAGCCGTTCTTGCTGCCATGGTTCGTCAAGCACATGACAAGCGGAGGCAGCAATCGTTTTAGAGTCATGGTTTGCTCACGCTCTAAAAATAGCCATATATTTCATCAGAGTGGGAAGCATGGGATCGATGGAGGCCGGAGGGAGTTTGCCTTTATGCCGCCGGGCCAGAGGAAGATGAGGCAATCGCGCCACACCTGCCCGTGACCATCACTTACGCCTCTGAGGCTGAGCTGCGACAGCTGGAGGCAATCAGGATGAGAGTGGCTCTGCTGCAGCAGGAGATTTACCTGCAGCAGGTGAGTGTTGCACACTGCACTCCTTTATGATTACATTAATATTAACTACAAAGTGAAATTGCACGTGAATGCTAAAGATCTGACTCCAGAATGAATTGTTGGAAAGTTGATTCAAATGGAAGAACATTTCCATAAATGTGGGATTTTTGTGGAAAATTGGAATGCTGAAAAATGAGGGAATCTGGGGAATGGGATAAATAGTTCCCAGGATTTCCTGAATAAGATGAACATTTGAAATGTGGAAGGAAGAGTTCCATATTTAAAACGTTTCTCAATTTGGGAATTTTCTTGTGAAAATGTCTGAAGTCGAGGAATGTGAGAAATAATTAGGTATGTGTGATGAGTGGGCTGAATAGTTTGAAGATGGAATGTTTTGAATCCATTGGGAAAAAAATGTCATGAAGGGTTTATTATGCAAAATATCTCAGATTTGAGAATTTTATCGAGAAAATTTGATATTTTGGGTAAATAGAAAAAACAGTGCTAGCGATTAGTATTGCTGTGTAGTATTAGTGCATTTTACAAGTATCCATGCATGCCTACTTCTCAACATGTCATCACTTGGCTTCACAGTTTGAAGATAACTTGTAAAAGGCGATAAATGTCTTGTTCATCGTCTTATATTAAAGAAAACTGTGTGTGTGTGTGTGTGTGTGTGTGTGTGTGTGTGTGTGTGTGTGTGTGTGTGTGTGTGAAACGTAGGAATTTTGGCAATGTGAAAAAATGCAAGGCTGAATTTCCTGAATTTTGTGACTATTTGGAAGTTCAAATCGGTCAAGAAATGTGCGAGCACAAAATGGGGCGAAATAATGAAAATAAAGAATTTGGTGTAAAACAGCCATTTAAATGCCCTTCATCTTTCACACAATAATTTGCTTTTATAAATGTTGCAATGAGCTGATAGTGTTTCCTCGTCCATGTGACAGGCGCTGCTGGACGCTCTGTCCCCTCAACTGGCCTCCATCATCCCTTCATGTACCAACTACAGTGTGCTGAGAGGCTTGTACTCGCTGCTGGGTGAAGGAGGTCAGCGTTTCCCTGCCATAGTCCTGGACTCTGAGACCGAGTAATGATTGCCCCTCTTTTCAAATCACTAAGTAATTGTTTTGTATGACCTTTTCCCAATGAATTAATGGTGAGCTTTTCATTTCTTGTATCATGTATGACGCAATGAAGATGATTGTAGAACTGAAATAATAAACAAATAAAAGAACCTCAACACTGTTTAATGGCATTCATTATTTATAATGCCATTCATCGGCCCATCCATTAACTTATACCGCCTACTCCAGCTGACTTTGAGCAGAAGGTGGACTACTGTACACCCTGGACTGGTCGCCAGTAAATCGCAAGGCACTTACTTTTTCAATGATAACTGAACCATCCTGGCTGCATAGTGTCTTTAACTCATTAGTCAAAAATTCATTTGAACTATTTCCATTTTTTTCCCACTTTTGTTAACAAGAGTATGAAAACCTGATGCCCCTGATAAAAAAAGAAAAGGAAATGTTCAGAATACCAAACCTAAAGTCATTCGCCGTCTATGATGCAGAGAAACAGCTCAATGTGAGGGGAGTATGAGTACGAAGTCTTGGGGGAGGTCTTAATGGGCTCGTGCCCATGGATGGCGCCGACCTTAACAGACGGGGCGACAGGTGGCTCTGAGTTCACGCAGCAGGACGTGGGTGTTCGAGGCCTATTGAACACATCAAGGCTGAGATGATACACATGGGGAGCTGCTGCTTGGCCGTATGCTACGGTCTGGAAGCTCCAACATTTCCCTTGTTGGAGAGCGGGGGTGGTGATAGAAAAAGAGCTGAAGTTCAAATGTTCTGGTAAGTGAGTCTTAATCAATAAAAGCACTCAAGGCGCAGTTGCAGGCTTAGAAAAAGTCAGACCTCTCCTCCAGGATCAGAAACGGCAGACAGCAACCAAGCAGTGTTTTTGTACTGCAGTGTAACGAAGGGCCGCCGATGCAGTGCCACCAGATCGCACATGGGTCCCAGTGGGAGTGGCGCCTACGCAACGCAGCCTTCCTCTGACCTGAATGCAGCTGATCAGCTCACTCCCACCAGCTTGACCTCACCCCACCCGAGTTTGACCTGTCTCATGCCAGCGTGCCAGTTTTCCTTCTCCCCCAAAATCCTTATTTTCCTCGGAGGAAGACACTTTTGTTTCCCATGTCGTCATGAGCAAACGTTTAGCTATCAACAGAATTGCTAATTTGTCAAATAACAGTTCTTTGGCGGCTTTTTGCAAGGTAGCGTTCATAGGGTTTGAGCATGACTGCAATAAAGCCCAATGAAAAAAATGACTGTGCTTGGCCAACTAGGTCAGTGGGGTGCGAATGTAAGTGTGAATGCTTGTCACAATGAACTAACTGGTATACCCACCTCTCGCTCAAAGTCTAGTCAATTTTATTTGCATATTGCAAAGTGACAACAGAAGTTACCACAAGGCAATTTACACATTAATCAGGTCAAGAACCACATTTCTCATATAATACTGTATACTGTATATCGTTGACGTGCGACATCTCCAAACCTTTTCAGTTAATCAAAATAAATCAGCATGTTTGTTAAGCCACTAACATTGTTTTGTCAAAGAGAGCAAGTCGTTTTTAATATATATATATATATATATATATATATATATATATATATATATAGATATTATTATTATTTTTTTTTTTTTATTATTATTATTATTTTTTTAAATGAGTAATCTAAATAATAATAACAGACCCATGTGGGGACTGGGGAATGACCAATAGTGCAGATTTGTGAGAAAATATGAATATTTTACATAGGATGCCGTAGCAAGAAGTGAAGCCACCAGCGACCATCTTGCGTTGCTACAAAATGTGCCTAAGTGGAATACACAGATTTCTCTGCGGCATTGTCATGTTATTTTCTGTACGGTAGTGTATATAATAAATGTTTTCAGCAAAAAATGAGCACAAGTTGTCAGGAACAGTGGCAACACAAGATGGCTGCCCCTGACTTCAGCCGCGAGAGGTCATCGTGACTCCAGGTTCTTTTATACGCCCATGCTCAAAGTTAGAAACCTCAAAAAGAATTCAGGCTCTGTGAGGTGACCATCTGCCTCGTCTGGTGGGTTTTAGATAGAGGGGCTGAGCAGCTGGGGGAAGGACGAGAGAACAATGGGCACAACAACAGCTGTACAAACAACAATAATAATTCCACGAAGGCGGCACAGCAAGAGAAAAAAAAGACAAAAAGAGAAATAGAAACAAGTTGGTAACATACTGCATTTTTGGTAATGAGATGAGAAGGATAGTGAAAAGAGAGGAATAAGCTCAGCCCCATCCATCTAGGCCAGGGGCCTTCAACTTGTGGCTCTGGAGCCACATGTGGCTCTTTAGTCCCTTTCCTGAGGCTCCCTGTGGATCTCTATAACAATTAGTAGAAATTAATACTTTGTTTACATGTTTATTTATTTTTTCTTAAATAAAATATTCATTTAATGAATTCATTATTCACATTAAAAAAATGACTTTTTTTTTTTCAAAATGACCTATGAATGTCCAAAAAGTAACCATAAAATGTCCCCAAAAAAACAAGAAAGGCAGAAAATTACCATAAAATGTCACTGGATTTGCTACAAAAGTCAGAAAATAGCAAATTAATTAAATAAAATGCAGAAAATATCATGTTAAAAAAGTTACTATAAAATGTCCCAAAAAAAAGAAACCTGAAAATGACCAGAAAATGTACATAAAATACCCCCCCCCCAAAAAAAAAGTCTGAAAATGTTTTGTTTTTTTAAACAACAAACAAACAGAAAAGAAAATGTATAAAAAGTAATCATAAAATGTCCCAAAACAAACGAAAAATCTATTTAAGAAAGGGCAGGAAAGAAAATGTTCAAAAAGTAACCATAAAATGTCCCAAAACAAAACAAAAAGTCTAAAAATGTATGAAAAATCACAAAAACAAATCCCAAAACAGAAAACAAAAGGTCGAAGAGAACAAATCTCTATTTATTGGATGCTGCATATTTTTCTGTTCTGGTGCAAATCTAATCAGCTCTTGGGTACTCAGTACATTTGACTAACACGAACACACTGTTTCCTTCGTCACAATCTTCAAATGTCAGACAGATTTTTGTTTGTTTATTCGGCCTAAAATGGCTCTTTTGACAAGAAAGGTTGCCGACACCTGATCTAGGCCTATGGCAGCACAACTGATGAGCCAGAACAAGTCTGAGTTATCCCTGAAAATAAGCTTGAATTAAAAAAATAATAATAATAAGTTTACACTTGAATAGTGAGGCCAAGTGGTAAATTTTACCAGTGATTGCATTTTTTTTTGCTTTTTCTTTTGCTATTTTTCGCTTGGGATGTGAAGATGCCGTATACAACTGAAGTTACACGAAGTAATCACATGCACGTTAAGATTCCATCCAAATATTAAGTTAGAGATTAATTGACTACCAAAAGTTTAAAGTGTAATGTTAATCATTGCCTCAAACAGGACAATTGGACCCTGGGCCAGATATTGCTTTTTCCACAAACATTTTGAGGTTGCAATCAGTTATTGCCGTGCTCACAGCTTTTCATTTGAGTGTTTTACATTCATGGCCCAAGAAGTGTTTTTTTGTACAAAACGCACTTTAATCATGACTTTACCTACTGCATTAGCATAGACTAGTAATACAGAGTGTCCATAAAGTCTCTTTACCATTTCAAAAATTTATTAAAAATGCAATTGATTAGATATTTTATTTAGATTTGTTCTATTGTATTCAGCGTTTATTAAAGTTTTTTTTATCACACTGCATTTGTGTGTTTCAGGGATCCTGTGTGTCAAAGGTCAAAGGTCGCCCACTCCTTCCTTTATCTAACACTGTCCCTGTCTCCATAAATTTCTTGTGCCATGCACGAATTGACAGACGTGATGGTGGATTTCTTCCATACTTAGTTCTGTAGTTCCGCTGAGTCTGCCTATCCGATTTTGTTTCAATAAACCATGAGACACATTGCGCCTTCTCTTGAGGGGTAGCCATTTTGTAGGGGTTCATTCAACATCACTTCTTTGACAAACAGGATCCCTGAAACACACAAATGCAGTGTGATAAAAAAAAAACTTTAATAAACGCTGAATACAATAGAACAAATCTGAATAAAATATCTAATCAATTGCATTTTTAATATTTTTTTTAAATGGTAAAGAGACTTTATGGACACCCTGTATACTATGGTACGTTCTTAACTACAAATTAGGGTTGCATCGCTGTCATCGGAAACAAAACTCATAAGTAAAACCCAGGACTTTTTGTAGCTGATTGAAGCTTCTCTGTCCTAAAAAAGATTTACTGGACAACTTTAGAAACTTCGCAATTAAAAAATGATGTCTTGGATTTTTCTTGTATTTGACACTCACTACGTTTACATGCAATCAATATTCGGGTTAAGGTCAAAATTCCAGTCGGAATAACTTGTTTACATGCGGACAGTTACTCCCGTATGCATATCCCGATCTAAACTGTGACGCACGGATGTCATTACGCAAATTGACCTAATTTCCACTTTTAATTCTCTATGATTAATAGAAGACATTCATGTCACTCACCACATTAATAAAAAATTGTCAGTTTCTTCCTTACTCCAAAAGTGTGCCGCTCTGCTGCGTCTGAGTTTCTCTGTCTGTTTACCTTTGCTAGTGTATTTCCGGTGGGTTGCATGACAGACGCACAGACATACAAGCGCTCATATGTGTGTTTATATACAGAAAATAATGTGAAATGCAACGTAAGATGGCCGCCACACAATTCAAGTAGTTCCTGTACTGTAGATCCCGATTCCTTGCGAATAGAGCATGCGCAGAACACAAACAAACTTTCCGTTCAGTAGAGGTTCCGTTATCCGTTTATGTAACCAAGTTTTTGGGTTAGAAAAAGGGTCTTGTTCAGGTTTTTAAAAGCATTTTTGATTTGACATGGCCTTTCAAAATCCAAATATTCCCAATATTCAGATTTGGAAAGAGTTATTGACTACATGTAAACGTAGACATTCTTAGAAAAAGGGGCATTGAGGGATGACACATTTCCTACTTAAAAGAGGCTAAAAAGAAATTCCACAGAAACTCAAATGCTCCCCCAGGAATCTGTGCATGCTCTTCAACATGTTGTTTTCCCCTCCAGTGCTCACAAAAACATTCCTCTCTTCCCGTTCCCCGCTTTGTTTCGCGTCTGCTCCTCTCGAGTTCTCCTTTGGAGCGACAGCTTTGGTCGCTTAGTCACTGTGTTGATCTGTTCAACTACATTTGGGTGTGCTCTATTCTTTATTTCCAGGGCGTTCCCCTTTCACAGAAGGGAAAGTAGTGTACTGTATCTTACAGGAAAAGAGCGTACTGTATCTTAGAGGATCTTCCACTAATGGAGGCATGGTTGGCATACATATGAGAATATTAGGTATCCAATTATCTCGTAATGTGGGCCTTGAGGAGCAGGCGTCCTTTTATCTAATCACGACGAGACAGCCAAAGTCATGCTATTTCCTGCCATTTTTAACCCTTAATTCATTTTGGCCGCATTTTCAGTCGTAAAAAGACTCACCGGCCGCATTAAGTACCATCTAATGAATGCTGTGGCAAAAAAAAACGCAGGTTCTTAGGTTCAGTGTACGAATCTTGGTCTTCATTTGTGGAGTTGGCATGTTCCACTCGTCCTTGTGTGAGTTATCTTTGGGTGCTGCAGCTTCCACATTCTAAACGGTCTGGATGTGAGTTCAAATGGTTTGTCTACATGTGCAAATCTGCGATTTGACCGGCGACTAGTCCAGAGTGTACCCACCAAATTTGTCCAGGTCACCTGTGGCGATGAGGATATGCTAGGCATGCTAGAAATTGGGTTAATGGATGGATATTGTTGGACTGCGTGGTTGTACTGTACCTAATCAAGCGTTTGGCTCTCATTCCCGCATAGTTGTAACATCAATAGACCAGTCTCGCATCATGTTATTCTGTCTTCTCCAAGGAACGCATGCCTACCTGACAAATGGAGAGAACGTCGCGGATCAGAGTCAGAGAGACATCATATGCAGACACAAAAAAAGTAGCAGGGCTAGTGGAAGGTTGATTTTATGTCTACTACTCCCTTTGCTTTTCATTCAACAAGACCCGGCATCACTGGTGTTGATTTGAGTAGGTGGAAAAGGAGTGGGGGCAGTTATATTATCATGTGCGGGAATGGTTAGCCGTATTTGTGCATTTAACGACATCTGCTTGGTGTTTTGGCCAGCCTCCATATATAGGCTCGCTCATTAAAAAAAAAAGAAAGAAGAAGGCGTGGGTAGATCGTGTCCACATGTGGTGCATCAGTAGTGAATTTTCATATGGTGGTGACACACCTTTGTTATTGCAGAATGGCGCAGTGCATGTCAAATTGACGACAAAGGAGGGATTCTCCTTCACACCGCAGTTGGCTTCTGGCTTTTTGTTCTCTAGTGAATAACATTGAAAATACTACAATTGTGATGTATTGATGAAGAGATGCAGGAAAAAGAGGGAGCTGTTAACTCTCCCCTTTCCTGCTTTTTATCACCCCCTATTCTCCCAGATTCAGAGTGGCCCGACGTCACGCAAAAGGACACCAATGGGAGCACTCGGACTTCCCCACAGCTCCTCCTCCTCCCCACGCTGCTTTATATGTGCCTCGCTACTGCGCTCAGTCCCAGTGCACAATGTGCTGCCTCAGAGTCACAGCAGTCACTGTGCAGAGAGACAGCCACAAAGGGAGAAGGAGCACGTGAGTGTTGTTTTAGGGACAACTTCTCCTGCTCCAGTCTGCAGAGATTTTGTCTCTCTGTTTGGACTTCCTCTTTCTGGTGTACTCTACAAAGGGGTTCAAGCGAAGATTAACCCCTGCAGCAAGGATGGGCTGCACCACAGGACCCCTTGTGTGCCAACCGCAAGAGGGCCAGTCCTTGGAAACCGGAGGCGCTAAAGTCCCTGAGGTGCTCTCCTCCTTGGAACGTCTGTCCCAGGCCACAGGTGGCATGGAGAAGTCTTGGTACCGCTGCATCTTCCCTTTCGGAATCATCTCGTTGGTGATCGGCGTGGCTGGGACGGGAGTTACTTACGCCTACAACGACCTGCCCCAGACCAAGGTGGTGTCACTGGTGCTGCTGGTTTCGGGGCTGTTGCTCCTGCTGACGGCTACCGTCTGCTGGACCGTCCACAAGAAGAAGAGGAGGAAAAAGAAAGAAGGAGGCTCGTTCGCTTCGGAGCAGTGTCCGCTGTGAAATGTATGCGAGGGGGTGGGAGGGGGAAGAGTGTTGTCGGAACTTCATAAACGGAGGTTTGGGAGTTGACTGAAGAAGCCAACGCTTCACCTGCATGTGCGGTAGTCCCTCTGCGATCCCAATTCCTGGAATTACTGATACAGACACTCCAGATCTGTTTAGTCTGGAAAAGGAGAGGTTTGCCGTGTCCCACATGCTCTTTCATCATCAGTAGGCACGTGTCTGGTGTCAAAACAACCTCCAAGAAGACACACCAAATACACGGCACACCGCGTGCATATTTACGCACGCTGGCAGACCTCCCTCGCTATGCAGAAGCAGGGCCAGAGTCACTGCTGGCGTCACCGGGCGCGTCAGTCGCGGGATTCCTCCCGCCCCAGGACAAGTGACTCTCCGAGAGGGCAGGAGCGAGGCCTGAAGACGGCAACCCGATACGTGGGCCGAAAGAGCAGCGCACCCACGTCAGCGCACGGCGTCACTCCCTCGTCCTGTGACACCGCAGCAATGTGTTGGGGGGGCTTTTTTATGCAACGAGAGAGTGGAACTTGAGTCCGCCAGGATCCCGATGGTATCTGTGTGGACGACGCGGCATAGGAGAGTAGTGCTCAAAATAAAAGTTTCCAGGACTTTTTATTTATTTATTTTTACCGAGGAACACAAATCTTTGCACAAGCAAAGCCTCCAAATGGTGGACGGAATGACGGACTTCCTGCCAAGGTCTCTGTGCGGGGTACCTCAGCTCCACACAAGTCAGGCCAGGATTACTGAAGGACACATGCCATAACTGGGACCCTGACTGATCCCGCTCCGCTAGGAGCCCCTCCCGCTTCGTGCCTTGACCAAGCACACATGGAAAAAGGCTCTGTCACATTCGTATGTTTCCATATGAACTCATGCCCCACTTGCCCTTGCGCTCACCCTCACACGTCTATACCAGGCAGCACTTTTTCATCCACCCCATCTGCATCTGGACATATCCCATTTCTTGACCCCTAATCGTTTTCACAGCTGAAGATGATTGTCAAGACTTCATTGAAAAGGAACAGACTTCTCCAAATAAGCTAGCTCAAGGCCCCTCCTGTCTCATAATGATGCCTTTTCCCCTTGAGAGGCAGTAGTGAGTCAATGTAGCGCTGTAGTGGGAACTGGTGTTGGTCGTTTGTATCCAGGATCGTATTCTTTCACTCATTGTTCCAAACTCATCATGACCTAGGCACTAACGTTAATCGGCAATTCCCATCGATTACGATGACCAGGGCTGCACTGGCACAAAGAAAAAATCATCCCTGACATTTTGACTTAAGCACACCAGCCTGGCCCAGCCCGACTCCTGTCCACCTTGCCTAAAACATACATCTGCCACTGATATCGACCGATGTTGGTTCAGTTTCCTATCTATTTTTGAAATTGATTAATGGACTAGTTGTGGGCCAGTCTCTTGGGGTAAAATGGAGGTAAATAATAATGCACTGCATCAGCCCCAAAAGACCACCGGGCATCTGCCCTGTATGCCAGATGGCCAGTCCAGCCCTGACAATGACCACCCTTCGTCGAGTGCGTCTCCATATTTGGCGAATGCTTTATGGCGCGAAGCCTCGCAAAAATACACGGAATGAGAGGGACTGTCTGTACTCACCCCAATCGACGGACATAAACGTGCTTCAATCAGTGCTCAGTCTGTGTATTTGTTCGAGGCTTCGCGTCAATGTGATGGGTATCGTCATCGACAAGAAAGGACGATTAGTTCAGCTCTGTTTCATGACCATAGGTGAGTTCTGAAATGCAAATTGATGTTGATTTTTTTTTTTATTCAATAAAGGTGAACACGCTCACTTGACGATGAAACGCTACCTCTTATTGGTTTCAAATGTGTAGCATTATTAACATAGCATGAAATAGCACAGCACACGCCATCTCAAAATAATTTTTTTCCCCTCTTGTCATGTATCGCATGTCATGAAAATACATGCAAAAAAAATACCATGTCAATTGCAATTAAAATAATAGTATGGAAATGTGGTCATCGAGGTCAGAAGTTTATGACAAAAAAAATCTCTGCAGTGATTAACATTATGTATTAAGTCACGCTTTGAGGAGACCATCTATAATGTGGACTTTTTCCATCCTAGTGAGTTTTCAGTGTTTTACCTTTAACTGACAGTAAAACTGATTTCACTTTAATATGCTCGAAGCGTAGCATAACATTCAAAAGACGGCGTATTAGGGCCACGTATAAATATATATTTTTTAGAGAGCGGGAGCAATATTCAGAGAAAAAAACTTGCAAATTTGCCGCTTTATAAAGTGGCAGATTTGCGAGAAAAAAACTCAGAAATTTACGAAAAATACACGTGGCGTAGCTATAGTCTAATCTTTAATCAATTGGACACTGTTTATAAAATGAAAAAGGCATGTTGGAGACGGATTCATTCTTAAATTTAAACTTTACTCGTCATTCACCGCAGCCAGAGCGACAACACTTCCTGATCCCCAATCGACTGACTAACACTAACCAATCAGATGCTAGCATACCATAGGTAAATGCAAGTGAATGACGGAGAGCAGCAGATTTGACACATCAACTTAGATACTTGTACAAAAAACAAAACCAAAATGTATGAACGTGTAAATAATAATTCTGGAAGCATAAATGTACAAGTAAATATACATTTTAACAAATTAACTTAAATGCTTGATCGTCGCAAAGTGAGGCGTCTTTGTCGCTGGCCAGTGGCCGTACACAACAGTTCAAAGAGCGAATGCTTAACATGATATGGTTAATCTGTGCTAAAGCAATTACAATCTCCTTATTTGGAAATCCGACCGAAAAGTATTGGCACAAACAGTAGTACGCTACGTGCATTTCTCGTAAATTTTTGAGTTTTTTTCTCGCAAATCTGCCACTATATAAAGTCGCAAATTTGCCACTTTATAAAGTCGCAAATTTATGAGTTTTTTTCTCGCAGATTTGCCACTTTATAACATTTTTTAACTCTGAATATTGCCCCCGCCCTCTAAAAAATATATATATTTATACGTGGCCCTAATACGTTGTTGTTTTAATCAAGATTTGTTTTTGTTGTTTTTTTAACTATTATTTATTATTATTATTATTGACTAGTGCAGTAGTATAATTTTTCTAGCAACACTTGGGGCCCTTTTTTCATGCCCAGAGCAAGTCTAGCACAAAGCCCAGTCTAACTGTGTGCATGGGTGTAGTTTTTGGTATTTTCATAGACACACAGTGCTAGAAATGTGCATTTTTGCGTCTTTGTGAGAGTGAACACAGCCGACTTGATTCCTGGCCAATCCAAGCGCCTCCTCTCATTTACTTTTAATTTTGCATAGAAGAAGTGCACGGTCTACTTGGCAGAAGATGGAAGCAAAAACAGACCCGCTGAAGTCCATGCAGGAGATCGGCACGCACAAAGTACGTATAAGAAAATGCGAGAAAATCTTATCTTACAGTTGATAGTTGGTTACTGTGAAGTAGACACTTGGAGACCGCCTTCCACCCGCAATTGTGCATCTGTGTGACTACCCTGTTGCCCGGCCCCCAACACGCACACACACACACACACACACACACACCCATAGTTGTTCTGCTGTCAGTCGACTGTTGTCATATTAATGATTGAAATGCGATGACATCCACTAGACATATCGGCAAGCACAGTATCTGACTACCTGTGCTTCAATCAAATCCACCAAAATCCTGTTACACCACCTCCACCACAACTTAGACCTGCTTTCAACTGGTCTAAGGTTGAGTCTACTTTCTGCCACTAATTCATCAGGTGCACCGGGGTTGTGTAATAGAAAACACCCTCAGTCCGCCTTGTCTTGTCAAATTCCCAAACACACAAACTAGACTTGCCCCGGCACAAAAATGAAGATGCACCAGTTTTTGCCCTGAGCACACACACTTATTGTCTATGAAAATAAAGCCCTTGGACTTTTTTTTCTCCAAATATAACTTTTGCTTTTCTGTGTGCTTTCAATAATAAAAAAACAACAACAACTGTTCCCTACAATAAACACTGCAGATGAATGTAGCCATCCTTTGTTCCATATTAACGATACTGGAAGCCAGAGTTTATTGTCTTAAACATCCTCATTGATACAGAGCCCCAGAAGAGACGTCAGGAATTTTTTTTTGTTATTGTTACCATCATTTCAATATAAAGTGCACACAAAATTCTCATTTGTGGCACGTATTTATTTGTGGCCAAAAGAGGTGGAACATGCACACAAATTATAATTTGTGGTCACAAAGTTGGTATAAAGTGCACAAAAAATACAAATTAATATTCATATGATTCCTGGTCAGTTGGGTAAGCGACTCGAGCGCACCTTCATATACATAGAAGTTGGGGCTAAAGCTTATATAATGGACAGGGATAGTATGATTGACTTTTATTATTATATTAAGAATAGGCCTATATAAATAATTGCCTAAATGCAAGACAACAAAGATTGTTGCGAGAAGTCAATAAGAACAGGCACTTTAAGGTGATTGCGTGTTGCAGATTCTAGTGAAGGTGTGTCCTATTTGTATGCCTGGGAGTCTGAATTGGGTATAATATTTAGGAATTGTGCACACTATGCCGGATTGGTGTCCACAATTTAGTATTGTTTGGCCACAAATTAGCATTTTGTGCGCACGTTTTATCTGTATTATGAGCAAAATATGTTTTCTCCTTGTCGTGTATGGGGCTTCATACTAAATCACGGATCACACAAAGGGAAAGTACAATGTTTTGAATGCATGTAAACCAAACTTGACATCCCTCTTTTACCCTTCAAAATAATTGATCGCTTTTGTGTTCATCTGGATTAGTCCTGCAATGTGCCTCTGCATCCAGAGGTAGCAGATACAAAACTAAATGCCAAAGTCATCCCTGGTTCATTTTTTTTTCTTTTACAACTTGCATGCATTTATTAGTGCCGTCAAGGTTAAAGCTTTAATGCTTTAACTCGCTTTAACTTTGACAACACCAAGTTCTGTTGCTTAGAGATTGTCAGAGAACGAATCCGGAATCGAATGAATCACGCTATAAAAATTGGGATTTTTTGGTCAGTAGAGTTTAATTAGAATTAGACCTGATCACACCACTTAATCTATATGTGTATCTTCATACAAGGTTGAACTCAATCAAAAAGATCAGTCAGGTGGGTTACATACATACTAACAATCAAGCTCAATATAATCATTTTCCCTCCCTTGTGATCAAAGTCAGCAAGCATCAGATACTCAAAAAGCTCTAAAAGATTATCATGAGCGATTATCATTTGGTGTGGTTTAGGAATGATTCTTCCTCCCTCCCTGATTGTATTTTCCAGCAGTCTGGATGCACCTTTGGCACCATGCTGGCTGTCACAGGCCAGTCCCGGTACTACAACTGCCGTCATGTGATGGCCGCTCACTTTTTACAAATCGGTTTCGATGTTAAAAATTATGTGTGTATCCTGCTTTCCATTATGTGGTTGTACAGTAATTGCGAAATTATTATTATAATTTTTTTTTTATAATAATTTAATTTCTAACTACTTGTAATCTGTGCCATCATGTTGCCATGATGCACTGATGACGAAGTGACCAGATGTTTTTAGGTTTTGTTTTCTCTTCTGCCTTTAAACATGAAAGTTTATGGAAAATCTACCTCTGTGCTGTATGTGTGTAGGTGGGGGAACACGGTAGTGCTATATTTTTGCCGCCAAGGACGGCCATGTTGTCTGCTTTTGCTGTTAGTGGAGATGTTTTGGTCCTGTATGTGACGACTTTGTATTTGGAAAGTATATTTCTACATAAATGTACATTTTACAATGGAGTAAATAAATGTTCAACAAAACACCTGTCCTCATTTTCTTTGCTTTGATTGAGCATTAAAAATATATATATTTTAGGCCACCAGCATAAATATGGTATGGTTAAATTCCAAAATGGATCTCTTTGTCATTTAGGACTTTACAGAGCATAACAACATTTTCAGAATGTTATATCTAAGATTTTAGCAGGCCAATGCTCACATAAATATCAAGTAAATAAAGGTTAAGAGACTAACGACTAGTGTGAAAATGAGGATTACTGTCACGTGTCTGTGAGACATTTTTGAAGGGCTTTAGTTTTAATATACCTGTAGTGGCCAGGTATTTTATATCACACTTTTTTAAAATGTTGCATAAAACATGAACTCTCCAAGTTTTGTGATGGTCTGTGTAGTGAGTAGTTTGACTTTATTTAACATTCTTATTCTTATTTTTAATTTTAAAAGTTAGGAATGTTAAAATTTTGATTTAAATGTTGAGTAACCAGGATGAGTAGTTCTACTCTTTTAAAGTGACAGTTTGTAAAATTTAGCGCCATCTAGTGGTACACTAATAATAAATCTTAAAATAATAAGCAAAAAAAAAAAAAGTTGATCACATTAACGTACTTAACTCGACCTGAAACGCCACCATTGTGCCATGGCAAATTATTATGCTGTAAGAGATTTCCAGGTCGTCAGGTGTATCATAGAAAAGTAAACAGGTATTGCACGGTATGTGACCGTATTACAGCTTAGTTTGACTTTTATGTTTTCCCTGAAATGAACACTAAACACTAGTGCTGGGAAACAGCTGTGTGTGAGTGCCTGCATGTGTGATGTTTATGTTTGAGCAAAGCGGGTGCGGAGGCTAAAAGGGCCACGGAGCACATGTGGTGGAAGTGGTTTGTTGCTTTGCAGGCCTCAGCACAGATGACAGGAAACAAGATGTGGGAGCATCTCATCCGCCTGTCCATCTCCGCCTCTTTCCCCGGACTTGGCAGTCAACGATATTTGATTTCATGCAATCTCGAAAGATGTTTGAAGTGGATGGAGAAAAAAACGGCTCGGCGATTTGGTTGGTTTAGTCAGGAGTTTCAAATAACAGTCTTTTGGCCCAGGAAATCTTCAAGGGAAAGCTGAAGAGGGATTTGGCTTTAAAGTCAGAATCGGCACTTCAGTTACTTTGCACACAAATACAACCAAATTTCCCTTACAAAATGAAATTTTTTTTAGTTACATTCCATGCTGTCATTTTGACTTTCAAATTTTGAAATTGCTTATGCTAGTGGCATTTCATGCCGTATTATTTAACAGAAGGTTAGTAAGTCAAATCAAGCTTTGTAATAACATTATGAAGGTGGTAATATTTTTCAGAAAAGTTGTGATATTAAAATAGTCATCTGGTTTCAATGACTACTCAAGAGGTGAGCACTTGCACTGGTATCGGTAAAAAAAAAAAAAGTATTGAACATCCCTAAAAAAAAATCAATGTTACAATTTTATTCTTGTACCATTTTAGTTTTTTTCCCTCTAGGACTTCCTTTGCATAGAATAACAACTTTTATATTACAATATTTTTATATAATTTTGCAACTTTGCTGCAATTTTTACTATTTGTTGATAAACTTTTGTTATTTATTTTCAGTGGTAATATTTTTTATTCAACAAAAACGTTTTGTTTGGTTTTTATTCACATAAAAGTACAACTTTACTCTTGTACCTTTGTTATATTATTACCCTTTTATTGTAACTTTTCATTATGATTTTTCTTTTTTGTGTGTCTTTTCAGTGTGGGCCTACACAACAAAATCGCCACTGTTAGATTTAACACTGAGAGTGTTAGATATAACACTAGAAATGTGTTTATATGTGTCCTCACCAATGAGTGTAAATCTTACACTTTTCAAAGTGTTACTTTTTCACACTTAACCAGTGTCACTCTAACACTGTATAGTGTTAAAAATCCACACCGGTAGTATTGAAAGTACTGTACACTAGTGTCAGTGTTAAACATTTTATTCTGCCAAAGTACTCTTAAATCTGGCATTTAAACACTTATGAGTGTATTTCACTAGTGTCAGTGTTAGAAATGTATCTCAAACTGCACTTTACTCTGGAAAATGGTTCTTCATTTATATAGCGTTTTCCCGCCTTACAAGGCCCTCAAAGCGCTTTACATTTTGACGACTGATGACACGGTTCAGTATCTTGCTCAAGGATACTTTGACATAGTCACACTGGCCTGGTATCGAACCCATGCTCTCAAAGTTTCGAGACAACGATTCTACCACTGAACCACACCACTCGAACAAAAGCAACTGAATGTATCGCAATTGAAATGTCGACAGCGTGCTGGCAAATTGGAAGGTTTTTCCTTCAACCGAAATGAGGGTGTGGTCAATTTAACACTCAAGGTAGTGCTATTCAGGTTACACCCAACATCCACCACAACACTCAAGGAAATTTACTCTGACAGTGTTAAAGTAACACTGCTTACTTCATATTTGATCCAACACTGGACATTTAACACTGATTTGATCTGCAGTAATGTTATGTAGATGCGTTGGGCGTTATTATAGTTTGATTAAATTCTTGTAATTTTTGCCAAAATCTGGCATTTCCTTTGAAGTGTGATAACTTAGTCATTTATGAATATTTTTTTCACTTTCAACCGCTCAAAATGTTCACTGGCATCAGACCTATCTATTCATATATAGTTTTTATTTTATTTTTAAAAGTTTTTTTTAATGCCCTCTATGGACAATAATAGCAGTATTATGCTAACAGCAAAATTAACTATGCTGTATAAAGGAAAAAATAAAGGTCTTATTTGAATATTTCATATGACATATTTAGAGGCTTGAATAAGTCCATAAGTCATAACAATATAATTTTTTTATGCATGCCCAGTTTTTCACAATGGCATTTTTCTGAATAGCACAAAACTCTTGTAATTTTGCCAAAATCTGGCATTCCCTTTGAAGTGAGATAACTTAGTCATTTATGAATATTTTTTCACTTTCAACCACTCAAAATGTTCAGTGGCATCAGACCTATGTATACATTTATAGTTTTTATTTATTTATTTTTTTTTAATGCCCCCTATGGACAATAATAGCAGTATTATGCTAATAGCAAGACTAACTATGCTGAATATATATATAAAATAAAAGACTAATTTGAATATTTCATATGACATAGTTAGAGGCTCAAACATGGTCATAAGTCATAACAATAGAGTTTTTTTATGCATGCCCAGTTTTTACACAATGGCATTTTTCAAAACTCTTGTAATTTTGCCAAAATCAGGCATTTCCTTTGAAGTGAGATAACTTAGTCATTTATGAATATTTTTTTCACTTTCAACCGCTCAAAAAGAGGCTCAAACAAGTCCATAAGTCATAAAAATAGAATTTTTTTATGCATGCATTTTGTATTCATGTATTAGCCTTTGGCGCCACCTAGTGGATTTTTGTGTTAACACTCTAAACACACAAATTCCTCTATTTTCATGTTTATGACTCGTCAAAGAAGCGATTGCATCAGTAATCACGGAAAATGCATAATAACACATCAGGTTTACAGCATATCAAAAACTGTGATTTATAATGGGAGTCAATGAGCCAAAATCGGGCATTATTACAACAACTTCGTGTGAATCTCTCCCTCCTGTTTGGTAATAATTATAAATTACAGCATGGCGCCAATTTGAACTTCTACATTTTTAAACAATCCTGGTAAAATGTCAGGTCTCTAGTGTATTTTTTTCAAATGCTTTTTCTTTGATGAAAAACAGAAAAACAGAAAAAAGCCAGAAAATGGACAAAACACGCCCAGGGGTTAAAAAATGTTTTAGGGGGATAGACTAGTTTTGCTCACATTTGGTGGCAAATGATGAGAGGCTGTGTTGAGGAAGTTAAAGTCATGACTCTACATCGATACTAAGCGAGCAAAAAAAAATACAGCTATTTTTTTTTTTTTTATAAATCATGAACCGTGGATGTATCTATTCCCTGGCTGTGATTATTCTTATCTGTGGTTAAATGTGCCGATTGATGTCGTTTCCCCTGAGCCACATGGCCACTTGGTGTTTTATTGAGTGTTCTGGGTGGAGTTTCCATGGAAACAGTGGCTGCATCCGCACAATAAGAATGTCACAGCCTCTGTTCCACCTGAGGTCACTTTTACTGAGTTGCAAGACAATTGGATCACTCAACACGGTGTGGCGTTAATTACATGTTGGACTAATTCATCATCATGGTCTTATAGGGAGATAACGGCATTGTTCTTCAAAAGCATCCACATGACACGAAGTATTGGATTATTTTTTTCTGAGAGGGAGTTTTCCTTGCCTCCATCTTGTGCTTGCTCATGCGGGTCCAATAAGTTTTTACCACCTAACCCTAAATTATACATAAAGTATTCTTAGCTTTCCAATCATTACCAACATTAAAATACAGTAGTGTTCTCGGCGTAATCGTTCATACAGATGCCGCAGAGTTACTTGTATGATTTGCCTTTCACAATTTTTAAATAGTTTTTTCAAGTTATCATTGATTGGATTTTGATTGAATGAGTGAGTGATTGAGATCTTGTTATCTAATAAGGCGCAAAAGGAGGGACAGCAGTAATATCGGGGAAACGGAACGTCAACATTTCATGATGACCCTGCAGATTTGTGGAAGCAATCTATTCCTTGTCCATGGCAAAAAAAAATGTTTTTTTACTCGCAATGCATTTGAATCGATACTTGTTGTAGACTGATTCAATGCCCTGAGAATGAAATTATCTGGATGAATAAGAATGTTTATAAGCAATGATTTTTACGTTAATATCAACCTGTAAACCATCAAATTCTGGCACTACGCTGAAAAAACACATACATATAAGGTGTTTGTTTTTTTAGCTAATTGTTTTGCTCATGTAGGCCATTGTGTCAGTTGTGTCCTGATTTTGTGTCAGAATTTAGCTTTATAACAGTGGCCATAAATGTATCTTTTCTTTTCAATAATTTTCCAATAAAAAATACAATATTTTTTCTTGTTATAACATGTTGTCAAAACAGGTATTTCTACATAACTCACAGTAAAGATTGATATTTACTTTTGTACAAAAGTGCATTTCTGAGTCTGTACTTTTTTTCTTTTGTTTCAGGAATCAGTACATTTAATTTTACCAGACTTTTTTTAAACACGTTTTTTATATATATAAACTTGTTTGACATTTTTAAGTTCACGCTTTACTTTACCCTTTTAACAAATCTGTGTATATCTCTTTAAATTTCGTACCTTTAAATTGTACATTATTTTACATAACTACGTATCCCACAATCCTCAGTACGATCAGTCAGTGGGCGTTCTTGATAATCAGATCAACCAATAGCATACCCTTGTTGACGAGCGCGTACTTCGAATCGCAACCCCTTTATCCAATCGCGATGGAGCATTTTCCAGTTTATAAAACTCCGGCCAATAGGACCGTTTGTGGCCACCGCCAGCCAATCGTGGTGGACCTGGGTGCGGCCAATCAAATCAAATCTAATGTTTAAACAGTCGGCGCGGGCGGTGCTTAGGGAGCTTCGAGGCGTGCCCAGCAAGGAAGGACTCATGGTGCATTGGTGGGATTTGAATTCGGCCAACAATTTCAAACATTAGTTATTAGTGTTGCTCCAACTCGGAACCGAAGGTGCAATTTGACCACAAGTTTCCCACCCCAAATAGTTTTAAATTTGACACTTTAGCCGACTTTGTCGTGAGGTTTAAGTTGCTGCTTGAGTGCTGTGAATTTCGCCGGTGGGAAGATTCAACATACTGTACATCGAGTACACTTGCAATGAAAGCCGGCGGTAAGTGTTTTTCCCATCTTAAATAACCTCTTGTGGATGTAAATGTTGTAGCTCGTACATGTGAAAGCCGTCGATTAAGAAAATGTTACCATTTGACAGAGTTAGCGCTGTTAGCTCGACATACAGGCTAAACGGCGCATATTAACACATTGGCCTCAGTATTTTTGTAAAACCATCTGACCTGCTAAGAGTTGAAATAATCTAAAAGTACACCACGAATGTTGAACAGCGTGGAACTTAAAGTTGAAAATTCACACCACTTGAGCCACGGGAGGGAAATTTGGGCGCTCACTTGGGCTGACTTGTTGAGCTCGCCAGCGAGCTACCAATCCACTCTACAGTCAGTTTAGCATGTTTTGTTTAAATAGTTTTAAACGTTAATCTCATTATTTAATCGCATTAAAATCGGTGGTTTAATGAGGTGACACAATGGATTGTTATCTCTGCTTTTGAATTGTGTCTGACGTAAATGTGACAAACCACGTAAACTTTAAGAATGGGGGAAATTGCATGATGTAGACAAATGAAAATTGTTTACAAAGTAAAAACTATGCTAAAATGCAACTAAAATATGCAGTGCTAAAATAACAATAAGATACAGTGGAATAATGTGTACAATGTTTGTGAATATGATTGGACTACATTTTGAAATAAAAGTAAATTTTCTGAATTGCCACTGCCTTTTTTTTGTTATCAGTCCACTGCCATTGCCCAAAATGCTACTCCGTCCCGGTTCGAAAAAGGGTTCGCCTGCGCACGACAAACACCACCTTGCTGAGTCTGCCTGAGGAGGTCCTTCTCTATGTGTTCCAGTACTTCTCTGCTGAAGACCTGTTGTCTATCAGGGCTGTGAGTCATCGTCATCATCATTCTCCAACACACACTCGACAAGTCCACGCCATTTTTTGCAAGCACACGTTTCGCCGTGCCCCCCCATCTGTTGTGCTTCTGCTGCTGTGTTGACTAAAGTAAGCTCTCCTGGTTGCAGGTTCACTCTCAGCTGCGTGACATTGTTGACAACCACGCCAGTGTTTGGGCCCGGGCCAGCTTCAGAGACACTTGGCCCTCCCCTGAAAATTTATGGTTATTTGAAAGGTAAAAACAAAAAATATCAGCAGTTAGTTGACTCCTTTTTCTCAGTGTTTTCTCTTACCTCTACTTTTTTTTTTCTTCACAGAGCCGCAGAAAAAGGGAATTTTGAAGTGGCTGTCAAGTTAGGGATTGCTTATTTGTACAACGAAGGACGTAAGTAAAATGCAATGTGTTCTGTGATGCTGGTCAACTTGAAAATACGTTTTGCCATTCTGTGATCAATTATTAAAGAATCTACTCCTGGACCAAACTGTCACTGTAAAAAAAATAATTAGCCCATGGCAAAATATGCCTCAACCAAAACTTGGTGGCTCAATCATCAGTTGCTTTTATGAAAATAGTGGCTTATCTGTTGAGTTGTTTTATGACAACAAATTACAGTGGAACACCCCAAAAGTGCTACAAGTTGGAGTTTAACCAACATTTTCTCAATAAATATCCCTCCAACATAATTTATAGTTCAGCCATTTATTTCAAAGTTTGTTTTATACAATGACAATTAGGGGTGTTAGAAAAAAATCTATTCAGCAATATATTGCGATATTACAGTGCGCAATTCTCGAATCGATTCGATATGCAGCCGAATAGATTTTTATCGATTTAATCGGGAATATTTAACAAAACGTCTTACTTAGGGTTAGGTTTCACACAATAAGCATGTAAGAATGTTATATTAATGGAACATTAAGCCTTAATATTTTATTTCAGTGCTGTTCAAACATGAAACAGACTGCAACCTAGGGGTGTGAATTGCTTAGTACCTGGCGATTCATAGGTCACGATTCGATACCGATTAATCCTGATGCAAATCTATAAATTGATTATTGCGATTAAAACATTTTTTTACTCAAATTTAGAAAATACTAATCAGTAAACTTGTACAGTATATTTGTATGAACATTTATTTATCTGAAAATTCAGGCTTATAACTGAGCCACTGCATTGAACAAATAAATTGCAGTCTTTCACGTTTGAACAGCACTGAAATCAAATATTAAGGCTTAATGTTCCATTAATATAACATTCTTCCATGTTTAATGTGTGACTCCTAACCCTAAGTAAGACATTTTGTTGAATATTCCCATAAAAAATGTATGTTTAAAAATCGATTCGGCCGCATATCGAATCGATTCGAGAATTGCGCGCTGTAATATCGCAATATATTGCCGAATCAATTTTTTCTAACACCCCTACTGCAACCTGTTAAATACAGTGGCTCGGTTATAAGCCTGAATTTTCAGATAAATAAATACATTTTCATACAAATCTTACAGTGTACATGTACACGTTTACTGATAAGTATTTTCTAAATTTGAGTTTTAAAAATCGCAATAATCAATTTTTAGATTCGTATTGGGCTGAATCGAATCGAATTGTGACCTATGAATCGTGATACGAATCTAGGCAATTACTAGGCAATTCACACCCTTAATGACAATAAGCATTACAGTGGAATACCCCAAAAGTGGTATAATCTGAGCTTCAGTCATGATTGAGATGTATGCATAAAAAAACAACTTGAAATTTCAACCATCAATTGCTTAGGCCATCCATTGTGTAATGACACCAAATTACAGTGGAACACCCCGAAGTAGAGGAATTTGGAGTTCAACCATCAATCACTAAGCACATCTATTGTGTAATGACAAAAAACCTACATTGGCACACCCCAAAGTGCAGCTATTTGGAGTTTAACCAAGATTTTATTTTTAAATTTTTGCACAAATGTACCTCAAACCGTTGAATTCAACCATCAATTGCTAAAGTCATCTACTGTGTAATCCCAAATGTTCCTGGGGAATGTTAAGGCAATCGGAACTTCAAACCATCATACTGCATGACATCATGTAAAGATTTCATGGGGAAAAATCTGGAAGTCAACCAGCGTCACGGATCGGGTCTTGTTCATTTTATGTGGTTCCACTGGAGCAGACGAGATCGAGACGTTGAGATCATATCATTCCCCCGCAACAGCGCTACTGAGCGACGAGGGCCGCGCGGACGTGTGCGGGCGCAAAGCGTCGCACTTCTTCAGCCTGGCCGAGAGCCTGCGCTCCCCCGCCGCCGACCCCTTCAGCTGGCTCTTCATCCGGCCGCCGTGGTCGCCCACCAGCAGCTGCTGCAAGGCGGTCGTCTTTGAACGCCTCAAGGCCGAGTGCAACGACAACAAGGTGGGCTTTGGGAAGCGTGTGGCCATAAAGTTGTACACTAGGGGGAGCGGAATGGTATTGAAATTGAAGGAGTTACTGAAACGCACGTTTTTGGGAGTGATTATTGATCGTAAACTGTGTTGGAAGCCACAGATAGAATACACTAAACATAAATGAGTTCAGCCAAAGTTTTTTTTCTATTTTATTTTTTTAATACAGTTGCCCCCCTCCCCCAAATCTTTGTTTTCCCAGGAGAAGAAGGGGCCCTTGTTGCACTGCTTGGCGAGAGTGTTACAGCTATTTGAGGTGAGTCCCACTTACTTTGGTCAACACTTCATTCAGACAAATTGCAGGCATGACAAAGCACTTCTAATTAGACCAGGATCCGAGCTGAAGAATTTAGAATTTTGTGAGTGATACTCAGTGCTCCCACCTTTCTCTAGGAGGATGACAAACGCGCTGAAGCCATATCCATGTTGGAAGAGTCTTCGCGTTCGGGTTGTTTGCAGAGCTCCTATCTTGTTTGGGAGCACAACCGCAAAGCTGCTGTGAGTTTGACATTTTCACTATTCTGACAGTGAACTTAAAAATACTTGACAATAGAAAGACACATTTCAAATATTGTCAACTTGTGACAAATGAATAGCAATCAAACTGAAAAAGTTGATATCTGCGATTATAAGTAGCAGCAGTAGCAGTGGTGTCCAAACCTCGGTCCTGGAAGGCCAGAGTCCTGCAGGTTTTGGATGCTCCTCTTCCTCCTCTTCTCCAACGCACCTGAAGCTCTGCATCATCCTGATAACGATCCTGTTCATTGGAACAGGTGTGATGGAGCAGGGAAACCTTCACAACCTGCAGGACACCGGCCCTCAAGGACCGAGTTTGGACACCAATGAGTTAAAGCCACTGAGCGCAGAAAATTGAATTTTGGATCGCTACTGGCCCACTCGCAGGCATGCACGCGCTCTCTCTCACTCTGTCCTTCGCTCTCTCTCTCTCTCTCTCTTGCCCTCTTTCGCACTCTCTCATCGAAGAAATTGTAATCCCTCAAAATAATCCCCATTTTTAACAAATGTGCCTGTAATCTGATTACATGTTTTTTCCTGCAACTGTAATGGAATACAGTTACATTTTTTTTGCAATCTGATTACGTAACGGTGGTACATGTATTCCGTTACTCCCCAAGCCTGTCTATCGCGGTACATATTGATCTAGTATTATGGCCTAGCCCTTTATGCAAACGACCATCATTAAGATGCCTGGCAGAGAGGCGTCTGTTGGTCAATAAGTCGTGGGTAGGGATCTGCAGTACCTCTGCGGTCACAGCGGACTGTGTTTTTGTTGTTTGTCGGAGGGGAAACCATTGAGTTTATGGGGACTTTTTGAAAGGACGGCATTCTCTATGGGATAGGTGTTGTTGTAAGACACCTCCTGTGTTTAACAGATGGTCTTTCCACCTAAACATAGATTTCTTCTCAGTCCTCAACCATATTTCTCCTCTGTCAAGAATATGTAGGTTGCTTGGTTTCCCCATTATGTGACTGCATACACCACCAGATTGCTTTTGTGAGAACGGGGTGTCAGCTGTTTGGTAGGATGTATCAGCCTTTGTTTTAGGGTGTTGCCTGGTTTGAAGTCTACTGGAATGTAATGGTAGTTTAAAAATCCTTCGGAGTTTCTCAGACAGACCTGATACCTATAGAATGGCAAGATTGTTGCATCTGACACTCGTTGCTTCTCTTTCACCTTCCTGGAGTCTTACAGTGTAAAGACTCACACTGTAATGTGTTAATGTGGGGGGTTGTAGTCGACTTGAAAAAATAGCTATTATCAGCAGTTTATATAACAGTACATCTTTTGTACACTTACTCATATTAAACTAGTAAAATATGAAATTTGAATATTCAATAGATGTATTGGGAAGGGGTGACTACTTTTGGACATGGACCCTTTTGTAATTTATTTATTTATTTTTAAACAGGCAATTTTTTTCCAAATGAAAATTTCTACAGATCTTCGGTCTTGAGTCATTTCCAGTTAACAGCTGAATACAATATAATTTTAATTCAAGATTTTGCTTGGCATGACTCATTTTTGGGCTTAACTTGTAGGTATTGTTATATATGCAAAGAGCTGTTTTCCCACAACACAGCAAAAGACAAATTAAAAAAATAATTGATGCCATGCATTGCATCCTGGCTGTTATTTTTTGTTCAACATATTTCAAATAAAATCAGTCAATTGTTTTAACAAGATAACATTTTATAAATGCCATTTGTAGGGGTGTGAAAAAAAATCGATTCGGCAATATAGCGCCATATTACAGCGCGCAATTCTCGAATCGATTCGATAAGCGGCCGAATCTATTTTTAAACATAATTTTTTTTTATGGGAATATTCAACAAAACGTCTTACTTAGGGTTAGGATTTACACATTAAGCATAGAAAAATGTTATATTAATTAGACATTAAGCCTTAATATTTTATTCTAATGCTGTTCAAACATGAAACAGATTGTTTGTTATAAGCATAAAGTTTCTGATAAATAAATACATTTTCGTACAAATCTTACAGTGTACATGTACAAGTTTATGGATTAGTATTTTCTAAATTTGAGTTTGAAAAAAAACAAAATCGCAATAATCAATTTATAGATTTGTATCGGGATTAATCGGTATCAAATCAAATCGTGATCTATGAATCATGATACGAATTGAATCGCCAGGTACTAGGCAATTCACACCCCTAGCCACTTGTGTCAGAATAATCGAAATATATGTATAGCATTTAGAAAAAGAGCTCTTCAAATCACGACAGCTATAAAATACATGAAAAACGTCTAAATTGGTCTTGTGTATTATAATTAACTGCGTAAACGGTATGAATTTGTTTGCGCCATACTAAAATGTTATTTAGTGTGTTATACCCCAAAACAAAACACCATTGATTTTCTTTTCATGGGACATGTGTTATTTGTGTTTCTCTTGTGACTTGCAGATGTCAGATCCAGGCCGGTACCTCGAGTGTATTCGAACCCTCAGGGACTGCGCTGCAAGAGGATGCTGGGAAGCACAGGTGTGTACGCAGGAATGTGTGTCCAATAGATGTGACAAACTTTAATTTAAAAAAATCAAGCTTCTGTGATGTGTTTTTTATTTTAAGTATGAAAACTAGCATTCTTTGGTATTGTACTAACATAAAAGAAACCACACAGTAATGATGTAGTTAAAGGTAATTAAGAGAATAATCCACCAGTTTGTAGATCTATACAATCAGCTTTGTTCTGCCCCTTCTGGTGTGTCATGGCCACTACAGGCAGTACAATACATGCATGAAGACACAAAGATGACTGTCAAATCCATTCTGTATGATACAGTCATTTTCATTGTTTTGCAGAGAATAAAGCCTATACAGCTATGAGTTTTATTCTTTTAGCTGTACGTCTTACTTAGTGCTGTCAAAGTTAAAGCGTTAATTAATCACAAAAAAATATCGCATTAATCACGAATTAACGCAGATTAATCGCACTATTAATTTTGATAATAGATGATCCTTTAGCGTGACAGCGGACGGCTACGTTTAAGGTAGCACAGGTTGTGTTTGAGCAATGAACATAATTACGTGCATTAAAGTAAAGCATTTCATAAATGTTTGCGTATTACATTTAAAATATCTGATCATGTCAAAATATTGGGGTCATTTTTAATGTAATCAAGTAATTAACTGATTTAAAAAAAAAAAAAGAAGAGGAGGATGAGCGTGTGCAGTGGATACAAATTATTTGAAGACGTCCTCAAAACATTAAATGTCAAAAGAATTAACACATAACCAATGCTCTTCAAATTTGGCGGGGGAAAAAATGTTGATTAAAAAAGCCTTTTTTATTAAGCGATTAATCGTGATGAATCAAAATTCTAAGATGTGATTAATCTGATTTAAAAAATTTAATTGTTTGACAGCTCTAGTCTTACTACAATTTTAGTGTGCTAATTAGAGGTGCAACGATTAATCGACACCTAAGCTAATATCAAATGAATCGAATTGTTTTTGACAATACATTAATCATTTAAGGCCTATTCTCAGATGTCTTTATTCTTCTATGAAAGCAGACTGGTTATCATTGTGTTGAATCAAAATAAGGCATTTACTTTTGTCTCATTTATGACGCGTTACGTACTTACCAAGCCAGTAAGCAAATCATAGAAAAAAATGTTGGTTTGCATTTTCTGCACCGTCAATTAAAAAAACTTTGACTGCCAAAAACGTTAAATAACGTTTAGTAAAATCCTATGGAGGAGTGCCAAAGACGTTAAAAGACGTTTGTTTTAAAACAGAGGTGAAACTAACCATTTTCTATTGTTGATTACTGAAAAACGGAATAAGGTAGAAACAAACTTATTTTTTCTGATGAAAGATGAGAGTCCAATCTTTCATTTGGCAGTATGTGTGTTTCCATAGTCCAAACACATACTTTTCTGTGGACCTTGAAAGATCAGTCAAAATGCTTAAATCGGCTGGCACCCACGGCATCCCTTTTCTGAAAACGTCTGGCAGTCAAAGAGTTAATAAAATCTGAATGAATTTCTGTGCCACCATCCACAACCAATAACTCAAATTTTCACTTGTAACTCACAATCTCAAATCGGCAGAGTGACAGTTGGCCTCCCTAAAAATTCACAAGTGGCGTCACTCTTCAAATGAGTGTACTAATCCACAGCGTTCTCCTTTTTAACGTAGGCCCCTAACAGCTTGCCTCTGTCCATGCAGGTCTCCCTGGCCAAAGTGTGTAGCAATGGCAATCCGCTGGGTTTAGAGACTAAAGCCTGCTCAGACTTGGTGTCGCAACTTTTCATCACCTCCCAAGAGGCAGAGCGGCGTGGCAGTCACAGTATCCTCCGACAGGGCATTAAGGACAGCATGAGGTAACGGCAAATCGCCCACGATCATAACGCTATCCCATCGTTGGCCGCTCGGTCCTCACTCTGTCCTTTTTTCTTTTTTGTCTCACTCTGTAGGTACATTCTGGTGGACTGGCTGGTGGAGGTGACCACCATGAAGGATTTTTCCAGCCTGACACTGCATGTGACCGTCGGCTGCGTAGACCGCTATTTAGCGCTCCGCTCCGTTCCCAAGGTTCGCCTTCAGCTGCTGGGGATCGCCTGCATGGTGGTTTGTACACGGTAAGAATTCAAACGACTTGCTTGTCATCCCTTTTTTAGGGTTTTTCCACACTCAAATTTAGGTAGAGGTATTTTGTATGCGGAAACAAAGAGCTGATTTTCTTCTTCTTCTTTTTTAAATCTTTGTAGCTACATCAGTAAGGATATTCTTACCATAAGAGAAGCAGTGTGGCTCACGGACAACACCTACAAGTATGAAGATCTGGTCCGAATGATGGGAGAGGTCGTCTCTGTGCTGGGCGGGAAGATCAGGGTGAGTCTAGACTCTAACTACCCCCCCAAAAAATCACACTTTTTTGTATTTATTAGTGTTTTCCCCAAATAAAACAAAATCACACCATTTGTTGAATAAAAAGTAGCCCACATTTCCAACTGTGAATTGTTTCCTGCAAAAAATAAATAAATAAACAAAACTAGTTTTTGGATTGCATTTGTTTAAACATCTCTAATGAAAAAGCTACGTTTTTAAATTGAGAATTGTTTTTTTATTTAAATAATAAAAAATCATTTATAGATTTTTTTTATGTCTTTCTGATTAAAAAAAAAGAAGAAGAAAAAAAGAAAATGTGTTAAATGAAAAATGTGAATCTCAAAAAGGTTTGGTTTCCTTTCCTTTTACCAAAGGCTCCCACCCCCCAAAAAATGTGTATGTATATGGTACTGTTAGGCCACTACAAATTAAATGAATAGTGACGAACTAGGAAAAATGAGTGAGTGAAGTGTATAAATAGAGTGAAATGGAACACATTCTTCCTGTTTACCTTCAATATTTAGTGTTTTATCCACTTTAATCAAACTATCCATTCTATTGCCATTCAAACAAATGATTTATTTTTAGTTTGCCGATCTTTAGGTCACTACCCAATGGACTATATGCTACGGAGGAGGAGGCGGCACTTCCGGGTTTTCACCCATCAACTTTGTTTTTGTTTCCGGTTTGCGACGTGTGGGCCGCGTCCCAGTACTTGCGCTTCCGACTTTGCTCCCCTCGGTTGCGCGTTCCCGTCGACGGGTGCGAGGCTGCGAGTGTGTAGTGTCTGCCTCGGTGTCCGAAGCATTTCAGATAGCCGAGACACCCTCCCGCCGATGAGCGGGAGCGCACGGTTGGGGGGATGGGTCGGGGGTGCGAGTGTTGGAAGTCCGTGGCATTTACCCCATTGGTTACTGTTGCTTTCACGTCATAATCACTGAGTCCATGGCTCGGCCTGACTCGGAGTTGACCACACATACGGATTTGTGATTTATTTTTATTTTTTTACATTTATGATTGTCTGCTCCAACCATATTCCTCAGCATATCAAGGATGAACAATCCCTGTTAATACACCCACATTGCAAGATAATCATTTTGACTAAAACGATAATCTCTGTCTTTTACTGATAGACGTGATCAATAGGGAGAGAAAAATTTCTTTCTGCCATGTGCGGGTGTACCTAATAAAGTGGTGGACAGGTCTATATAACGGGTAGTTAGTACACTGTTGTTTTAGTTGGTGACCCCAACAGTTTATTGCATCCTATTTACAGTGAGGTTACATTTATAGTCTGCCAATAAATGCATTGAACAAAACGCTAATTGTAGTTATTCTGTGCGGTCCACCTCAGAGCCCCACACTTCTGGACTACGGCGAGGTGCTGCTGTCCCTCCTCCCCTTGGAGCTCCGGACCACGCACCTCTTCAGCTACATCTGCGAGCTATGCCTCCTCCACTCCACCCTGACGACGACCCCCGCTAAGATGGCCTGCGCCGTGCTGCTGCTCACCAGAGCGCTGCATCACTACGGTAAAGCGCCGCCGTCCTGCCCGGTTGAGGAGCCGCATTTGTCGTTTTGCTGGCATGATCCATTAATTTCATTTTGATGTACGCAGCACCCGTCTGGCCCAGTCAGTTGGTGGACTACACCGGCTTCTCCAAGCAAGACCTCACCCAGCTGGCTACGCTGCTTTATGCCAAGTGGTAAGCCGCTCTCACGGCGCACAATCGCTCACTATTGCGCAGCCCTGCTTCACACGCGGATGCTTTTCCCCACCAGTATCATGGTTGATGTATGCCTCCTTTGTGCTGTTCGCTGAGCCGCTCGCTGCTTTCACTACAACCTATAATTTCCGTAGTTGCCAAGGAAACGGTCTGCGTTGATGGATTTTTATATTAATGTTGAAAAGTAGTTTTATTACATCTCTGCGGTAAAAGATTGTATGCTAGACTTAGTTTATCTGAATTCTTTTGATACTACTACAAACATTGCTTTTCCGATTAATAACAATTTTGTGACGGCGACAAAACGAATGCACTTTGAATTCATTGCTGGGGGAAATTGGAGAGGATTGTGTTCCACATTAGAGCTTCCACTGTGTTTTACTGACTGCACAACGCCGCAACCTCTAATCTTGATGACGTGCTTACCCTCCTTCTTATATCAAATCCTTCGCTTGGCATTAATAACACAGAAAATTGGAAAATAATGACCATCGATTAGTAATCTGTCTCTCAGCACGTTCAATGAAGTCCGACTCATGAGCTATAAGATTATTTCATGTCTGGTGGCCAAGGAAAATTAACCCGAATCCTAAAACATATTATTATTATATTTAACTCCATGGTTGATGAGCATTGCGGTTTGTCACAAAGAGTGCACGAATGCCATTTTCTTGACTGTTTTGTCCCATTTCCTTCCTCAGTTTCACTCAAGATGCTCCCAAAGATTACCGACACGTGTCGCTCACTGGCGTGAAGCAGCGCTTCGAAGATGACATCTACCAGCACATCAGCAGGGAGAAAGTACATACACCTTTACAGTCTCTTCAATCTCCCAAAAATATCATGTGTGTGTGTGTGTGTCTTAAAAAAGTGCTTGCTTTCCAAGGTGATGGATTATAAGGAGCTGTGTCACATCCTTGAGATTCCTGAAGTGGAACCTCAGTTGGAGCCTCCCAGTCCCACAGGCCAACCTGCGGACATCCACGCCTTCCTTGCCTCGCCTTCCAGCACCAGTAAAAGGTAACGCACACAAAATTCTCATCACAATACAGCTACATGATGTGAACATGCACCTTCTTTACAATCAGTTTCTGTAAACTGCTTCAAATATGAGCTAAAGTCAAACGTGGGGCTGCATGGCGAGCTCGTGGTTAGAATCTTTGCCTCACAACCTGAAGGTTCTGGGTTTGAACTGCTTATATGAGTATTTTTGTGCTCTTTTGACAAACACTGCTGTAAGATGCCATAAGAGGGGAGGAAAAAAGTAATTGGCGCCCAAAAAAAAAGTGTTTGAGATACATTTTGACTAAGAATAACCTAATTCAGTGCAGCTCTGCTTACCTGGGGCTTGAACATAACGGCTGAGGCATCACACTCATGGGGGGTGATTGGACTACTGTATTTTTGCATGATAAAATGAAGTCTGGACATTGTTTGAAAGCACTGTGTAATATTAAAGTATTAGTTTGGTGCCAACTAGGAACTATTTTGATATGAATTACGGAGCATCTGCTGCCAACGTGGGTCAGCTCTACGTAATTATAAACCTTGTTAGGGAGGCGTCAGTTACTCAAGGATTTTTGCTGTCCCCAAAAGGTTTACTTGTAATACATAATTGTATACGTAACTTGTTTTCTCGATTGTAAACCCAGTAAGTACAGTTTCCATAAAATGTCCCCTTTAAAGTACACAAACAAAGACAGTGTGTACAAAAGGTGTGAGTCAACATGACAAGTCCTCTTACTCCTGGCTTTGCTCATTTAGCTTGCATCACTTCAACTTTCCTCCTTTCATCCACAACAGACCTAAGCTGTTTAGTCCAGAAGGTGTTTATTTGATCCATCTGTGAGACAATCCAATGACTCACCCTCTCATCTCCTCCCAAGGAGGCGCGATGACGGCATGCAGGCAGACAGAGGCAGCCGAGTAACCACGCCCACTGCAGAGCTGTCCAATCAGGAGCAGAGGCTGCTGGGCGACATCCTGGACTGGAGTCTGGACACTTCCTCCTCCGGCTACGAGGGCGACCAAGAGGAGAGCGAGGGGGAGAAGGATGGAAATTGTGAGTCACATGGCAATACATTGGGAATTTGAATGTAGCTTGTGTTCATCCACCTATGGGTTTTACAAAAAAAAAGACGAAGCCCTTCCTCAGCTCAATGAACAGGCGAAGGCGAGACCTTTTAACTCATTCACTGCCATTGACGGTTATAGACGTCAAAAATTCATTTGAACTATTTCTAATAGATTAACATTTTTTCCCACTTTTGTTAACAAGAGTATGAAAACCTATTTTTTTTATTGTACATTTAAAACAGATATAAAATTTGTGATTAATCATGAAGTCATGCAATTAATTATGATTTTAATTGCCCGACGCTCCTAATTTTGAATTGTAATTAATCACATGACTTCAATAGTTAACTCGCGCTTAATCATAAATTTTATATAGTTCTAAATGTACAATAAAAAAAAAAAGTCTAGGTTTTCATACTCTTGTTAACAAAAGTGGGAAAAAATGTAAAACTAATAAAAATAGTTCTAATGATTTTTTTTTTTCAATTAAAAAAAATTTAATATATTTTTTTTTAAATACATATACATATATATATACACACATATATATATATATATATATATATATATATATATATATATATATATATATATATGCCCTTTTTTTTGTATGTGGGTGAGTATGTGTATGTGCGTGTGTGTGTGTGTGTGTGTGTGTGTGTGCGTGCGTGCGCGCGAGCGTGTGTGTATTCATCAGTTCACCTAAAGCCCATTAAAAAAAAATCCCATACTAATAATATAATATAATAATAAATTGCCAGATGCAGAAACATCAATGTAAGTTATCACGATGTAGTGGCTCTCGCTAACAGACAGAATTAAGTAACCGGAATTAGGTTAAAAAATTCTATATACGTAGACCATGTTTCTATAAATTTTGATATTTGGTTTTTATTTGAGGCAGATATTTTTTCCATTAAAATGTGATTTATGAGGAGGTTAGACCATTGGTCGATATTCAGAGTTTGTTTATTTTTCCAGTTAACAAGAATTGTTTTTTTAGCGATAGTAAGGGCTACAAGTGTAGATTGAAATTGTTTATGTGGTAAATCAGTTGTTGTTAGGTCACCTAGCAAACACAAGTTTGGAGATAAAGGTATCCTACAGTCCAAAATAGTTCTAATGATTTTTTGACGTCAATAGCAGTGAATGAGTTAATGGGTGCCTTGCTTTATTTTTCCAATTGGTACCATTAGACACTGTGTGCACTGTGCAGTCATCTAAATGCTATGAAAACAAAGTACGTATGAACACAATATCACTTCAAAGGTCAGAACAAAATAAAATAAAACATACAACTTATTTTAAGAAGCACAAAGAAAATTACCTCATTCTGCTTACCAAGCAAGCTCATCTAAGAATTAAGTCTTAAGCTCAGTTTTTTTCCTTTGAAACTTGTGTGGTTTGACTCGAGATTTTGAAATTACATTTCTATCTGATCATGTTTAAATGTGTCTATGTTGTCTTCTTTTGAAAGTCTCAGACAGAATTAGTTTCTTCCTAGGACATCTCGGCGGCATTGCCTCGAAAGAAGAAATGTCATTTACAAAGCGGCAATTGGCACGACATGGAGTACATGTAATTTCACACAATGTCGATGTTGGTTTGACGTATAAAATAGTGCCACAGTTGCTTCCAATACAATAGGAGAAGTGAATATGGAGTGTAAACATGACACTCAAAGGGCCTCGAAATTACTCGTAATGCATCTGCGCCATTAGAGCATGACTCAGCAGTCCATTTGGACCATTGTGTTACTGCCTGGAGATGACTCAGCACTCGTGGTCACGTTCACTGCCGAAACCCTGGGACTCATCGCACATCTTTCTCTTTTTGACAGTTTCCATAATATCCATCAAAATGGACGCCGTCACAAACGCTGGTCAAGAGAATTGCCGATCGCTGTCCAGCGACGAAGACGGCTTCAGCGAGGCTGAAAGAGACCAGGCCCGGCACACCAAAGAGCGGGACGGCCTTTTCTTTTCCATGGACCGTCACAGTTCGGGCTACTCGTCGGTGCAGAGCGTCAGCCCCACATCTTCGTCTTGCATCTCCACTTCTCTTGTCCAGTGCACGCTCCAAACTTTCCCCACTTCCCTCAACAAGGCCGCCTCCGCTCATTCCCAGCCGGGCTTCCGCCTTTTGGTCCCCATGCAAAGGCCCCGGGGCCACTCCAGCAAGCAAGTGAAGCGGAAAAACTCTGCGGCACACAGTGGAGGTGAGGTGAGGAGGGAAGAAGATGAGGAGGAGGAGGAGGAAGAAGAAGATGAGCAGTATTCATCCAATGTGGGCTTTCGGATTCTCTAGATTGCGAATGTCAGTCGGGATATTCAAATTTGGGTGCCATTTCAGGATGTACATAAAAGGCATGTTAAATTAAGTTCCCCTGTAAAGGTTGTTTTGCATTTTAGGTTCATCGTGAAATGTCATCCCATATATGTAAGAATGCCTTTTAGTTGAGCTCAAAAAGCCAAACAATCTCAATTTGGACCAAAGGCATTAATAAAATATCTTATTATGTAACAATATAAGTAATGGATGTATTGGTAAAAAGGGAAAACCAATAGAAACAATTTCATCGAGCATCAAAAGTATCTGAATTAAAAAAAAGAAAAGAAAAACTAAGTATGGTGGTGAGATAACTAACTGAGTGTACCTTCTTACACCTCACGTCGGGACCATCGCAAACAGGGCCCCCCTTGTACGCCATATTAGGTGCTGGTTTAGTTATTTAGTCAATTTGGTCCCATTCTGCAGAAAGATTGAACAAAAGGCGGTTTGTTAGTTCGCTAAATGTAACCTCTTGGCAGCACTGATACAGTATGTTTCATTTTTGTTTACAGGGGAAAAAAATCAACCATACCTCCCATAAACTAAATCCTGTGGTTATCTATTATGAAACCACTGGCTTTACTCAGGACCTTTTTCTTTAAAAAACAAAAAAAACGATGACCTCATTGGATGGTTGCAAACTGTGAGGAAACCTTAACTTGGGTTATTTTGGATTTTGTTAGTTTTTCAAATGCACTGTCCATACAAGCGCATCTTGTATTTGCCAAACCACTGAACACGCTGTGTGCCAAAGGTACTGTGTAACCATTTTATGTTAGGGGGGAAAACTGTGAATGTCAACATGTGCTCTTCAGTGATCGCTACAGCGCACTAAAAAGACACACTGCCAGTCTACACAATCAAATATTATTTATTTTTATTTTTTTTCCCCCCCCCAAGTAATTTTCTTGTGTAAACATGACTTTGTTGTTGGGGGAAAGAGGTCGGACACATGCAGGATCTTCATGTTGATGCTATGGTGGCTCACTGAACATTCATATTATATCAATATTAGTAGAATGGACTGGTTCTCTCGTGTGTTTTCTTTAATGTACATAGTACTTGTATGTTTAAGTGAGGAACAAATGTGCCACTACTACTTGAAAATGTGTTAAAATTAAAATTGTCATTACACACATTAGGCAGCATTTTTCTACCGTACAGTACACAGCTGTGATGTCCTTGAAAGTGTTTTTTCAAATAAATCCATCATGGATTGTGAATTTATTCTTTGGATCTGAAGCTTTTTCCAATTAAACTACAGTTAGACTTGATGTTTACTAATAAAATCACGCATAAGTGCTTGTCTTACTCCCTATCCCCCATTCAAATGCCTGTTTTTCATTAAATAAATGCCAACACTTTTTCTACCATTAAATTCACCTTTAATCTGTACAATTCAGAGCTTACTAGAACATCTTAACTTTATTTCTAATTCACCAGGTAATATGGTAGCTGGCAGGTATTTTAACAAGAGTTTAAATGTGATTGGGTCATTCTGAACACGACCACATCCCCAGTTGTAAGAGTGTGTGCACACTTGTGCGACCACATTATCTCTATTTTTTAAGTTGTGCAGACCCTCGTGAGAATACGGTGGATGGATGGAGGTTATAGGTCACAATGGCTGAACTTTGGAGTAACATTTTTAGTCTCAATTTTTAATGTAACATAACCTGGAATTTGAACAGGGGTGTGTATACTTTTTATACCCACTGTAGAAGATATGCAAAAGCCTAATCTTGCAATTCGAAAAATTTATTCTAGAGGAACTGACAATAGTAATTTATATTATTATTACGATATATATATATATATATATATATATATATATATATATATTTTTTTTTATATACGATTATTATGTTACTGTACTTAAGTAAATTTCAGAGTCAAATCAGATACCTGCTAGTCTTTTTACACAAATACCAGAGTGTGTACATATCCTGTACAGTAGCTATATAATGTAAGGGTGCTATTTTTACGACGGCGGTGACGTAGCCCAAATTATTTCTCGACAGATTGGCGCGCCGAAGTCACGTGAGCCCGGTGCTCCACTGTGAGTCACGTGGTGCGTTTTGTTGACCATTCCGCTGTAATTTCGCGATGTATCCGCGAGCTCGCCGCCTCTCGGGAGCTAGTGCGCCGTCATCGCCTCGCTAGCAGACTGGCAGGCTCGCAGGGCGAAACCCTGTGATGGGGGAATGCGAATTCTAATGCTATTACAGGAGCTCCGGATATAAGAAAGAAGAAAAAGGTCACAGTGATGTTTTTATTTTTGTCAAATTAAGTCAACGAGGGAACGGAGAAAGGGGACCGCAAACCTGTGAAGTTCACCTGCAAAGAACAACGATACTGAGGTAATTTTGCTATTTACTCGTATAACATGCCAAAAATTAACGTAGGATAATGTTTTAAAGGTGAAAGGAGGAGGCGTATCCGTGAGACTATGTAATTCGGCGAATTTTGACGCTGACCCTCAGTTCCATCTTTTAACATTCGTCAGGAAGCCTGTAGACATTGACGAGCAGGTTTGTTGTCCAACCACAGGACTTTAAATCCGCACTGGGCCAATCAGGGAGCACGGAGGCGACAACAAGGAACCAACGTCTTGAGGCGTTTCTGGTTACTTCTTTAGAATACTAATAAGTGGATATCAATTTACTAACAATTTATGGTTATTATGCTTAAGTGCGCAAGTATACTGTTAAAACCTAAATGCATAATGACGGTGAATTGCATTCGTTAAAAAAAAGGGGTGGGGGGTTGTTATCCAATCAAGAGGGCTAAAATCGCGATTGGCCAATCAGAGAGGATAAAGGCGGGACTAGGGACGAGTGGCAACAAGGAAACGTTCGCGTCTTGAGGAATTTTTATTTCTTAAAAAAATATTTCGTAAGAATACTGCCAAATATACTAATCCACTATATGGTTATTACACTTAAGATACTTTGCTTAAATTAAACGTGATAATGAAGGGACATTGCCGTTTAAAGAAGCCTTTTCTTTCTTGGTTGTTTTTCATATATCTTCCTCCTACTGGGATTTTTTTTGTCACCCTATGAAATAATTTCTATCCACTAATGACTTTTAGCCGCATGTTCGCCCTCTTTCTCTTCTTGCATTTGTTAAAAAAGAAACCGAGACCGCATTTCTCGATTGACTTTGTACCTCGTTGTAACTGTATACTTCATCTCGCGTTTTTGATTAAACTTTGCTTCCCCCCCCCCCCGCGCTACTAGCGTGACAGGAGTTCATCATACAGTTGAAAATGGCTATTGCAAGGCAGTTTGGACTCTTGGTCTGGAAAAACTACCTTCACCAGGTAAGTTGGATAAAGATGCATGATCTGGTGCAAGTGTCAATTGGGTGAGCAAGGATATGTGCATGTTTTTAGATCACAGCGGTTGTAAATTGACTCACACTGCTGATAATAGCCAGTTGAACGTGGACACTTTCATATAACATCTTTTATAAGTTTTATATGAATCTGTAAGGCATAAAACTGCATGAAAAAAATAACCTGAGATAATGTAATGGCACGAGTTTGTGCACCCTTTTATAACTGAGGATGTGGCTGTGTTTAGAATTAACCAGTTATAGTCAAACTCATACTAAATGAGAGTCATCAGACACTGATACCATTTAATGTTGATCTGATTAACCCTAAATAAAGTCCAGATGTTGACTATTAGTCTTTCCCTGACATTTGTGTAATCACATCTGAGAGCACAGGCTGTGGTCTGCAGTGTGCTTTCAAATCATCAGAAGGGTCTTATTGTTCACTGTCAGTCAGGAGAACGGTACAATAGATTTCCAAGGCATTGAATATGCCATGAAACACAATGAAGATAGTCATCATTAAATGGCGAAAATATGTCACAGCAATGACATTACCAAGAACTGGACGTACCTCCAAAAATGAAAAGAAAACTGGTCAGGGCGGCCGCCAAGAGACTGACAGAAAGCTTGTAGGAGCTGCAGGAATTTCTTAGTACATGACAACAGTCTTCCTTTATCATCTTACATCTGGCCTATGGGATAAGGAGTCAGAAGCCTTATCTTACAAAGAAAAACATACTATATTTTGTAAAAACACACCTGTAATATCCTAAATATAAGTAGGAAAATGTGTTATGGACCAATGAAATCAAAGGTGAACTTTTTGGTCATAATCCCAAAAGTTTTTTTTTTAATACCGCTTTCAACTCGACCATATGATGCGCAAAGCGCTTCACAATGCCAGCTGCTGACACGCAGGGCGCTGCCAGGTCCGCTCGGACCAAATTGGGGCTCAGTGTCTTGCTCAAGGACACTTCGACATGGTCACCGGGGTGAGAATCAAACCCACAACCTCACGCATGGGAGACGATCACAGGGGACTGTGGAGGAACTTATGAACAATTCAACATAGGAATCCGTGTGTTAGCATAAAACCTTTCGGGGTAATCAGAGTCAGGTGTGTGCTGACTCCCACTGAGCATGAGTTTGAATATGATTATGAACACAACCTCATCCCTAGTCATAAGAAGTTGCACATTGAACCACATTGTCTCAGTTGTATGGTTTACTTTCCCTCCTGAATTTTTTTTTTTTTTTAAATTGAGTTGGACAGGTTATGGATCACATTAATGTTGGAAAAAGTTTTGAAATTGCAAAAACTGTCAGTAGACTTGGACTTTTTATAACCCTTGAAGATGAATGTATGAATAGCAAATGGTACCGCATAATACCGCATATCTGCGTACGATATGTGATTGCAAGGCAGGATGCTATTGACTCACTTATGAATAGCTTCTGTAATGCCTACATCATGAAGATAATACATCAAAGTCACCCTCAACTAGTCTCTATGAGCACAGACTATTGGCACGTCAGGCTTTGTGCTTTTCTGAATGGTGGCTTTCCAATATCAGTTCAAGTTTGCACAATGTGGCACGTATTCCGATATGCACCCAGTGCTTTTTAGTACAGCTATGTTTTGTTACACCATTGAATTTTATTCTCAACTATCCCTGTGGCTTCACTCTGGTAAAACAGTGCAAATCTCAGCAGTGCATCCCTGACACAGGCTCAGTTTGTATGTTAAATGACCTCATCTGCATTACTAAAGCAACATGTTATACCAGACCATTTATAACAAACTGGTGTTTCCGGTCGTCCCTGTCCTGTAAGCTTGCTGTCAACCGCATTTAGCACTAAGGTGAAGGCGAGGACGCCATCTGTACAGCCGGTATATTGTGAAGCAGTATGGCATTGATTGAAATGTGATCACATGACCGAATTAACTTTGCACTAAGAAGTCCTTGTGTGTTCCAATCACTCATCACAAGAAGCCAATTATGCCGCCATTAGTTAGGAGGCGTTTTGTAAGAATGCGTGGACCCAACCTTTAATTTGTATTTATCAAACAATCCCATTTAAAATTGGGTTGTCTTTGTAGTGTTCTCTCTCCTCCCTTGTGGCTTCACGTCTTTAATTGAACCTTTTGATGTAGTCATTTAAATCTGGCAGTCATCTAGCGCCTCCTGTTAACTAAAAAGTCACCTTTTCGTACTCATTGTATCTAATATATTACAACTTATCCTGCATTAGAGATAATTGAGAAATAGACAATTTAAGATGTCTGTCAAGGGAAAGTAGTTCTTTGGAAGCTCATGTGATACCACAAAGCGCTGGATGGATACAGTATATCGCTGTAAAATGTAAAAGTAGATTTTCCGCAAACAAAGCAAAATTTCTTCTGAAACACTCAAGCCCCAAGTGGGATGTTTCCTACTTCCTCAGAAGCCTCAAATGTGGCAATTTAGTTCCTCTCGTTATGTGAAACCCATGACCGATAACACATGACCAATAACCCCATGATCTCCATTTACCCCCCACGCAGAAACGTCAAATCCTGGTAACGCTGGTGGAGATCATCTTGCCGTTGCTGTTCTCCGGCATCCTCATCGTGCTGCGCCAGCAGGTGCCTTTCAAGGACTTCCCCAACGCCACCGTCTATGAGAGCTTCGCGGTCGGCGCCTTGCCCAAAAACTTCCTGAGGCACTTGCAGTTGGCCTACGTGCCGGCCAACTCCAGCGCCGTGCGGCAGGTGGCGGAGGACGTGCGACTCAACTTAGCCATAGCTTCAGGTGGGTTGTAGTCGGGCACCCCCTGAGTTGGCAAATGGGTCTGCTTGCTGTCTAGTGTCCAACGTTCCATCCATTGTCTGTAGAAGCGGTTCTCAAACTTTTTACACCAAGTAGCACCTAAAAAAACAATTTGGCTTACCAAGTGTCACCATCATGACATAAATAAATGCACATGCCCGCTCATCCACAAACACACATTCAACAATTCTCAAGCGGACTTGAATATTTACAAATGATAAGTAAATCATGATAAATGCACACACACACATGTAAATCACAGCTAAATTTGTGGATCTGAAAAACGTGAAAATTGTGGATATATTTGTGTGAATAATTTTGATACAAATCTCACCCCCCCCCCCCCCCTCATACTATAAGATCATTTTAATGTCTTCCTTTAAAATTATATAAAACAACCAGCCACTGCTTGTTGCAGAAAAACATATTTTTACAGTAAAATGTTATGCAAATATATCTTGAGTCACTGTCAGTCTTTACGTTATACGAAACAAAGGTATGCTAAGTATGCTATTCTAAAAAAGAAAACAAAAAAAGAAGGTATGCTAATTAAGCTACACTCTAAAAACAGTTGGCTCAAAAATTGGACCGACCCACTAACTTGTATCAATTTTACCCAACTTTGGGTTGTTGTGTACAAAACAGCCCCAAAACTGTGTTGTTTTATACAAAACAATTCACAAAGTTGGGTCAAATCGACCCAAGTTAACAGGTCATCCTAATTTTGAGCCAGATTGGGTTGTTCTTGACCCAGCAGTTTTAAGAATGTACACTCTACAAACAGTTGGCTCGAAAATAAGCCAAATTGGATCAAAAAGGGACTGCCCAACTTTTTGGGTTATTCAATTGACCCAAATAGTTGGGTCACAAAAGTACTGGTTGCTTAGTACTACTATTATTACTAATTTAAATTGAACGAACTGTTTGGGTTGAATAACTCAAAAAGTTTGGTCTGTTCATTTATGATCACAATTAACCCAAAGAGTTGAGTATAATGAATAACCCACAAAACAACCCAAAATGATTTGGTTACCTTGTGGGTTATTAATTTCATTTGGCTCAAGTTTTTATGTTGAATTACTCGAAAAGTTGGGTCGGTTCATGTTTGACCCAATTCAATTGGGTGATTCTTTTAACCCAAACAGTTGGGCCACAAAACAGTTGTTTGTGGGTTGTTTATTTGACCCAACGTTTTGGGTTAAATAACTCAAAAAGTTGTCGTCCATTCTTGACCCAGTTTGGGTTATTTTTGACCCAACTGCTTTTAGAGTGTATACATCAACAAAGATGGTCATGCTGAATGTATCGCCTCCAAAAAAAAGGGTGTGACCTACTGAAAAAGTTTGTCCTACCAGTGCAACATTTAGTGTAGAGCCCTGAATACACAATACCATTTTTTGTTGTTTACTGGTTGGATGCTGTATAATAAAAGGGAGTGGGATGTTAATAAACACTTGATAGGCTGTGTAGATCAAGCTCATGCATAATATACAGTAACATTTCACCATACGAACCTCATTTTGGTGTTCAGCAATGACAGAAATTGGCTCACATGCCCAATTTGTTTTTGCCGGCCTCACAGTCTTGAGGAGGGAAACGGGTACTGCTTCCTTGACACCATTCTTATTCAAAGCTGGGAATACTGGTTGCTCTGGAAACTGGGTCAACAGAGTAAAAGGTGCCACGCCCTGCTCTCATTTCAAAGCGAGCTCACGCAGACGCCTGCATCCTTTTCTCAGCAGTTGCACTTGCCTTCTATGCGTGCGCGCTGACTGACAATTAGCCGCATTATGGAGCGAGTGGCTGGCGGTTGTCCTGTACACACCACAAGGTCTCCTTAATGAATAATTAAGACAGCCTCTCCATTCCCAGAGCCAGCAATTGGCAATTAGTACATGCGCACTATGTAGAACACCAAACCGGCACCTCAGTTGTTCTGTGTTAAAACGCCTGCTGATATTTCAAATGTCACAGTTATGGTTTTGAAATGTCTTGAGTTGTTTTTTTTTTCACGGCGTATTGCGAAACAAGAGATTGAGTAATCACAAATCTGATTTTAGACTTGCCAGAACTTGTGCTGTTGAGAGACACAGGTTATTACTGTGCTGTGTCTTGAGTTCAATACAGCAACAGTGTCAGTCCAACAGTGTTGGATTTGTTGGTAAGTTTATACCAATATTCATTATTACAACTGCTAATTTACATGGTCATAAGTTGGTTATTATTCATGGGATAATTTCACTAAACTACTTCTCAGTTTTCCATCCATCCATAATATTTAGAATTATGTCTCATCATGACTGTGTAATTATATGGATCTATTGATCCGTAGTAGAGCATAAGACTTGTTTTTCTCCCTCACACGATTTTCAGCATCAAGAAGCTTTCTGGTCAACACAGTGCAGTTACAATGTGCAGTACAATTTATGCTAACCATGGAAAAGCGTATGTTCTTGAGAAGCAATGCAGCGGCCTGTTAATACTGCTCATACCACTCTGATGAAAACACCAAACTCTTAGAGCAGGCGTTTATCTAGGGAAAGTTTATCTTGATGGCTGTTTTTTTTTTTTTTTTTTTAACCAGGCAGACATTTTTATTAATGTCCATGGGTAAACCACGGGGACAGGAATGAAGTATTTCTGATTAATACCTGAAATTAAGTAGAAAAAGGAAATCTATAGTGACTTTTTGGGACACTTTTTATATGTATTAAGGCTGTCAAAATGAGTGTATTAATTTTGAGTTAATTTAAACTTCCTTTAACACCATACATTTTTTTAACGCACGATTAATGACCGCCCCTTATTTAGAAATCCTATACTGGGGTTAATTGCAGTTGCAATGTAGCAGACACATCCACATCAAAATTTAGCAGTAATAAATGTAACAATAATGCATATATTTGTGGAGACAGGGGTCAAGGGTTATTTTACCATTTAAAAAATGTGCAGAATTTCACAAGTTACTTCATATGATAAACATTAGAAAGCTCTAAATATGAAAAGAAACTCCGTCTTACAAATGCAATTATGCCATCTAGTGGCAGAGAAATTACTTCAACACAAATCAAAATCACACTCGTTTTTTGCAGTGCAGTACATCTCTTTAATTTTAACAAAATTTTATGAAATTAATGTATCAATGACTAAAAGATGCAGCCATATTTCTATTAGTTGAACCTTTTTCAACTTTTATGTTAAGAAGCATATGAAAACTAAGAAAAAATATGTTTTTGTACATTTTACTGTGCATTTAGAACAGATATAAAATTTGCGATTAATCGTGAGTTTGAAGTCATGCGATGCATTACGATTGAACATTTTAATTGCCTGAGTTTGAACGTCTAGGAACTAAAACAAAAAATCGGAGTAAAAAATGCCTCACAGTTTGAACTCATTATTGGAGTTCAAACACCCAAACAAAGCAAACTAAGCCGAACATACCTTGAAAACGGGTAAATGAGCGAAGCCAAGTAATGCCGAATGCTCACGTTGCGGCAGTTGAGACGACGCACTGCTCATTTTCTGTCAGATTGTGAATACTCCCGGAGGTGCTCCATACTCGCGAATGCATTTAGATTTTTCCACAACAATTTACTTCGCCATGGGCCCAAGGAAAGACAACAGTGCCAGTGGCAGCAAAGAAAAACATACAGTACTACGAACCACAGTGGAATTAGGAAGGAGATTATCGCGCAGTTGTAACTACTGTGACCACTTCTGTAAATACTGGCACAAGGACCCCCCTTAGCTGTTCAACAACGTGCCTGACGTCAAACAACGCGCGCAAGGACCGCTTAGTAGTCTAACAGTATGTCCAATGTAAAATACACAAACTCAGCTCTGAACTAAAGCAAGCATTAACATAGCATTTATCATCCACTGATGCCATCACACCACAACAGGTAAAGTAAGGTATTTTTATTGTTTAAATACTGTACTGTAAATGTAAAAAACATAAATAGAAATTAAAATAGGAATTTTCAGTTTTTGGAGCATGGGAACGGATTAATTGCATTTACATTATTTCCTATGGGAAAAAAATGTTTCGGAGGTTGAACAATTTAGACTTTGAACACTTCGCAGGAACGAATTATGTTCAAACTCTGAGGTACCACTGTGTGTGTGTGTGTGTAAGTGTATATGTATGTATGTATATATATATATATATATAGTATTGATTGCATCTGTTAATGACATTTGTAAAACAGTATATCCAATCAGTGGAAAAGATAACCTTTTATTGACATTATATATGTAAATAGCTTATGATGACTTTTGCAATCACAGTAAAAAAAAAAATCATACAGTATATACATCTATATATACTGTATATTCTTCTTGAAAATGAGTCAAATAGCTCAGCAGAATAGCGTCTTGGTATTCATCTTGCTGTCATACTTTGTGTGTGTGTGCGTGTGTTTCCACATTTGTGTGTTTATTCTGTGGGTCTGACCCAGATTTAACCTCCTAAGCCTGTGTGTTAAACCCCACTGCACTCCAAATGCCTGCACGTGTGCGTGATAAGTGGAATGTAAATGACACTTGAGAAATGTATTTCTGGAATGGACAGAAATATGACCAAACACAAAAAGGAAGCAGAATGTGGTTTTATATTGCTGCGCTTTGGTCAGCGTTTGATAAGATTGGTTTGATAATAATGATAATGTCTTCTTTTCCAGTGCATGGCTTTGAGACGGAGAAGCACTTTGAGGACTTTGTGAAGAATGACCCTGTGTCTGGAAAACTGTTGGCCGCTGTGGTTTTTGAGAAGCCCTGCTGTCACAATGACGAGCCTTTGCCCCTTCAGGTAGAAGCGCCACACTATATGGATCATTAACAAAATATTAGCATCAGCATGCACTTTAATTCTGCCTCATGTTTCATCTTTCAATGCTCTTACACTGCATTGGAGTTGCAACCGTAATAATGGCATAATTAAACTCATGCTTCAATACCCATTGACATTGTCCTCCTTCTGGTGTGCCTACTTTGGCCACCAGGGGAGAGAGGTTTTACAAATAAGTGACTCAGGTAACTGCAGTAATATTAGTCATCTTTCATAGAGGATAAAGAATATGCCTCTTGTTTGTCTATAGTGTAGCAACCCTTTTTTGCGGTTCACGGGTTATGTAGTTTCCCATGGGCTGGGTGGGCCATGAAGGCAACACAGACTTTTTTTTTGTAGCGTCTTGCGTTTTGGTGTGGCGACGGCCAACGGTAGCTGTTGCAAATTGGCAATAAAGAGTTGTTGTGAACTCGCTTGGCCTAAACATTTCTCAAACGCTACAATATGTTTTGCTGCTCCGTTTGCTTTCCAACATCTGCTGATTGAATTGGATATTTGAATGCAATTGGTGCAGCAACAAGATTCAGATTTTAGTCTAAAAGTGGGGCTTTTCAGACTTTTCAACAGATGGTTGAATGCAACCCAATTGTGTCAAAAATGCACAGGGTTATGTGATGCAGCATTTTTGTGTTGCTGGTGAACAAATCAAACAATTTTGCTGTTAATGAATTATGAAAAACTGGTTCTACCACTAGTTCAACTACAGTATTTGCCTTCCCGGCTTATGTAATTAATCACCCAAACAATTTATGTTTATGCCAGCCTCACTATAATAGACTTGTCTTTTTTCATTTGTTTCCTTAACTTAACTTAACTTAACTTCTTTAACCGGCATACAGGTCAGCTACCACCTGCGCTTCACCTTCACCCCTCGCAACGCTCCGCCCAAAGAGAAGTCGGAGCTGGACCCAAACAGCGACTTGGACTGGCACACGCTCAGCCTCTACCCGCTTTTTCAGCTGCCCGGCCCGAGAGAACAATATGACAAGCATGGGGGAACACCAGGTGAGCGTCCTTCTTCGAATGGCCCTCTTCATTTTAACTCTGAGCTGGAAAGCACCCATGAGCGCCAACTCTTTACTGGCCCTGGGGGAAAGCTTGTTTAACAATGCAGCAGGCATTTATTCAGTGCGCTTTATTTTGTCCAAATATGGTTATTTGTTATAGCATGATTTCATAAAGGATTCAATTCATGATTTTCTTCAAAATTCTACACAAAACAACCTATAATGTTTTTTGTTTTTTTTACAACTCACATGCACATCATGTACATACTGTAAGATTGTAACACCCATTTAACATGAGTTTGAATATGATGGGTTTTTAGGTCTGGGTTCTAAGTCACATTAATGGTAGAGAATGTTTTGAAATCAATTACCATGGTCTCATTTGAAAACAAAATCATCGAGAGAAAAAAAAAAAGAGCTGGAATTTGAACAGGGGTGTGTAGACTTTTTATATTCACTGTAAAAAGCCGGGGGGGGGGGGGGGGGGGGTGCCAAAACACTGTAACATATTAAAGCTCCAAACTCCCTCTCTCCTTCCAGTTTCACTTGGTGCGGATCTAATTTCCTGTAATAGCAAAACAATGTCAGTTTTAATTCAGGTTATGAATGCAGAAAACCACTTTAGGGTGAGTCAGTCAAATTAGATTTTTCCCAAATGAAGCCCCATTCTTCATGTTTTCTTTGACTTTACTTCATAACTTTAAGTGGCCTTAAAAAGTCCATTTTATTTTACATCCTTTATCCACCAGATGCCCTGCACTTAATCTTTGCTGCCTCTTGACACAAGAGGCCACGTTTCCATGGCAACTGTCATCCCCCGCAATTGGCGTGACCCCCTCTTTATCGAGCTTTGGCGCGCCCTCTGTGCAGTGTGACATCTGCGAGACGTCTAGGCGTCATTTGTATACACCCGCAGTCGAGGTGTTTGAGGACAACTTTGAGGTTGTGAGCGAGGTGCATTGAATCCGATCACGGAGTAGATGTGCACCGCATGAAAAAACTGCAAAAAGGACAGTAGAAAATTTAGGAATAATAATATAGTAAAATAAGAAAATTTTACTTAAATAAGCAACCAACAGAACGAGAACATTTTACTTAAATTTACTTGTAAGTAAGAAAATAATATTATGCCTATATCAACCACAGTGGTCTTAAAATAGGGTTTTTAGACTAAAAACGTGACGTCAAAAATATTGACTTTTTTCAAGCTGTATTATACTACATATTCATTTACGTTTGGCCAACTTTGTTTGAGTGTCAAGCAGGGAGGTAACAGGTCCCATTTGTATTGTCTTTGGTATGACCCAGCCAGGGATCGAACCAACAACCTCCCAGTTTGAGGGCAGTCACTCTACCACTTGACCACTGAGTTGGTAATGCATTGACTGAAAAGAGGAAAAATTAGTTATAGTAAATATAACGAACATTTTAACAAGAAAAAAAATGCTAACAATAATGATCTGTATTGCACTTTTGTCTGTTTTCAGAATTGTATTTTTCCATTTATCTTATTACTAGATTATGCAAAATCTTCAAATAAGAAAATTCAACTTATAAAACCCCAGTTCAGGGCCTTTCATGTTGGTTAATCATCTTAACTCTTTGACTGCCAAAAACGTTAAATGACGTTTAGTAAAAATCTACGGAGGGCCGCCAAGGACGTTAAAAGACGTTCTCCAATTTTTTAAATTTTTTTGGGGGGAAACGGGTGGAGGAAAACCTTGGCCAGCTGTGGTGAAAGTTTCAAGCAGATCTAGTTAGCCTAATGACTATTTTTGGCCCCTAGATGGCAGCAATGACTCTCTTTTGACAAGATTGGGTAGGCGTCAGTAGAAGACGTGAGGCGGAGCTAGAGGGGACAATGGCTGGGGAAGGGAAGAAAACATGGCGACCGGTTGCAAGTGGCTCACGCTCGAGCATTTTTTTTTCAAAGACGAAAAGCATCGACCAACGCTAAAGAGCACATTGATGACGACGATGATCATCATCGATGATGATGATGATGGTGACTCCGAGGTTGGAAGCGTTGACGCAGCAGTAGAAGACGTGAGGCGGCGCTAGATGGCTGAGGAAGCGAACAATGGCGACCGGTTGCAAGCAGCTCACACTTGGGAATTTTTTTCAAAGACGAAATGCATCGACCAACGCTAAAGAGCACATTGATGACGTCGATGATCATCATCGATGATGATGATGATGGTGACTCCGAGGTTGACGCCGAAGTTGGAAGCGCTGATGCGGCGGCTATGACGACGTCATAAAGGTTCACGGGCTAGCGATGCTAACACCGGAAAATGCGGAGCACAACCGAGCACGCTCAGGCGGACGTTCAATAGGACGACGAAGAGTACCCCGAGTCCAATGCATATTCATCGGAGGAGTGGGTACAGTCTGCTACTTGCTATTTATTCCCCGGAAAAAAAGGCCGTCAAGAAAGTGTAACGTCTGCACGCGAAACGGACAATCGAAGTGAAACGTATCTGTTGTGCAAATCCTGCTCCCTCTCCTTGCACGCAGGGCAGTGTTACAAAAAGAAAAACTGTATTTGAAACATCCACATAATTGTAAATAGTACCACAGTTGCACACATTTGTAAATAGTTTGCGAAATTGTTTTGTCAAATTGTTACACTGTTGAATGGAAATAAACGTATTTTGCAATCTAAAAACACTTTTTCATTGTTGGTGGTGGTGTATTACAGAAGTAAAGCACTATTTAGGTGTTTGTGGCATCATTCATGGACAAAAAGAAGTGTAGAATTCACTAGAGTGCATGAAATAACATCGTTTCACAAAAAGCTCTTTTTCTCCGCTTTTTGTTTCAAAACAGAGCATTTCGGTGAAACTAACCATTTACTATTGTTGATTACTGAAGAACGGAATAAGGTAGAAACAAACTTTTTTTTTCTGATGAAAGATGAGAGTTCAATCTTTCATTTGGTAGTACGTGTTTCCATAGTCCAAACACAACATTTTCTGTGGACCTTGAAAGATCAGTCAAAATGCTTAAATCGGCTGGCACTGGCGACATCCCGTTTCTGAAAACATCTGGTAGTCAAAGAGTTAGTGTGGAAAATGTTTGTTTTAAGCCTCACCGTACTTAAAACTGGTTCTTAAAACTCAATGCCAAAACTACATAATTACCAAACAAGATAATTACACTAATTTCTGGACTACAGGCCGCTACTTTTTTTTAACTTGCATTCGACCCTGCGGCTAATACATAGGTGCGGCTTATCCATCAGATCACAAGGGGGTGCACTATAAAGGAAGCGCAAGAGCGTAGGCAGAGCAAAACAAACCAAGTGAGCCCAAATACAGTAGGAGAGACAGAACGAGAGTTTTGCACCCTCATTATGGAAAAGAAAGTAGCGGGAACCCGGTGCCCGCGGCTTATAGTCAGGTGCGCCTTGTAGTCCAGAAATTGCTGTAAGTACTAAGTATCTTAAAATAAGCAGAATGATCTTGTCTGGCAAATTTATTTTATGTAAAAACTTGTCAAAGCAAAAGGAGGAAATTTAGGTTAAATTTAAGACATGAAATCTTACTTAAGATTTCAGTTTTTTTATGAGTAAGCAGCAAATGGGCAAAAAACACATCCGTGGCCTCAAAGTGTCTTTCTGTGCGCACTGTTTACAAATCCAGGTTTTGTAACCCGAGCAGGAGCTCCTCAAAAGATTGTAGTGTTCACGGTTGCCATAGTTTCCCCTCAAGTCACAAGAAACAAGAGATACGTTACAATACGATATACTTTTATTTTCCCCGTGGGGAACTTTTTCCTGGACTCCGTCCAGCTGCAGTTTACAGTAAAGAGAAAACAACAGAATAGAAAGAGATAAAATTAAAATTAAATAAGAAGTGCAGCAATAAGTAGAAGACTTCCCAGAAATAAGCAGTTTGATGGATGTCGGCAGGAATGAGTTCTTGTAGCGGTTCAGCCTGGTTCTGGGGGCCCTGAATCTCCTGCCGGAAGGCAGTAGCTAGAGCTCATGATGCAGAATGTGAGTCGGGTCAGTAACAATTTTCTGTGCCAGTCCGGTGACGGACCGCTCATAGAGCATCTGTAGGGAAGGATGATTCCTGACCCCCATGATCTTCATGGCAGTCCGCACCAGACCGGCAATCTGTGACCTTGACTGCACAGTCAGGTTGCCGTACCAGGCCACAGTGCCGTATCTGATGATACTTTCCAATGCAGCCCGGTAGAACAACAGCATGATCCTCTGCTCCACTCCATAGACCCTAAGTCTTAAGATGTCCCTAAGATGTCTGTGTCCCTCCAGAGTCAAGACACTAGCGTGCTGAAAGTACAAAACTTTCGGCATGACGAATGTCATTTAATAACAGGTGTTTACTATATACATGGTCTAACCCCCTTTGTATACAGACAGAGGTATTGGGATGTCTGGCTGTCACTGAGATGAAGGAAGTGAAAATGGGAGAAATTAAGTTTTATCGTTCCAAGTTATCTTGTCACAAAATGATTCACACGCTGTACTCATAACTACATGGTTGCCGTGGCTTTATGAAATAACTGCTCCACTTCTCTTCCAAGGTTATTTCCGCGAGGGATTCCTGGCCGTGCAGCACGCCGTGGACCGAGCCATCATGCGCTCTTACAACAGAACCGCAGCCGACACGCTTCTGGGACAGACCAGAGTGGTCCTGTCCCGCTTCCCGTACCCTCCCTTCATATACGACGTCTTCATCCTGGCCATCCAGAACCAACTGCCCCTGCTGCTGGTGCTCAGCTTCACCTACACGTCCCTCAACATAGTCCGAGCCGTGGTCCAGGAGAAGGAAAGGAAGCTGAAGGTGGGTGTCGGAGTGATTTATTTTTATTTTTATGTTGAATTCAGGATTTGGGATTCATTCTGCATTCTAAGCCTTTTTGTTTGTGTTCTTTTGTGGCTCTCAGGAGTACATGAGGATGATGGGACTCAGCAACTGGCTCCATTGGACTGCTTGGTTCCTGATGTTTTTCCTGTTCCTGTCCATCTCTGTCTTTTTTGTGACTCTGCTCCTCTGCATCCAAGTGAGTTTGGACCTTGCAGCTCTTTTAAAGCGACAGTGTGTAATAATTGACCTCTAGATGTTGCTAATAGTGATTACTAGGCCTACAGTTATATAAAAAATGTACGTTTATGTGATTTTTTTTTTGCATTTTATTGAAATCAATAGTGGGTTTTTAAATTGAATGAATTACGAAAATTGGGAATTATTACACACTGTTACTTAAATGACATTGTAATTTAATAAACTTCACTCTATACTGCTACTATCTGAGTGCACTTATAGTTATTCTAATGGCACCGTTTGTAATGACAAGATCTGCATGTGTGTAATTGTTGTAGGTAAGTCCGAATGGAGCGGTCCTGAGTTACAGCGACCCCACGCTGGTCTTTGTCTTTCTTCTGACCTTCACCGTGGCCACCATCAACTTCAGCTTTATGATCAGTGCCTTCTTTTCACGAGGTGTGTGCATAATTGTGAATGATTGATAAATGGGGATTATTTTTTTATGACCTTTTTTATCTCAAATTGTAGCACGGCATCTTGGCGGTCAGTATGTCCACCTCACACCTTTTCTTCTGCCGCTGCTTGCACGGGTACTCCAACTTCCGCCACGTTGAAAAAACCTAGATGTTATCTTCAGTCAAGATTCTTAAAAAGTCTATAGCTCACCTCACTCCATGCACTCTAAAAACAGTTGGGTTAAAAATAACCCAACTATAAGTCAAAAATGGACCAATCCTCTGACTTGGGTTGATTTGACCCAACTTTGAGTCAAGAAATGGGTTTTTCAGCCTAAAACACTTCATGAATATTGGTCAGATCCATTACTTGGGTCAACAAAATGGGTCATTTTGTATAAAACAACTCAGAAAGTCGGGTCAAATTGACCCATAAAGTGGATCGGTCCATTTTTAATCCATAATTGGGTTATTTCTGACCCAACTGTTTTTAGAATGTGTGAATGTGAGTGTGAATAGTCTATATATGTCCTGCGATTCATTCAGTCCATTTTTTGAAGACTACAGTGTAGTCCTATTATTTTTACAGAATAAAGTCACTTCCACACGATATTACAATAATAAAATGGTATTTTTGAAATTTCACTTGTTAAAATACAACTTTCTATTCCCTTATTAAATTTTGACTTTGCAAGTCATAACATTATGACTTGGGGAAAAATACAAATTTATAATTTTTTATCTCCCCCCCAAAAAGCTGAATTTATTGTTGTCAATTTACAACTTTTTTCTCTGAGCGCACATATTAGTTAGGCATGTCGACTTATGGCGGTATTTGTGCCCATACTCTACGTCTAAACACGTACTTATACAAATGTTCCAATACTACGACAGCAATACCAGATTATCAGCCTGAAAACCTTTTTGGGCAGATGGGGGAGGAGCCATTCCACCCAATTTTCTAAAAGACAGTCCAGAGTAAAATCGTGAAGTGAGTGATGGTGTGAAAATGTATTATTTCCGTTGTCCTGCCATAGTTTGATTTTAGAACTGAAATGCTTTGTGTTACCGGCTATGTTTAAGTCAAGTGTGTGGCGAGACTGTAAGAAAAATTAGGCACAGAACAATTATCGGCCGGGCCGGTTATTGGTGCCGATATTTGGCATTTTGACGCATCAACGACATCTGCCTTTTTTAAAAAATCTGTTAGGCTATAAGAGCTCAACTCATGGTTTAAATGATAAATATATGCAGTTGTATGTTAAAATGTCAATAGTAACAAGTTGTTACTCTAAACTTATGGAATGTTTAAGTGAACTTTAAGTTTGGGGAAAATACTGAATTTGATTAAAATAAAACACTTTTTCATCACAATTGCAAGGCATAATGGCATTATAATGTATTGGTACTTACTTGGTATTGGCAAATACTCGAATATAGCTACTTGTACTTGTACTTGGTCTGATACAGTATGTAATTGATGGTAGTTAATTTTAATTGATGTTAGGATTATGAGTGGTTCCTTGGATAATATTTTGACCTCTAGGCCGAAGCTTTAGGCCCAACAAGTTTGAAAACCCCTGTCCTAAAACCACACACTAAAACACTATTAAAAAATTATATTTGTCTATCTACATCCCACCATTTAATAAAACCAGCAATGCGTGGAATGTGGTGGCAATAACTGCAACTATTAAAACAAGCCTTGACATAACATAAGAAGAAATAAGAACATTTGTTTTCCTCAGAAATTGCTTGTGAATGTTACAATGTGACTAGAGGGCAATAAAGCAGGCAAGCAAATGCATAACATCATATATCATAGCAATCCCCGGATGCGCGTTCCATGTCTCAGTTGCAAAGCTAATTAAAATGCTTGATAACAACTGTCCTAATTAGACTTGGGAGGGTATTGTGCTCGTCCAGGTGTTGTCTTTTGTGTGTGCAGCCGCCTCGGCACGGCGTAGACTTGCAACGCCTTCGCAAGCACACTCCAAATGTCACAACCGCGGGAGCTCTTTTGAGAGTTTCTATTTGTTACAAATGGAAGCACACTCTTTCATTCTGCTCTGACATTCATTTTTCTTGCTTTCAGACCTCTTCCAGTTTCATAATTTTCATCATATTGTGTGCGTGTAGTTGGGTGTTGCCAAGCTTATATATATATATATATATATATATATATATATATATATATATATATATATATATATATATATATATATATAAACTTTCATAAATTGGACAGAGTCCGCTTGCTAACAGAAAAAATGACGCAAAGTGAAGGTCAACCATGTGCTCATGAAATGCTAACATTTGAAAAAATATATAATCAAAAAAAAACCACTAAATATAAAAACTATAATCAAAAAATATACAATCATCAATCAGTGATGCATAGCACTGATCGATGGCTGATTCATTCAAATCATATCTAAGATTATCTTAATTCTTTACAATTCTAAACATTGCTTTTTACTTAAATGTCTTCCTGCTTGTATTATATAAAATAGGGAATTCTGAAAGGCGTGTTATGGTGAGTGTTATTGACTCTTATGTTGTGACAAGAAAAGCACGGAATATACTCCCAAACCTAATAAGACAACCTACTAGGTTGCTGCTATCTTGTATTTTTGCAGAGCATAAGAGGCAGTTTTATTGTCTGCCTAGTCCAGAGGACAGATGTTTCGAAGGCTAACATTCATAATTGTTTAGTTTAAAAAATGACATGGATATTCTTTATCTTGTTTTTCATACACAAGGTTTCCACAAATGCATTTCAGAGCATTTAGCGTATTTTCTTCCTCATAATTTTGTTGTACTGCCATGAAAGCACGATAAGTGCATTCTATTCTATTCTATTCTGTAGCGTTTCTCGGAGCAGCATATTCATTTTCTCCGGTCACCATGACAACAATTGAAAAATATGTCTTTCTTTCCACAGTTTTTATTGTCAGGCTTCATGAGTCCAACAAATATTTAGCATCCTTTCTTGCTGTCTTTTCTTTTTTTTCTTCAGCCAATGTGGCAGCGGCGGCAGGCGGCTTCACATATTTCCTGAGCTATCTGCCTTATTTGTTCCTATGGCCACGCTACGACCTACTCAGCCATGCCCAGAAGGTGTCGGCCTGCCTTATCTCCAACGTGGCCATGGCTATGGGAGCGCAGCTTCTGGGGATGTTTGAAGGCAAAGGTGGGTCCGGAGCAGACGTGGACAAACTTTTATGCACAAGGGCCACATTTCATTTTTAACACTGATAGATGGGACGGGTCATTTGTAGATGAGGTTAAATAATATTATTAAATGAAATAGTTTATAGTGAAATAAGAATCAATTCTCATCTAATTTCATGTTCTTGCAATCAACCGATCCGTATGTGTTTTTTTTTTTTTTTATTTCTCTGCAGGCACAGGCATTCAGTGGTGTAACTTGTTTGATTCTGTGACGGTGGACGATGATTTCTCGCTGGCCCAGGTGATGGGTTTGCTGCTGTTTGACGCCGTACTCTACGGCCTGGTGGCCTGGTATGTCGAGGCAGTTTTTCCTGGAGAGTACGGAGTGCCGCTGCCCTCGTACTTCTTCGTACTGGTATGCTACGCTCAGCTTCTCACACACAGATTCAGTACAAAATGTGATGAAAGGAACAGCTATCAAAAGAGCCATTTTAGGCCAAATAAATAACAAAAAAAATCTGTTAGGAGCCACAAGATTGTGTTGAAGGAAACAGTGTGTTACTGTTAGTAAAATGTACTGAGGGCCCAAAGCTAATTAGAGCTGCACCAGAACAGGAAAATATGCAGCATCCAATAAGTACAAATTTGTTTTCTTCCACCGTTTTTCAAATTTCTAGTATTTTGGGCAATTTTGTGGACATTTTATGGTAATATGGGGGATTTCTTCTTTTTTTGGGGGGATGTTTTTAATGGTTACTTTTTTTTTTTAAATTTCTTTCCTGCCTTTTTTTTTTTTTAAATCAATTTTCGGAGTTTTTGGGGGGTCATTTTGTGGACATTTTATTGTCATTTTTGTTATTTTTTTTGTTTATGTTTCAACATTTTACAATTACTTTTTAGACATTTTATTTTCTGCCTTTTAAAAAACAAAAACAAATTAAATTTTTTGGGGGGGCAATTCTACGTACACATTATGGTAATTTTCAGGATTTCTTCTTTTGCTTTTGGACATTTTTTGGTAGGGATGTTCAATCCCACTTTTTTCCCCCAGCTTGAGTAGCCACTGATACCAAATACTGATAGCACTACTACATAAAATTCACCCCAAAAATAACAGATAATTTTAAAGAAAGACCTTTATAGTATTACAATATAGTAATTTTCCTAAAAATAAAATAAAATAATGAAATTAATGGCAATTTTCTATTCCTATCATTTCAAATTTTTAGTTTCTGGTCATAAAACGGTCACTAGAGGGCGGACGATACTGGTGTTGGCCGCCATTTTAACGCTTAAAATAAGGCTGGTATCGGCACCAATACTTGGTATCGGTTCTTGCCCATCCATCCCTACTTTTTAGAAATTTTTAGGTCATTTTGAAAACCTTTTCATCCAATTTTCGTTGCTTTTTCTGACAGTTTACAATCTTGGCTCTGACTCTGACCTTTTTTTGAATATTAAATAAACAATTTTTTAAAATGTAAATCATTATTTCATTAAATGAATATTTTATGTAATAAAAATAAAAATGTAAAAAAAATATAAATTTTTACTAATTGTTTTTGAGATCCACAAAGAGCCAGAAGAAAGGGACTAAAGAGCCACAGGCTGCAGACCTATGAGCTAGTCCATTCCACTTCAGTGTATTGTACAAGTTGGTAGGAGAGAGGAGAAGCAACAATAACACAGGCCGAAATCCAGATTATGTTGAGATTGAAACATTTCTACAGATGTCGTCACTCTCATGTCCACGGGAGTGGAATGGAACACTCTGGGTTCTGTTTAGATCTAAGTCAGCACTCCTGACTGTGAAGCAGACCTACTAGCTTCTATTTGACCGTGCAGCATGAAAAATTAGCTTTTCAAAATTTGGTAAATTGCGTTTATCTCTCACCGCTTATTCCACTAAAGAACACTTCAGTCCATATGTCATTTTGGTAAATGTAGATTTGGTAGATTTAGGATTCACAATTGCTGCTCCCTGCAAGCAGCAATTACTGTAAAATGGTTTTACATTGAAAATATAATCAAAAAAATTTCCAGACAATTCTGATATAATTTTGAGCCCATATCGCCCACTCTTAGTTGTCACATTTGATTAAGATCTGAATAGCCTGCACAAATCATTACAGTTAAAAAAAAATCTATAAGCACCTAGATAATCCTTTGCAATTTAAATTAAGACACCCATTTCCACGGTATGGAGGGATTTTTATGACATCATGGCCTTGCAAATGACTTGTTTTCATCCATAATGAATGGAATGCGAGCTAATGAGTTTTGTTCATTATATTTTATTTGCCACCTCCTGAGTGCATACTCATCTTTTCCACGTGCAGCCTTCCTATTGGTGCAGCAGCCCTCGCATGGCTCTGGTGAACGAGAAGGAGGAAGAGGAAGACGCTGAAAAGGCTCTGAAAGGAGAGTTTATAGAGGAGGAGCCGAACGGAGTCGTCTCCGGGATTAAAATAAAGCACCTTGCCAAGGCAAGCATAGTAGACAGCAATTTAGATGTATTTATTTTTTTGACAAAGTGAAATATCTGTTGTCTAGAAATTGTTCTCGTTCCGTGGCAGGAGTTCCGAGTGGGCGGCAAAACCCGCAAGGCCGTGCGGGATCTCACGCTGAACATGTTCGAGGGGCAGATCACGGTGCTGTTAGGACACAACGGTGCCGGCAAGACCACCACGCTGTCCATGTTGACAGGTGACCACTTGCTTCGACATGCTTCAAACACGTGACGTTTCATAAACATATGCGTTGTCACAACATGATCTCAATGGCTTCACCCACAATAGCCCAAACGTCTCTTTAAATACGTATCCTGTAGCTGCCACAAGATGGTGGCCAAGCACTTAAAACAGAGAGGATTATAAAGCACTAATGTCGTGCATGTAGCATGTACACATATCATCATCCCAGGTTACATAAATAACTGTATTCAGTAGTTAAATTACTTAACACAAACAAACCACCGCCACATGAGGCCCCGTCAATAGGAGCACTAGCTTAAACAACACGCTAGCCCAAACTAGCATGATATCAGGCACGGGCACTCCAAAAAAATATGCACACTAGCACCTCACACAGACACTATTAATTCATTAAGCTAAAATCATAGCAATAAATGTTAGTGAATACAGGCAAAATTTCAGGGGCAAAGCAAAACATAAGTTTGACTTTGGATCTCAAACCTGGGTGGAAAAACACTAAGAACAGGGTAACCTAACAACAACACCAAGATTCTACCGGATTTCGGCATAGTAATCATTTTATTGCTTTGACTTGAGCACAAAAACGACAAATGTGTAGTGGTTCACTGCATGCTTACTGTAATGCTTTCACATGAGGGACATTTTATGATTTTTTGGGGGGCAGGTCAAATACATTAACTCAGTGTATACCTTTAAGTGTGTTTAGGTTCAAATATGTGTTGTATGTTGGGTTTTCTTTTTTTCGTTTTTTTTTCCCCAGTAGGTCTGGAACATATCCTCCACAATAAATGGGGGTTCAACCTAGGCAATCAGAGTGATGTCAACATCACTTCGTAAGCCTGTCTTTTATCTCTAATGCACCCATCTATCCTAGAATAGGGTCAATATGACCTCATCCTACCACATTTTCAGTTTCTAGTGCATCCATTAGCCTCACTGATGAGTTTCTTTATTTGAAGGCTTTGGAGCTCTTCAATCCGAATGAGTTTGTCTTCCTCTCTGATGTCAAGATGTTTTTATTTTTACGGCTAAAATAAGCCCTGGCATTGTAGTTTTTTCCAACCACACCGTTTCTTCGTAGAAGATGCTGCTTCACTCCTCTTCCAGGTTTTAGTAATGTATTAACCAAATTTCAGCGACACAGGATAATAAGTAGAAAAGGAGAGCTTTTAGTGACCCTGCTCTCTTTGTGTCCACAGGACTGTTCCCCCCAACCAGCGGGAGGGCCTACATCAACGGATACGACATCTGTCAGGACATGGCTCTGGTCCGACGCAGTCTCGGACTCTGTCCCCAGCACGACGTTCTGTTTGATAATCTGACCGTGAGGGAGCACCTCCTTTTCTATGCGCAGGTGCTCACACTAATACTCTAATTCTATTCTCATGACATTGATTGATTGTCACGTTATGACTTTTTTCTTAAATCAGGAATAAACATTTTCATTCCCATAACATTTGAGGTAGTAGTTTGGTTTTAACTCATTTGCTCCCAAAAACCTATAAATACATTCTATTTTAACCCATTCACTGCCATTGACGGCTATAAACATCAAAAATTCATTTTAGCAATTTCTATTTAACATTTTTCCCCCACTTTTGTTAACAAGAGTAAGAAAACCTAGAATTGTTTTTATTGTACATTTAGAACAGATATAAAATTTGGGATTAATCGTGAGTTAACTAGTGAAGTCATGCAATTAATTACGATTGAAACTTTAATCTAAAATTAGGGGCATTGGGTGATTACATTTTTTAATCGTAATTAATCGCATGACTTCACTAGTTAACTCTCGATTAATCACAAATTTTATATCTGTTATAAATGTACAATCAAAAAATTATAGGATTTTATACTCTTGTTAACAAAAGTGGACAAAATGTTAAACTAATAGAAATAGTTCAAATTAATTTTTGACATCTTCAGCAGTCAATGCCAGTGAATGAGTTAATCGTGAGTTAACTAGTGAAGTCATGCAATTAATTACGATTGAAATTTTAATTGCCTGACGCCCCAAAATTTTTATACATTTTTTAAAATTAATTCCCTGTCTTTAACTCTTTGACTGCCAAAAACGTTAAATAACGTTTAGTAAAATCCTATGGAGGAGTGCCAAAGACGTTAAAAGACGTTTTTTTTTCAAAACAGAGGTGAAACTAACCATTTTCTATTGTTGATTACTGAAAAACGGAATAAGGTAGAAACAAACTTTTTTTTCTGATGAAAGATGAGAGTCCAATCTTTCATTTGGTAGTATGTGTGTTTCCATAGTCCAAACACATAATTTTCTGTGGACCTTGAAAGATCAGTCAAAAATGCTTAAATCGGCTGGCACCCACGGCATCCCTTTTCTGAAAACGTCTGGCAGTCAAAGAGTTAACTGCTATAAACGTCAAAAATTCATTTTAACTATTTCTATTAGTTTAACTGTTTTTCCCACTTTTATTAACAAGAGTATGAAAACCTAGAAAAAAAATTTTTATTGTACATTTAGAACAAACATGCAATTTGTGATTAATCGTGAGTCAACTAGTCACTCGATTAATTACGATTAAAAATTCTAATCACCTGTCATTCACTGCCATTAACAGTTATGAACGTCAAAAATTAATTTGACTTCACTAGTTAACTCACGATTAATCACAAATTTTATTTCTGTTCTAATAAAATAAGAAAATTCTAGGTTTTCATACTCTTGTCAACAAAAGTGGGAAAAAAATGTTTAACTAATAGAAATAGTTCAAATAAATTTTTGACATCTATAGCCGTCAATGGCAGTGAATGAGTTAATTGACACTAATTTTCTACACTACTGGGCATTGAGGCTATGAAAAAAAAGTACAAAACTATTTTGCATTGTGTTTTTTTAAGCTTTTAAACTTTTTTTTAACTTTTTTTTTTTAAATTCATTTAGGACTATTTCTATTAGTTTAACATTTTTTCCCCACTTTTGTTAACCAGAGTATGAAAACCTAGAATTTTTTTTGATTGTACATTTAGGACAGATACAAAATTTGTGATTAATCATGAATAAACTAGTGAAGTCGTGCGATTAATTACGATTACAATTTTAATTGCCTGTCGCCCCTAATTTTTAATAATCATTTTTTTATTAATTTATTGCAGTGAATGAGTTAAATATTACCATGCTCCCAAAGACGTATTTATGTTTGTGTTTATTTTATTTTTATTTTTTTAGAAGGCTTTGATGCAGCCTCTGAACTAAAGAGAATGGTTGAAGCAATGGTAGTATTACTAGAAACGGCCAGCACGTGGCAGCAGAGTATAAGAGATCAACCAGGGCCATCTTCCAAAAAAAAGCTCTTTCCCCACTGTTTTAAACAGATTTGTGAATAATGATGAAACTTAGCTATATTCTAGTGCTAATTGCTGCAAAACAGAAACAGATACAGACTTTTTTTTTTCCTGATGAAAGAAGAGACTATAATCTTTCTTTTGGTAGGTCCATGTTTTTATAGCAATAGTACACAATATTCTGTGGGCCTTGCAAAATCAGTCAAAGTCCAGTTAAACAGCTGGGAGCGAAGGGGATTGCTTCAGTGAAAATGGCTGGGAGTGAATGAGTTAATTGGCATGAGTATTATTAGGGGCTCTTTGGGAGGAGTTGAACCGATTAGTCAATGTGTCGACTTTACCATTGCCTGATGAGAATTACAGCTTGATGTGGATTCATCGGATTCGCTAGTCACGTGTTTTGGCGTTAACATCAGAGACTGTTTGGGAAGTCCCTGGTTTAAAAGGATGGGCTCAATGTGCTGTGTGTGATTCAGCTGAAAGGATTCTCCAAAGACAAGATTCCAGAGGAGGTGGACAGAATCATTTGCATCCTCCACCTTGAAGACAAGCGAAATGCTCGCTCTAAGACACTTTCAGGTGGCATGAGGAGAAAACTGTCCATTGGCATCGCCCTCATCGGCGACTCCAAGGTTAGGAATCAATCACTACTTCCACTCGTGTGTGTTTTTTTCCATCCGTTGATCCAAATTGAATTCCACTTTTTGTGATCCAGGTGGTGATGTTGGACGAGCCCACGTCCGGTATGGACCCGTCGGCCCGACGCGCCACGTGGGATCTTCTGCAGGGCGAGAAGAGCGGCCGCACCATCCTGCTCACCACGCACTTCATGGACGAGGCCGACCTGCTCGGCGACCGCATCGCCATCATGGCTGGGGGGGAGCTGCAGTGCTGCGGGTCGCCTCTTTTCCTCAAGAACAAATACGGTCAGAACTATTGGATGCAGCTCTCCCACCAACCTACTGAGAACAAGCCCCATCGAAAATGGATGGGTTTAATTAAATACAGTATTGGTGTGCTCCCCAGGTGCCGGCTACCACATGGTGATAGTCAAAGAGGCTCTCTGCAACGTAGCCGAGATCACCCGCCTCGTTCACATGTACGTTCCCAACGCCACGCTGGAAAGCAGCGCAGGGGCCGAGCTGTCTTACATCCTCCCGAAAGAAAGCACCAGCAGGTTGGTCATGCCGATCATGCATTTGAATATCTGAATATCACAATACTCTAATATGGGGTTTTGCTCCCCCCCCCCCCCAGGTTTGAGCTGCTCTTTGCTGAGCTGGAGATGAACAGAGAAGAGCTGGGCATCGCTAGCTACGGAGCATCTGTCACCACAATGGAGGAGGTGTTTCTCAGGTCGGAATTACATTTACAAAATTGTCTAGAACTACTTGGGTACTGATTAATGCGAAGGGCTACCATCATATGCGAACAACAAGTTGGGCAAAAAAATTGCGAAACACTCAACAGTTTAACATTTAAAAGTTCAGATGAGGGCAAATGAAGTAGAACTGCAACTTAATTTCGTTCAGAGTCACACAGAGTCACACTTCTGAAATAACAAATCATCTCAAATTGCCTAATAATGTTTGCTATTCATTTATGTGATGAGACCAGGGTTATTATAGTTTTAAAATTTTCATTTTAGTTGGTTTTTATTTCATTTTAAGTTAGTTTTTATTTGTTTTAGTTATTTAAAAATGCTTATTTTTAGTTTAATTTTAGTTAGTTCCAGTATTATTATTATTATTTTATTATTATTATTTTTTAATGTGTATTACTTAAGCGCAGATGTGGCAAATCCAGGTCCAGAAAGTAAAAACCCTGCCACAGTTTGGCCTTAGCCATTTATGCTAGCTAGCTAGCTAGCTCCCTAGCAAGTAAACAAGCACCATGGGAACTAGCTAGCTAGCTAGATAGCACCTGGGGTTAAAGCCAAACTGTGGCAGGGTTTTTACTTTCTGGACCTGGATTTTTCACCTCTGCTTGTGCGTAATATTTAATAAACGGCATGGTAAAATGAGAAAAGTAGTTAATTTTTTACCTCGCGTTGCATTTCGTTGTCGCCTCGGAGCGACGTCATCTGAAGATGCTTTTCTATTGGCTGCTCCTAGATGACATCACTTCTGTGTGACACTTTCAAATGTCCTTATTGTGGTGAAATAAATCTACTTAAAATCATCCCCAAAAGTTCATGCATTAAATTAATTACCAAAGACTAAAACAAATGACATTTTCGCTATAATTATAGTTAGTTTTAGTTAGTTTTGTAAACATAAAATGTAGTTTGTTAGTTTTCGTTTTTTTAAAAAGCATTTTCGTTTATTTTATTTCGTTAACGAAGTAGTTTTTTTTAATTTTACTTTTAGTTTTTTGTTAGTTTTATTTAACTAAAATAACCCTGGATGAGCTGATAAGTTAATAATTTCTCACCAAAATATGGAAACAAATAATATTGATATGTAAGACTTTGTGCTATCCATCATTGCTAGTGTTCACATTTTCAAATAATCACTTCTATGGCATTTCAAGGAAATCACATTAATGTCCCATCACCCCTGGCCTGTCGTAATAGTTCAAACTACGGCCCAAGGGCCATTTGCCACGTTTTTTTTTTTTGAAGATCCTGTGCTCAGTGGATATTAAAAGCCTACAACCCCTTGTTCAAAATAAAAAATGAGATCAAGATGATTCCAAGACTTTGTCCATCAATAACGTGACCTATAAACTGTACTATTAAGTAAATCAAAAAAAAGTTTAATCATTTTAAGAAGGGTGATAAAAAACAACAACTGAGCTAATATTGTTGTGCATATGCGCTAGCCTGGCAAGCCACACCCACTTTCTTGAAAGAGAAAGTGGCCGGCCAATCAAATTAGTCTATTTGTGTGATGTCGTCTTCGTGAGCAACGTCACTCTTCAAGTTTTTCCCACAACGACATGTCATAAGTCAGAAATAACTCATCCTAAACTTAAATTATTACTTGAATATGACTTTTTCAATTAAATTACTTTTATTAAATCATTGTTTATCAAGTGCCTCTGATCCCCAAATAACATTAAGAAGCTCTAGTAGGCTGACATTCCTTTTATTGACTCTGATTTAACATGAATTTGAATGTGACAATAGTCTAAAAATAGATTATGTTCAATAGAAAAATGTTTTTTAATTCCCCAAACATAAAAAAACAAAACAATATACAGCTGTAATTGTAATTCAGTATTGTCAGAATCTGATACTGGCCCTACCATAGTTGTACCAGTAAAGAACAAAGCAGTTGCTATTTCTAAAAAAAAAATCCACTCATTATTTCCCTGTGTGTTTTGCTTCACACTGCTTAGTTCTGCTTCCCATGTAGTGCCTGCGAGTATCTATGGCAATAATTGACAGTGGTGAGCTAACATCGCGTGCTGCTTCAGCTAGCAGTATGTAACATTATAATTGGTGCCGCTGCAGTGCTGTTTTCCCATTCTAGCCTTATTATCCGCAAGTCCAGCTGGGAAAGCATCAGTGGCTGTGTGCGCGTGTGTAATAAATGTCCAATGTCAAACGTGACCATCTGTTTTGCTCCTTGAGGGAGAAAATAATAGGAACGGAAATGGTCCTTTTACTTTATTGTGTACACACAGACTATATACAGCTCGCCATTTGAGTTCCAAATGCATCTGCTGTGGGAGGATTTTCTATAATACTGTGTAGTTCATTTATCTGTTTTCCTGAAAACGATTGATGATTAGTAGGAGGTTGCCTAGCGATGGAAATTGCTCCAAAAAAGTCAACGCAACTCTCTCTATCACTTCATCATTTATTCCCTCTCTTTCTTTCTATTTCTTGCTATCTGCCTCTTTAGCTATAGCCTCAAATTGTTAGCAATTGCTTGGAACAGCCACATGCTGCTTCACATAGTCTAAATACATCCCATCATACTTCATTATCAGCATCATTATCCAAAGCCCCCCTAAAAGAAAAAAAAAAGAAAAAGATTTGTATTCACAGCTTGTTCTTTTGTGTGTTCAGAGTGGGGAAATTGGTGGACTCCAGTTTGGACATCCAAGCAATCCAACTGCCTGCCCTGCAGTACCAGCATGAACGACGCTCGCACGACTGGACCACGGACGACGCCAGCAGCATCAGTGGTATGACCGACGTCACCGACTTCACCGACAGCGGGACTCTCATCTCCGAGGACTGCTCCAACATCAAACTCAACACAGGGGTGAGATGACTTCAATCAAAGTACTTTGGTTGAGCGTTTTCAACGAAAGCTGTTTGTTTGCCCCTCCTCCATCAGGCGAGACTTTATCTGCAGCAATTTTACGCCATGTTCCTGAAGAGGGCGCTGTACAGCTGGAGAAACTGGAAGGTGATGGTGGCCCAGTTTCTCATCCCCTTGGTGTTCACCGTTCTGGCGTTAGTGGTGGCACGCACCCTTCCCAACCACAAGAACGCCTCTCAGCTGGGACTGGAGCTGCGTCGTTACGGCCCCACCCGGGTTCCCATCGCTCTGCAGTCAGGGGCGGGCGCTTTGGCCTCCGAGCTGGCCGACGTTTACGGCTCGCAGCTCCTCGCGCAGTACGGCCAGCTCGTTAACATCACGGGTGAGCGTTGTGAAAACAACATGAGCTTAGTTTAACTGCGGGCACAGAAGGGCTGAATGATTTAGAAAAATAATGTCATCCCAATTGCGATGTATTTCTTTTTTTCAAGATCGTCTTCCCATATGTTTTTTTCGCAAACAGAAGCAATAAGTTATTCTGTATTGCAATAAACAATATCAGATTTATTATACTGTACATAAATATTTTCTGTCTTATAAAAGTAAAGTAAAAGTCAACCCCTCCCCAAAAATTCTCGACAATATGTTCTATGCGGCTCCACCAGTCTAAATACGGTATTCTGGTGAATATTGCGTTCGTGGTAGTGTTAATTTTATCCGCCTTTTTTTTTTTTATTGTTAGTTTTTATCATAGTTAGTCAATCTCATCCCGTTTTTATTCAGTCCATTTTTAGTTTACTATAAATCTAGCATTTTAGTCTTTATTTTAGTCCAAGAAAACATAATTTTATCAATCTAGTTTTATTTAACAAAAAACTGTCAACGTTTCAGTCTAGTTTAAGTCTGAATAATTATTTTGCTCCTGGATAAAAAAAAATTAACATTTCGGATCTAAAACTATTTCACATTAAATTTTCTCTTAACTTTTTGATGAAAAACAACTTGACACACAATTACAGTATATCAACAAGTGGCGACTATGGCTCCATGCTACGAGCTAGTAAATTAGCCAGCATTAGTTAGCGGTCGGATTAACATTATTGCTGGAACGTTATAGCCGTTGAATTAATTTTATGTTCAGAGGTGGCAAATCCAGGTCCAGAAAATAAAAGCCCTGCCACAGTTTGGCTTTAGCACTTGGTGCTAACTAGCTAGCTAGCGGGTAAACGAGCACCATGGGAGCTAGCTAGGGAGCTAGCTAACTAGCACGACAACTGAAGCAATTAGCGATAAGGATTAAAGCCAAACTGTGGCAAGGTTTTTGCTCTCTGGACATGTATTTGCCACCTCTGGTTACGTTATAACTATAAATGACTTCTTTTTTTCTCAGCCTTTCACCGTGAGTCCACCTCCTGTCTGTCCCACGTGATTGTGCATGTTGCACTTGGTAGTTGCGGATTTGAAAGGGGGCGTGTCACTGTGTATCACAGGATGTGTCACAGTGACAAATTAGCAGAGACAAGATTTTACAAAATCATATCATTTTCATCTCGTTTTTGTTGATGAACTAAACTGTCCATAGATTTTAGTCCAGTTCTTATTACGTGAAGTACATTTTCATCTTGTCTTCATTAGTCGACAAAAATGCATACTGATTTTATTACCAGTTATTGTTTATTAATGATGTTAGTCTAGTCAAGTTTTCGTACGGTGAAGAATGTGTGTTGCCGAAATTATTTTTGTTTAGTTTTCGTTGACTAAATTAACACTAGTTCGTGGAATATGAGTATTTTACATCAAAATCCAGCAGTTTTTATCCATCTAAGGGGTCGGCCATTTTGCTACTTGCTGTCAAGTGAAAATTACATCACAGTTACTCAGGTCTCAGAGGTAACAACCAATCACAGCTCAGCTTTAGAAAACAGGTGAACTATGATTGGTCGTTGCCTGAGCCCTGAGCAACTCTGATGTCATCTTCAGTCGACAGCAAGTAGCAAAATGGCCACACCCTGAGATGGATAAAAATGGCTGGATTTTGCTTCATAACTCATATTTCACAAATGTAATATTAATCTAAATGTCATATTTGGACTAGTGTGGTCACATATAGAATGTTATTGTCAAGAAATGTTAATATAATGAACACTTTCACTCAAACAAGTGCGACATATTAAACACAAGTCAACAAAGCACAAGTCCGACTATTTTTTCATTCCCTCCTCTCCTCTCAGACTTCACCGATTACATCCTGACCCAGGCGGAGGAAGAGGGCGGCAGCTTTAACGAGCGCTGCGTGGTGGGCGCTGCTTTCCGCGGCAGCAGCAAGCACTTTGCCGAGGCGACGGCGTACTTCAACAACGAGGGTTACCACACGCCCGCCACGGCTCTCATGATGGTGGATAACGCTCTGTTCAGATTCCTCGCCGGGCCCAACGCTTCCATTCACGCCGGAAACTACCCAATGCCACGCAACCTGTCCGAGGCCGCCCAGAGCCAGCTCACAGAGTATGTGAATTGACTGCGGGACGCCGGTCCACACTTTGTCCAATGAGACATAACTGAAAAATTGTTGTGCTAGTTAGCTAGCTCCCTAGCTAGCTCCCATGGTGCTCGTTTAAATGCTAGCTAGCTAGCACCAGGGGCTAAAGCCAAACTGTGGCAGGGTTTTCAGTTTCTGGACCTGGATTTGCCACCTCTGAACATAAAATTAATCCAACGGCTATAACGTTCCAGCAATAAATAAGTTATAGTAATTTTCCATGTCCTTCCTTGGGCAACCTCCTGCTAATCGTCACCTTTTTTTTCCGAAGGGGAAAGACGGGCTTTATCATCGCCATCAACCTGATGTATGGGATGGCCTCTCTGTCCAGCACCTTTGCACTTTTGCTCGTCACCGAATCGGCCATCAAGTCCAAGCACGTGCAGAAAGTCAGCGGTGTCTACTTGTCCAACTTTTGGTTTTCGGCGCTGCTGTGGGACCTGGTCAACTTCCTGTTGCCGTGCCTGTTCATGTTGGTTAGTAATGGACAGACTTTTGACTAATACTCACGTTTGGACTTTGCATTACCGTTATTCTTCTCTGGCAGATAGTGTTCCAGGCCTTCAGCGTGGACGCCTTCATAAAGGACAACCGCCTGGTGGACGTGCTGCTGATGCTGCTGCTGTACGGCTGGGCCGTGGTGCCGCTCATGTACCTGCTCAGCTTCCTCTTCACCTCCGCCGCCACCGCTTACACCCGCCTCACCATCTTCAACATGATTTCCGGCACCGCCACCTTCCTGGCCGTCACCATCATGACCATCCCAGGTGAGAGAGGGACTTTTTTAATATTAAATTACACAATCAATTACTGCTTGAAATGTATGCTGAGTGTCATTTGCAATTGTTATTTTGGAAAATCAGAGAGCAATATCATTTGCATCAAAGTTCGCCCTGCAAAAAGTACTGTAGAAAATGTAAGAAAAAAATATAGTCAAATAAGAAAATTTATAACTTCAAATAAGCAAAATTATCTGCCAACAGAACAAGAACATTTTACTTAGATTCACCTGTAAGATTTTGAAAAATAAGAAAATAATACTAAGCCCATACCAACCACTGCTGTCTTGAAAATAGTATTTTCAGACTAAAAACAAGTAATGTCGACTTTTTTCAAGCTGTAATAAATGGAACTATTTTCTTAAAATACATGAGTATTTTTTTAAACATTTGGATAACTTAGCCTGAGTGTCATGACCTAGCTAGGAATTGAACCCACAACCTTGAAGTCTGAGGGTAGGCACTCTAACCACTAGACCGCTGAGCTAGTACTGAAACAAGGAAAAATTAGCTTAGTAAATATAACAAAATGTACCATATTACACTCGTCTGTTTTCATACTTGTATGTTTTCCCATTTATCTTATTACTAGATTATGCAAAATCTTAAAATAAGAAAACTTATGAAACCCCAGTTCAGGGCCTTTGATGTTGGTTAGTTGTCATCTTAAAATGTGGGTAATGCTTGTTTAATACTCACAGTACTTTTATACTGGCTGTTTACACTCAATGAGACTGCTTGATCAAATAAGATAATTAAGTAATAAGTATCTTAAAATAAGTACAATCATCTTGCCGGACAATTTCATTTTAAGTAAAAATAACTTAAGTCAAATCAAAATAAACAAATTTAGGTTAAATTTAAGAAATTATATCATACTTAAAATTTTAGTTTTTGCAGTGCGGATTGAGGTGTAACGAGCGTAAAACATACAGAAATGAATTTCCCTTTTATTTTCCCCCAGAGTTGCACCTGCAGAACTTGTCCCATTTACTGGATAAGGTGTTCCTGATCTTCCCAAACTATTGTCTGGGAATGTCCTTCTCCCAGTTTTACCAGAACTACGAATTCATCTCATTTTGCACATCCAGCCCACTCACACAGGCCCTCTGCAAGGTCTTAAGTACGTTCTTAAAGAAGTTTTTTAATCACTTTACTTAATCACTTATGATTCTGAGAAATGGGCAAACATTTTTTCACGGCACAGTATTGGTCATGTAAACATTTCTGCTTCCATTTTCTGTCATGTTAGATATCAAGTACCAACCCAACTACTTCTCCATGTCTGAGCCTGGCGTGGGCCGCTTCCTGGTGGCCTTCTCGATACAAGGCGTCGTCTTCATCGCTCTGCTGTTCGTCATCGAGCTGCAGTGTGTCCGCTCTCTCCGACGACTCCTCTCCTCCCTGTGCAGAAGGCGAAAACAGGTAGCGATTGTTGGAGAAAAGCACTGCTTTTCTCTTAGGTCAGGGCTCAGCAATCTTTCCTGTCAAAAGAGCCATTTTAGGCCAATTAGATAACAAAAAAATCTTTCTGGAGCTGCAAAACATTTGAATATTATGATGAAGGAAACAGTGTGTTAGTGTTAGTCTAATGTACTGAGGGCCCAAGTGCTCATTAAAGCTGCACCAGAACAGAAAGAATATGCAGCATCCAATACGTAGAGATTTGTTTTCTATTACCTTTTTTCCTCAATTTTTAGTTTTTGTTTTGTTTTTGTCATGCTTTGTTTTTTATACATTTAGATTTTCTGCCTTTTTGTCAAATTGCTGACATTGAGAATTTTATGGTCATATCAATCCATCCATCCATTTTCTTAACCGCTTATTCTTCACAAGGGTCGCGTGGTGCTGGAGCCTATCCCAGCCAGCTTCGGGCAGTAGGCGGAGGTACGCCCTGAACCGGTTGCCAGCCAATCGCGAGAATATTGTAGTAATTTTCCGCTTTTTTCTTGGACATTTTTTCTGCCTTTTTTGCTACCAATTTCTGACTTTTTTGTGTACATTTTATGGTAATTTTCGGGATTTCTTTTTTAAATTTTTGGACATGTTATGGTTGTTTTAGAACATTTTCTTTCCACCCTTTTCTTAAATCAATTTTCTGACATTTTTTGGGGCAATTTCATGGACAATTTATGGTAATTGTCTTCTTTTCCTCTTCCTTTTTGGACATGGTCACTTTTTTTTCTTTTTCTTTTTGCATTTTTAGGTATTTAAAAAAAAAATCATCTACCCTTCGTGTCTCTTTATCTGACAACTTAAAAATTTTGTCTGACATTTTTTAAATATTTATTATTAATTTTTTATTTAAGTACATTTAAAGATTATTTATCTAAAAATCATGTAGATCCACAGGGAGCCACAGGAGAGGGACTAGAGAGAAACATATAGATAGTGTTAATTTTATCAGACATTTTTAAATTTTGTTTCAGTTTTAGCACAGGTTCAATCACGCTTGGTAGTTTTTATCATAGCTCGCCAACCTCATCCCGTTTTTATTTAGTCAACTTTTTGGTAATTATAAATCTAGCATTTTAGTCTTTATTGTAGTCCAAGAAAACATAATTTTATTTCGTCTAGTTCTAGTCAACAAAAACTGTCAATGTTTTAGTCGGGTCAATCATTTTACCCCCGTATATTTTTATTGTCAGCAGATAATGTTCTAAAACTATTTAACATAAAATTTCTCTCATCTTTTTAAATGAAAAACAACTTTGCACACAAAATTACAGTACTGTATATCAACAAGTGGCTTCTATGGCTCCATGCTACAGGCTAGTAAATTAGCCAACATTATTTAGTGGTCGGATTAACGTTGTTGGAACGATATAGCTGTTGGATTACTGTTACGTTATTACTATATATCTATATATACATATATAAAACATTTTTTTTTAAACCTTTCCCCGTGAATCCACCTCCTGTCTGTCCCATGTGTTTGTGCATGTTGCAATCACTAGCTGCAGATTTGAAAGGGGGTGTGTCAGTGTGTCACATGACACACAATTTTTACAAAATCGTTTAATTTTTGTCTCGTCTTTTTTCATGAACTAAAATGTCTATAGAATTTAGTCAATTTTTACATTTTCATCTTGTCTTCATTAGTCGACGAAAATGCATACTGATTTAGTCCCAGTTATTATTATTTTTATTAATGAGGGTTTTAGTCTAGTCTGGTACTGTTTTCATCTGGTGAAAAATGTGTGACAAATATATTTTAGTTTAGTTTTTGTTACCAAAATAAACTCTAACTCCAGAGCCGCAGGTTGCAGACGCCTGTATTAGGTCATGCACTTTTTATTTACAGTAGGTACAGTAAACCCCTGCTATTTGTGAGACAGCCATGAATAGCAAAAATGTTTAAGCACTAAAATGTTCCGAGTTGTCTCCATTCATATTTGAACCTATGAGGATTTGTGACTTGTCGATGGTTTACTGTAATCCTCTTTTGTGCGTCAGTTATCTTTTATAGGAGATGCAGCGCTGCTTCCAGAGGACAGAGACGTAGCAGACGAGAGGAAGCGGGTTCTTGAGTGCCAGCCCATGGTGGAGTCCATGGTCGGGAGCCCCCTTATTCTACATGAGCTCAGCAAGGTTTGCAACCCTGGCTTTCATGCCTCATTCATATGTGTGAATTGGAATGTGTTTATGTGGCTAGATAATAGCTACTGAACACTGTACGTATATACACTACAGCAATATGGGATTTGTCTTTCTGTTCAGGTGTACAGCAGCGGACAGCCCCTTCTCGCTGTGGACCGCCTGTCTTTGGCCGTGGGTAAAGGGGAGTGTTTTGGCCTGCTGGGCTTCAACGGCGCAGGAAAGACCACCACCTTCAAGATGCTGACCGGCGATGAGAGCGTGACCTCTGGGGACGCCTACATTGACGGATACAGCATCTTGAGAGACATAAAGAAGGTAAGTGTCTTAAGTTCAGGTGGATGTCCCTTGTAAGAGTTGGGATAAAGTGAACCACGGCACAGGCCAAAGTATTAAAAGTAAATTATCATTTAGTGGCATCTTGGTTCCAAGAAATGATGTTGATGTGAGTTGAATCGCGCTTTATTTAAATCAAAGTAGTGCTTTGTCGCTATCCAGTGGCATCTGTAGGCAATTATAGAGGGGGGCTTCAATAACTCAAGGATTTTTACCATTTAGTTTTTTATTCAATGTTTTAAAAAAATTTCATACCCATGGCTAGCTTTAGCTTCAGCAAGCCAGCCAAAACAATAGACAGATAAATAGGTAGAATGTAAGTTAACTCGCTCTGAATTTTTAACTTTGCAAGGAAGATACCTTGACTAGCTTTAGCATTTGCTAACAAGATAAACCAATCAGTTCAAATGTGTGTAACAGGGTGTATTCAGACCAGAAAAGTCAATTTTTCGTTTGGTGTGGTTCTTATTCACACTGTGCTTTTTGCAAGTGGACTATATTGCATAACCACATGGACCCGCGTGACGATCTGTGCTCCCATTGGACAAAAATAACGAGGGATGAAAGCATAACCAAACCCGGAATTAGAGGAAAACATGAAATTCCGACGTGCTGCATTACTGCTCTGCATACTTGTGGCGTTATTAGATGCAAGATATTTACGAGCATCAAGAGTAGCTCATTCAACGGAGGTTCTGCGAATGTTTGCGAAGGTTTCAAATTTTGGAACGCTTCATCGATTGTGTGCAGTAACCGGAGGAGCAGTTGCGCTGCGCGTGCGCTGACCGCAGCATACGGATGATTATGAATGAATTTAGCACAATATTCACTACCGGGCAATGTTTCCCCCCTGCGATGCTTGGCTACGGTGGCTTGTTAAGCCCAAAAAGGCGCATATGTCCTGCAGTTGGAGCGGATCAGCCGTGGTTTTTATTCAGACTGCGAAGCAACCCGCACCGAGTGCGTTTGGAAGCGTACCGAGACCACCTCAAAAAGTGGGTCTCGGTCTGCTTGTTTGGTTCGCACCAGCATTCATTTGTGTGTATTCAGACCTGCACAAAAGGTCCGGATCAGCGTGGGAAACGAACTCTGGTCTGTTTAAAGCGGACCAAACAGGGCAGGTCTGAATACACCCCTGACTAGCTAGCCATAATATTTAACAATTAAGATGTAGCATCTGAGCTAGTTTTAGAATTTTCAGTATAAGTAGCTAACCAAATAGCTAGATAGATGAACGATTCTGAGACCATTTTATTGATGCACATAAAATTCAACCATAAAGTAATTTCTGGACTACAAGGCGCACCTGACTATAAGCCGTGCTAGCTAAATTTGGGGAATACTACACGTATAAGCCGCACCCGACTGTAAGCCGCAGGTGTTACCCCACCGTCTTCCCGCTACTTTCTTTTCCATAATGAGGGTGTGAATTGTCTCGCTCTTGTTCTGTCTCTCCTACTGTATTTGGGCTCACTTGGTTTGTTTTGCTCTTCCTGACACTCTTGCGCTCCCTTTATAGTGCGCCCCCTTGTGATCTGATGGATAAGCCGCACCTTTGTATTAGCCGCAGGGTCGAATGCAAGTGACAAAAGTAGCGTCTTATAATCCAGAAATTACTGTAATTTAAATATAGAATATACAGTAGAAGGCATTTGTCTCTTGTTTCACAGGTGCAACAGCGCATTGGATATTGTCCTCAGTTTGACGCCGTGTTGGACCATATGACGGGCAGAGAAACCCTGAGCATGTACGCCAGGCTCCGAGGAATACCTGAGAAGTATGTGTCGGGTTGCGTGGAGAACGTGCTGAGGTCTCTGCTGTTGGAACCACACGCGGATAAACTAGTGCGCAGCTACAGGTGAGCCAAAATGTCAGTTTTTCTAGACAATTCAAAGTTTGACCAAGGGCTGGAAGTAATGGCTTTCAAATAAAGTCCCAGACTTTTTTCTTAAAATTCCTATTTCTGATTTTAATAGTTTTCTTTTAATCCTTTGGTACTTGGAGAAATCTAATGACAATGGCATTATTTTAAACAAGAGTATCTGGAACATGCTCATACCCTACATTTTACCTCTGAAACACAAAGCAAAAAAATAATAAGAAGAAGAAACCCAAACAACTGCTTGTAACTTGAAAAGGGGTTACTCCGCAACCCTCCAAAAAATATTCATAAAACATTCTACCGTAAAATGTATCGATAAATGTAAATCATCTAACCGATTCTATTAAAAGAAACAATGTACAAATATCTCAATCTAGAGCAGTGGTGTCCAAACTCGGTCCTCGGGGGCCGGTAGTCCCGCAGGTTTTGGATATTTCTCTCCTCCAACACAGCTGAAGCTCATCAGCAAGCTCTACTAAGCCTGATAACAATCCTGTTGATTGAAACAGGTGCGTTGGAGCAGGGAAACCTCCAAAACCTGCAGGACACCGGCCCTCCAGGACCGAGCTTGGACACCCATGATCTAGAGCAAAAGAACAGGTGCTTAAGCACCACTAAAGGTCGATCTGTGCATCTCCAAAAATATTTGTGGCTTGGAAGCAATAAATCACTGAAATCAAGTGCAGCGTGATTGACCCCGTGATTGCAATCCAGCGGGTTTCCTTATTGTCATAAAGAAAACTCAATGTATCGGCTCATGTTGTTTGCTTCTGAGTTGAAATCAATGTTACTTTTCGGGCTGTAGTTATCAAATATTTTTGGTATTCTCATATCCTGAAAAAAAAAATTGATAAAAAAAAAATTGAGCATTTTTTTGTATTGAGGTACTCAAATTACTCGAGGACTAGTTTCAACTGACTGTGCTATTGTCACCTGGCTCCTCTCTTTTTGCAGCTGTGTCAGGAAAGACACGTTTGGAATTATGAAAGCCTCTAAAAGAAAATGTCCTGAATAAACTCTAAATAATCTAAAAAATCAAGTCATCACCCAGGTCTAGTTTGGCCACAATTAAATACATTTTCAAAAACGCTATCTGAACAAATCGCAAGGATCTAATGCAGCACTTGATAATGTGTCTAATCGCCACTATGCACACGCAGCGGTGGCAACAAAAGGAAGCTCAGCGCCGGCATGGCTCTCATTGGTGGGCCTCCGGTTATCTTCCTGGATGAGCCCTCCACCGGGATGGATCCTGTGGCCAGGAGGCTGCTGTGGGACGCTGTGACGCGCACACGAGAGTCCGGCAAGGCCGTCATCATCACTTCTCATAGGTGAGTCAGACTCTGAGGTTGTACTCGTGCTACACCAGGGGTGGGAAAACTTTTGTGCTTGAGGGCCATATTAGATGTTTGATCTATCTATCTGTCTGTCTGTCTGTCCGTCGGTCCGTCCGTTGGTCGGTCGGTCCGTCGCCGGACGGCCAGCTAGCTAGCTAGCTAGCTGTCTATGTCCGTCCAGCCAGCTAGCTAGCTAGCTAGCTGTCTATGTCCGTCCGTCTAGCTAGCTGTCTATGTCCGTCCGTCTAGCTAGCTAGACGCTAGCTATCTAATCTGTCTAATCTATGTATTTTATCAAGCAGACAAAAAGCCTTAAATACTTCACAAAAGCGAACTGCTGCATCCTCTTCCCAAACCCTTTCTCAATGGTCTTCGAGCCGAGCCATGAGTGCTAAAATAATATCAATGAGAGTACTAAGCAGTTTGATAGGCAACGATTAATCTGAAATGGGCCCACTCAAATGTATCTAACCTAACTATTTTTGCTCTAAAATATATTTAGACTTTCAATCTTGAGGTGACGTAATGCAGAATGAGGGGGAAAGGTGGAAGTTTTCTTAGGCACTTCTTAGATGGTTAAGCGTTCAAGAAAGTTAATAGATTTGCTTTTAACACTTGGTTGTTGATTAATAATGCTTAAAAAAAACAATGACGTGGGGACGGACGTACCAATAATATTGAATCATGAAAAAATATTGGGCGTACGAGGTTTCCCGCCTGACAGCAATAATGTGTAAAATATGTCAAGCTAGTTCAATTTCACAATCATTTTTGAAATTGTATTTATGATTGAAGAATTTCAAATTGATTAACCCATTTTGAATAGACCGAATGGAATTATATTCAATTTACAATATATGTAACCTTAATTTTATTTTATTATGTATAATTAATTAATTAACCTATTAGTTTATGAAATACACAAATAAAAAAATATATATATTAAATACATTCTAATATGCAGGGACTCAAAATAATCTACAGACTCTGTAATATTTTAGTAATCCAGCGTTGAATGGTTGTCATGCATCTGACCACCCCCAGTATGGAAGAATGCGAGGCGCTGTGCACCAGATTGGCCGTGATGGTCAACGGGCAGTTCAAGTGCCTCGGGAGTCCGCAGCACCTGAAGAGCAAGTTCGGCAGCGGCTACACGCTGCTGGCTAAAGTGCACATAGAGGCCGAGTTGGAGGACAGCGACCTGAAGCTTTTTAAAGACTTCATCGAAAGCACCTTTCCAGGTATGTGAACAGAAATGGACTTGACTTGGTTCTCATTTCATATTGACTGGCTTCACAGATTCAGCAGTGATTTGTCTTGTCTTTCAGGAAGCCAAATGAAGGATGAACACCAGGGAATGGTCCACTATCATTTGACGGACAAGACACTAACGTGGGCACAGGTATTGTCAACGGTGAAATGTGCACTTCAACTTTGGTTGGAGACCCTTAAATTGATGAGATGCAATACAAACATTAGACAGTGCAAGCTATTTTTCATGTAGTGGTATGTGTCTGTATTAGGGGTGTCAAAATTAGTTTAAGTTCCTTTAACGCCACTCTTTTCTTTTCTTTCTTTACGCGCGATTAATGACCGCCCCTGACTTGGAAAGACTGTACAGGGAGAATTCCAGTCACAACGCAGCACTCGCGTCCATGTCAAAATTTAGCAGTAATAATTTTAATAATAATGCATAAATTTGTGGAGACTGGGGTCAAGTTGTATTTTACTATTTTAAAAATGTGCAGAATTTCACATTACTTCATGTTAACGATTAAATAGCTCTTAATATGAAAAGAAACATGCACTGAGCTGTCACCGTTTTACAAATCAAATGATGCCATCTAGTGGCAGAAAAATGATTTCAACACAAAGCAATATCACACTTGTTTTTTTACAGTATAGTACATCTTTTTAATGTTAACTCACTTGTATGAATTAATTACTGTATCAATGACTAAAAGATGCAGCCATATTTCTATTAGTTTAACATTTTTCCCACTTTTATGTTAACAAGAGTGTGATTGAAAAATTTAATCGCCTGACACCTCTAGTCTGTTTATATTAGAGGTGGGACTTGATAAAAACAATTCATCTAATTAATTACAGTCCTTGTAATTAATTCTTCTTGATTCATCACATTCCCATCAAAAGTAACGTATGTACATGGAAAATCAAAAATTTGCAATGTATTTTCACCAGGTCTACTTCTTTTTTACATACAGCATGGGCATTTAAAAATAAATAAAATAAAATAATATATATATATATATATGTATATATATAATGTACAAAAAAAATTAGGACCAGTTCTCACACCAAGGATGCTAATTTCTTTATCCCCTTCTTAGTGTTTTGCGTTTTGTGTTAGCATTAAGCTAACAGATTTTTGTAGGGTTTTGTTGACGACCCAGAAAGCGCTATTTTAGGTAGTAGTGGTGTGTTTTTAAACCCCACCCTTTACGAATGTTTTCCGAAGGTGTTTGGCACCTTGGAGGCAGCCAAAGAGAAGTACAGCATCGAGGACTACTGCGTGAGCCAGATCTCACTGGAGCAGGTCTTTCTTAGCTTCGCTCAGTTCCAACACTGCAACGAAGGCAGGCGAAAGTAAGCCCCGCCCGCACGCCCGCCCGGCCGTCCCGACGCCCCTCTGACATCCATCTGACCTTTGCGCTTGTGTGTGCGCGTGCGCATGTGTGACCAGTGTTGTCCGTGCCATTGCGCTACACCACTGTTGCATAACAGACTTGGAAGTGGTTTAGCCGCAACACCTTTTTATGATCTTTTTAGTCAAATCAAAGGCAATGATGTCATTCATTGCTGCCGAGTTGCGTCCAACTGCATTTGTGTGAGTCTGTGTGTATTATTTAAAACTTTATTTTAGAATGTGATTATGTTTCAAAGGATTTAAGGAAAAAAAAAAAAGCCGCTGGTTTTATATGTTAATGATTGTTGCACACCTCAAAGCCTTATCTAACTAATGAGGGTTATTCTTTTTGATTTGGTTTTATTGCCTTTGTTTCAAGCCTTTGAAAGTTGACCGGTGCAAAATCATGTGATGTGTTCACAGTACACAAACAAAGTCAAAGGCCAGAGCATTTAAACTTTGTATTGCATGCCTAAGAATTGATTGGCTGAGAGAATGGTATTGACAACAAAAGCAGAATGTTGTATCATGTCTGGTACTGTGGAACCTCCAAAGTGGAACGCCTCCAAAGTGGTCCAAAATAGGCTTCGACAGTCGGCAAAGAGGAAAAGTGTAATAACCATAGAGCAGAAAATGCAACTTACAGGGATGTCTTTTTTTTTGTGTGCTTTTTTTTATGGGGATGCAACCCCGTTTTTTTTGTGTGTGTAAAATATTTTGGAGGTTTGTCAGCCTTTTCTCAAGAATTTTAGTTTTTACCTAATTACCCAACGTATTTCAATGGCCCTCAATTATACAACCATGCAGGCCTGCATGTCTTCTTTTTTCTTGACAATCGCGCCATGTTTTTGTGGTTCAATACGAAACAAAACAAAAATACAGTACGCACCTCAATACCCAATACAGGGTGTTTTTATGTATTTATTTTTTTAAATTGCAGCGCCCAGTAGATTTGTGGTGCTCTATCGCTTGGTGTGCTGTGAAGAATCGCAAACTCGTTTTTGTTTGAGCACCCGTTTTCATGCTTTAATTCGATGGGCATTGTGTGCTGAAAGAGGCTAAAATAATGTCCTCTTTTGCGTGTTCCAAAAATTTGGAGACAGACTTCTTGTAAGAAAAAACATCTTGCAAGGATGATTTAATAAACAGAGAATTCTCCCGTCACAGGAATACTGAACATCACGTATGAGGTGGAATTTCAGAGTGTCCGTGTGCCCCCTCCCTTGGGAGAAAGGGCTTCTTATAGTATCGAGCTTGGAAAGTGAAACGCCTTTTTAAAACACGTTATACAACAGATTTGCAGCTGTGCCGAGCTCCAGACAAAATATACTCTCCGGGTACTTTTTCTCAAAACAATATCTCACAAACAAGTTGAATCAGATTTAGAGTGGCCGTGAGTGATGATGCCAACAGAGTCAGTGTGTGTGGGTGTTCTCTCAAAGCAGATTCTGTTCTCACGAACAAAATGTGTGTGCGCAACACTGAGAAGGAATTTTAGACTAAACAAAGTGTATGGCTTAGGTTAAGGTCAAATTATACTGAGTTCAACACTATTTCACCTACTTTACACATCTATAAAACATTTCAACATGGTTAATATATGAAATAAAGAATTTAAATGTTAATAATGTCTAACAGTGCCTCGTCACAAACTACTGTAATCATGGATAATGATTGTGAGCATTCCTCTTGTCTGTCTGTATGTATTGCTGCCGCCTCAGATATAACTTAAGCTGTTTGAAGGTTTATGAGTAGTGCAATATTGGTGCAAGTTTCTTTAGTCCGTCTGAAGACATTTCCCATTATGCGTTTGCAGGTGCATGAAGCTAGCTGATTTTTTTTATAGGGGAAAGTTTAGTGAAATATACAACATGTAAGTCAACTTGATTAGAGTAAACGTCAACTGGGAGTGTCGGCAAACATCTTGAAGCCTTTTTGGGGGAGGAATTGGCCGCAAAATGGTGTCCACTTTTGCAGGTTCCACTGTTTATTTCTCAATGTGTGCTCCTTTCAAAACAACATGATGGCTGTGGCACCCCCCAAGGAAAAAAAATAATAACAATTTACCTGTTTGTGTGCATGTAACAAGACGGGATTTATCCCCTTTAAATCAATGTCTGATAGGCTACAATAGAGACAATAGAGAGTTCATGTGCTTCTAGACAAGCTGCTTTTTTCCTCTTTAAGCACCACAACCTTGTCCTAGACGTTCCAGAATAGATGCCTTTCGCTAATGGGGAATGACCAACTGCTGTTTATTCCTCTTTTAACCCGCGTCCAGAGCCTATTCCTATGTAGCTTTCTTTGCACTACTAAATAGATGTATTCCTTATTCATAGGAATTGTAACAGTAGTAATCTCTCCATCCTGATCGCTGATGTACAATATCATCTGTGGTGTACGACTGCGCGGCAGATATGAGATGAATGTATTTACCGAGCAAAAAAAGAAAAAAAGCAGCAGCAATCCATGCTTGTTGGCAGCATGAGATGCTTTTAGCGGAGCTTTCTTAAGGTCTGACATTCCACATTTAACCTCGCATTTTTTTCACATTGTATTTTGCACACGCCATGGCTTCTATGCACAACTTGAATTAAAAGTGCATAGTAAATGAAATGATGGGGGTTTGCACTGCTGATGGTGAAATATGCTGTATGATATTTAATAAGGGGATATTGACATCGTTTTACTGTATGGAGCTCATCTTGTTGACTGTATAATATGTATGTACCGTCATCTTCCTTTTTACATTAAATAACGCTCTATGCAAATGGAGGCAAACATGCTGTTGTTTACTGTCATTAGGTGTGTGACGAGAACAGATTGGAATCGGAAAATCGGGTTTGATTTTAAGATGTGAGTGCATCAAATTAAATCAAATTGTTCCACTTTAAATTTATGTGCCGTCCTTGAATCATATCACACCCCATGTATTGATCTTATTGGTAAAATGATAGAATGTTTTTATCTTTATTTGGAATATTTTTCAGATCTGTAGTGACAAATGTGATTTACTTTTTTATTTTATTAGTAAATGTTTATTCCCTTTTAATAATAAATGATCTTAACTCATTCACTGCCACTGACGGCTATAAACGTCAAAAATTCATTTGAACTATTTCTATTAGTTAAAAAAAAATCCCCACTTTTGTTAAGAGTATGAAAACCTAGGAAAAAAATCATGCGATTAATTACAATTAGAAGATTTCATCTGCGATTAAAATTTTTGATCGTAATTAATCGCATGACTTCAATAGTTAACTCACGATTAATCACAAATTTTTATATCTGTTCTAAATGTACAATAAAAAAAATCTAGGTTTTCCTACTCTTGTTAACAAAAGTAGAAAAAAAGTTAACTAATAGAAATAGTTAAAAATGATTTTTTTTTTTACGTTTATAACCGTCAATGGCAGTAAATGAGTTAATAGGGAACACATTTAAGGAATCAAGTAAACATTATTTGATTGTATTTCATTTATTTTCCTTTTAATAAAAGAACGGTTACAACATATGATCTCAAAAGGTCCTCCAGCTTCACCGATATCAGATCTTGAATTCAAAACCAAACCAACTTTCTTCAACTCACCTGCCCTGCAATAAATCTGGCATGTTAACCCCTGGTTCGAAGTCCCTCGGCAAACACACCCAATAACTTCCACCACATCACCAATAAGACCATCCTGTCTCCTACCCCTCAAATTGATAACCTTGAAGTAATCTTTGACACCAACCACATCAGGCGGCACCTTCCCCAGCTCATCCACGTCAGTCCTTCTTCTCATTCACAAAGCACTTTGTAGTCTGGCCCCCTCCCACTTTCTCTATGGCCCTTTCCACCTCCACACATCCTAATTCCTCATTCTTTCATTAAATGATTTTTATTTTTAAAAAAAAAAGAAGAAAAAAAGTCATTTATTTTGGTAGCCTTCATGGTAAATATTGCAATGTCATGATAGGCATATTCATCAACTATCATAGCGCATTTTTTTTTCCAATACTGTGCATTATTTATGTGATCAAGTCACCCTAATGCAATGGTAAATTGAATAATTTTGTGTCAGATTTATTTGGTGTGGCCTGTGACAAGAACGTTTATTTCATCATGGATATCTTATCTCAAATGTATGATGGTTTAACCCAGTTTTTAAATGGGGAGTGTTTTGGCCTGCTGGGCTTCAACGGCGCAGGAAAGACCACCACCTTCAAGATGCTGACCGGCGATGAGAGCGTGACCTCTGGGGACGCCTACATTGACGGATACAGCATCTTGAGAGACATAAAGAAGGTAAGTGTCTTAAAATCAGGTGGATGTCCATTGTAAGAGTTGGGATGCAGTGAACCACGGCACAGGCCAAAGTATTAAAAGTAAATTATCATTTAGTGGCATCTTGGTTCCAAGAAATGATGTTGATGTGAGTTGAGGCGCTTTATTTAGACCAAAGTAGTGCTTTGTCGCTATCCAGTGGCATCTGTAGGCAATTATAGAGGGGGGCTTCAATAACTCAAGGATTTTTACCATTTAGTTTTTTATTCAATGTTTTAAAAAAAAATCATACCCATGGCTAGCTTTAGCTTCAGCAAGCTAGCCAAGGAGCTAGGTTTAGCTTCAGCAAGCCAGCCAAAACAATAGACAGATAAATAGGTAGAATGTAAGTTAACTCGCTCTGAATTTTTAACTTTGCAAGGAAGATACCTTGACTAGCTTTAGCATTTGCTAACAAGATAAACCGATCAGTTCAAATGTGTGTAACAGGGTGTATTCAGACCAGAAAAGTCCTTAAGACTTTATTTTTCGTTTGGTGTGGTTCATATTCACACTGTGCTTTTTGCAAGTGGACTGTATTGCGTAATCACATGGACCCGCGTGACGATCTGTGCTCCCATTGGACAAAAATAACGAGGGATGAAAGCATAACCAAACCCGGAATTAGAGGAAAACATGAAATTCCGACGTGCTGCATTACTGCTCTGCATACTTGTGGCGTTATTAGATGCAAGATATTTACGAGCATCAAGAGTAGCTCATTCAACTGAGGTTCTGCGACGCTGTTTCAAATTTTGGAACGCGTCGTCGATTGTGTGCAGTAACCGGAGGAGCAGTTGTGCTGCGCGTGCGCTGACAGCAGCATACGGATGATTATGAATGAATTTAGCACAATATTCACTACCGGGCAATGTTTCCCCCCTGCGATGCTTGGCTACAGTGGCTTGTTAAGCCCAAAAAGGCGCATATGTCCTGCAGTTGGAGCGGATCAGCCGTGGTTTTTATTCAGACTGCGAAGCAACCCGCACCGAGTGCGTTTGGAAGCGGGCCGAGACCACCTCAAAAAGTGGGTCTCGGTCTGCTTGTTTGGTTCGCACCAGCATTCATTTGTGTGTATTCAGACCTGCACAAAAGGTCCGGATCAGCGTGGGAAACGAACTCTGGTCTGTTTAAAGCGGACCAAACAGGGCAGTTCTGAATACACCCCTGACTAGCTAGCCATAATATTTAACAATTAAGATGTAGCATCTGAGCTAGTTTTAGAATTTTCAGTATAAGTAGCTAACCAAATAGCTAGATAGATGAACGATTCTGAGACCATTTTATTGATGCACATAAAATTCAACCATAAAGTAATTTCTGGACTACAAGGCGCACCTGACTATAAGCCGCTCTAGCTAAATTTGGGGAATACTACACGTATAAGCCGCACCCGACTGTAAGCCGCAGGTGTTTTTAATGTTACCCCACCGTCTTCCCGCTACTTTCTTTTCCATAATGAGGGTGCGAATTGTCTCACTCTTGTTCTGTCTCTCCTACTGTATTTGGGATCACTTGGTTTGTTTTGCTCTTCCTGACGCTCTTGCGCTCCCTTTATAGTGCGCCCCCTTGTGATCTGATGGATAAGCCGCACCTTTGTATTAGCCGCAGGGTCGAATGCAAGTGACAAAAGTAGTGTCTTATAATCCAGAAATTACTGTAATTTAAATATAGAATATACAGTAGAAGGCATTTGTCTCTTGTCTCACAGGTGCAACAGCGCATTGGATATTGTCCTCAGTTTGACGCCGTGTTGGACCATATGACGGGCAGAGAAACCCTGAGCATGTACGCCAGGCTCCGAGGAATACCTGAGAAGTACGTGTCGGGTTGCGTGGAGAACGTGCTGAGGTCTCTGCTGTTGGAACCACACGCGGATAAACTAGTGCGCAGCTACAGGTGAGCCAAAATGTCAGTTTTTCTAGACAATTCAAAGTTTGACCAAGGGCTGGACGTAATGGCTTTCAAATAAAGTCCCAGACTTTTTTCTTAAAATTCCTAGTTCTGATTTTAATAGTTTTCTTTTAATCCTTTGGTACTTGGAGAAATCTAATGACAATGGCATTATTTTAAACAAGAGTATCTGGAACATGAAACACAAAGCAAAAAAAGAAGAAGAAGAAGAAACCCAAACAACTGCTTGTAACTTGAAAAGGGGTTACTCCGCAACCCTCCAAAAAATATTCATAAAACATTCTACCGTAAAATGTATCGATAAATGTAAATCATCTAACCGATTCTATTAAAAGAAACAATGTACAAATATCTCAATCTAGAGCAAAAGAACAGGTCCTTAAGCACCACTAAAGGTCGATCTGTGCATCTCCAAAAATATTTGTGGCTTGGAAGCGCATACCTGGGGTCAAAAGTTTGCAACATGTCAATAAATCACTGCTTGCGTAACATGTCTGTGGCAAAGTGCAGCGTGATTGACCCCCGTGATTGCAATCCAGCGGGTTTCCTTATTGTCATAAAGAAAACTCAATGTATCGGCTCATGTTGTTTGCTTCTGAGTTGAAATCAATGTTACTTTTCGGGCTGTAGTTATCAAATATTTTTGGTATTCACTAAGTTCTGGTTTCGGCAGGCACTACTTTCACTAATATTACAAGTCAGAACTATGAACTTGATGTAGATGATGACTTTCATGCTTGGACTACAAAGGATCAAAATACTTGAGAAAATGGGACTGTTTTATAAAATCTGAATTGAACAATTTGATATTGTTGTCACTGTGTATTCTCTGTACATACTCCATCTGTGACGCTGCAAAAATTGTATGTGTTTGTCTTTAAAAAATAAATAAAATAAAGTTTAAAAATAAAGTTCAAAAAAAGCGATGGTTTGAAAATATAAACACTGGCACCGCCACCAATTTATAGAAATAAAGTGTAGCATATTGATATTTTTCTGTTTCCTAATTGCAAGAAATCAATATGATCAGTGTCTTCACTTATTATTAATAAAAACTTAACATTATTCAAGTTAATTTGAGCAAATTTTCTATTTCAGAAGCATTGTATGCATCAAACTGCTAGCTTTTCACATTAATCAGTACTTTTAAGAAGTAGCTCTCAGTTTAAAAAAGATTGGGGAAAAGTGCAGTAGACCTGAACTTGAAAAAAAAAAACTCAGTTTAGCTTTGCTGATAGACAAGAAAATACATTTTGCTGTTGTAATGAAAATTTAAGAAATAAAAACTCTTAAAATTGTTAGTTCATTATATCGTCATATATACTTTATTGTTATTCATTTATTTTTTTAAGAAAAACTTTGCTTTAAGTCCCTGGGAGTAACTCGCAGCACACAAAAAAATGCTCCACAAAATTTGAAAGTTGCTCCTCAAATAAAGTAATCGATTTGCAAAACTGCTCCACAATGAAAAAAGAAAATTCAAGCCTCATTTTTGTTCAATTGTATTTTTTAATCGTATTTTCTTCTTTAATTAGTAAATGGCTAACCTATAAAATGTTAATAGGTTTAAAAAAAAAAAGAGGCCGCATTTTGTAACCATTTGTATATTGTTTCTAGATTTAAGAGGACATGTGTAATGAATTGTTTTTATTTAATTGTATTTTATTTATTTAACTTCATTCTGCGATAAGTGAATGGCTACAATGTAGTAATTGTAAAAAGTGGTTGTTGTTGTTGTTTGTTTTATTTAACCCTTTTTTGTATATTTGTTATTGGATCTAGGGGAACATTGTAATTTTATTATTAAACGTTTATTTTCTGCTAATTTCAATTTAGGAGCTAGCTAGTTAAAAGAAAAAAAGTATTGTTAAAGTTAGGCAAATTCTCTTTGTATTCTATATTGTATTATCCTTTTGATGTTTGTAGTTAAAAGCAAAAGCTGCTGTTGTTTTCATTCCACTAATTTCAAATGTACCTTTGTACCTTGTCAAACCAGTTCTTCACCTGTAAATGTTCACAACTGCTCCTCTTCTGAGCCAAAGTGGGCGTGGCTTGCTTGCCGTAGCCCTCAAGACAACCCTGATGAGAGTCACAAACACCTGAGTCCCCTCCTCAAAGCAACATGTCTCCTTTGGAAGACGCTTCAGCCACCTTGATTTCATCCAGCGCGACGCCGATTCTGGCGTGCGTCGCCGCGCTGTTCCTCGTGGCTTTCGCTTCGAAACGCTTCAACTCACCTCAGGACTCCACGAAGGAGCCCCCGGGACCGAGGCCTTTGCCGTTGCTTGGCAACCTGCTGCACCTGGATCTCCATTGGCTTGACAGAGCCCTGTGTGAGGTAAATGTGCGACTCCCTGCTCGCCTAGCTATTGTGTAACTAAGTCTCTCTTCTTCTTGTAGCTTGCAAAACGTTACGGCTCGGTCTTCACCGTCTACATGGGCACCAACAAAGTGGTGGTCCTTGCTGGATACAAGGCAGTCAAAGAGGCACTGGTTGGCCACGCTGTGGAGTTTGGGGAGCGCTATATCAGCCCCATTTTTCACGATAACAGTCAGGGTCATGGTAGGACAAGTCGTTTTAGCGTATTTATTTCTTTTTGCACATTTTATTCCTTATTCTCCAAATGTGGTATGCATCACATCCCTGCAGATTTGAGAAGGACTGCACGAGTGGTATGTGGGTTCCATCTAGTAGTACATGAAAGAATGAGTACTGAACTAACTTTCAAATTCAATATACATACATTGGAACCTCGCTTTGATGGACTAGTTGGGAACGGCTTGTGCATTAAAGCCAATTGTTACATCAAAGTACTTTTTTGTGGACCTTAAAACACCCGATACAAAATGCAAAAAAACACAATGCAAAATTGTTTTGTGCTTTTTTTCATAGCCTAAATGCCCAGTACTGTAGAAAATTATTGTCAATTAACTCATTCACTGCCATTGACGGCTATAGACGTCAAAAATTCATTCAAACTATTTCTATTAGTTTAAACATTTTTCCCACTTTTGTAAACAAGATTATGAAAACCTTGATTTTTTTTATTGTATAAGAACAGATATAAAATGTGTGATTAATCGTGAGTTAACTAGTGAAGTTGCTTAAAACAGTAGTCTTAACATTATGTGTATTTTAAAGAATATCCTGTATATATTTTTATGTTTTTATATTATCAACTGTCGTTTAGAGGCGCCGCTCAACTTTCTCAAACTGTTCTGTGTTTTTCCATGGCGTATGAAAACAGAAACTTAACCATGTTTTGTATGAAACGAAACTGAAACTTAACTGTAATAAAAGCGACGAGGTGGCCGGGGGAGGAGAGAGAGTCGGATGGAGCCGAGCGTGAGTTAAGGTCTCGCGTCTCCTCTCCTCTCCTTGCATTAAGACAAACAAGCAGCTTCTGCCTCCTTTTTCCTTTGTGCACGGTCGGTAACTAAGGGGATCTGTAATATCAGACCCAACATTTAACTGGTGTCGAAACCTGGGACCTGCATCTGGACGGACGACCGCCGCCGAACTGAGGACACCGAGAATCTGTCGACAGCGTCTCCCCTTGCGTGACGGGTCTCGTCGCTCCGGCCCCGGCCGTTCGCCCGGACACCGGGTCTTGCGAACCAGACCGGCACCGAGGACTAACAGGTATTATGCTGTTTAATTATCACGATTTACACAAAAGTTTGAAAAAGGAACACTAAATATACTGAAGAAGTAACAGAAAAATAGAAAAGTGGGGAGTAAAAGCAAAGCGCTTGGGCGTTGGCCCGTGAAGAAGAAAAACCCATGGTATATATGATCCGGGCATCAAAGGGATCACGGTTTTATTAGATGAGATCCAAAATACTTTTATTGACTAGTTTTTAACTTGTTAAATAAAAGTGTAGTTTTCGGGTGCCCGGGTAGAGGAAATTAAACGTTGCCGTAAATACGTAATAATTTACACCTCCCCACTCATTGTTTACCAAAATATCTGTGTTCAATATAACTAAGATTTATCTTTTATTTATGTGTTTGTGATAAGGAAAAGGGAGTAACTGCTGCCCGCTCCGGAGTAGAAACAATGGGCCAGTCATTGAGAAAAGAAATAGAACAACACCAGGATGTTAAGTTTATTGCAAGCTTTGACGCTAATGCGTGCAAGTATCTGGAATCCTGGGTGACCAAGTATGATTTTAACCCGTCTTTGAGAGATGTCAGGAACAAAGAGGAAGTTAAGAAAAGTTTAGTGGAGAAAAGAGCAAAGAAGATTAAAAAGGGAAAGAATGTAGAAAAATTGGAAGCACAACTACGTGCTGTTGAAGTGTGGATAAAACAGTGTAAAATGAGGGCAGAAAGCATTTTGGAAAGTAAAAAAAGAAAAAAGGAAAAGACAGAAAGAAAAATGTACCAGATGAAGATAAGACCAACGGAAGAAACCGGCGCCAGACGAAGAGACAACGGAAATGCACCGGCTGAAGTGCGACAGCAAAATGATCCAGAAGAGGAAGTAAACGTCAACCAACAGCGGGAACCGCCTACCCCGTCTACCTCCTCCCCAAACTCCACCTCCACGAGTTTTGGGGACGGAGCCTCCCCTCCTATTGGAAGCCGTACAAGATCAAACAAACCAACAGCAGACGTCCTGGCTGCAACAACAAAATTATACCCAGACATCCAGCAGGTGGCAGCATATCCCATGGTAGCTGTAGCCAACCCAGCTTATGGAATGCCAAACCCTGGTCAACCCGCTCATCCACAGACCTTGCTGCTCTATCGCCCATGGACCGAAGAAGAAAAAGTAGCCGCATGCGCATCAGTTCCTCCCATTGAAGATAACGTTGAAAAATGGGCAGCTGCAATTAGAGAACTACATGGATCCTATCACCTCAATGGCAATGAATTACTAAGTGTCCTACGTCTGACCGCAGGACATCGAGTCGGAAGATTCCAAGGAGCCTTTGCTCCAGCCAACCAACGAGGCCAAGTCTACCAACCAGGCCAAGAACTAGACAACGCCCTAAATACTCTTTTAGAAAGAGCCATCGCAGTGTTCAAGAAACCACCTGATTTAACTAAAGTCCGCCAATGCCGCCAAGAACCTGAAGAAAGCGCACAAAAATATGTGGACCGCCTCCAAGACGTACTGAAACTACATGGTGGCATCGAAGAAAGCACTGAGGCACAAAGCACATACCAAACATTACTGCGGGCAACATTCCTGGATGGACTAGTGGACGGTACAGTCAATTTTATCAAGAAACATTACCACACCTGGAGAACTGCCCCGGTGAATGATCTCGTAGCTTGGGCCTCACACGCTGAAGACCTAAAAAGACAAAAAGCGCAATCATCAGTCTTCAATGCCATGCACACATTTTTTCAACATGCCTCTCCTCCACCTTCTGGACCAATTTACTACCAAAACCAACCCAATCGGGGTAGAGGACGTGGACGCGGAAGAGGAAGAGGCCGAACAGCCACCAGACAGGATGTGTGCTACAATTGTGGCAAGTACGGCCACTTCGCCCGAGATTGCCGCTCCAAACAAAAAATTGAGACCCCAAAATCTGACCACTGGGATCCAACCGAATGGCGCGAGCAGGAAAGGTCAAGTGATGAAAACCCTGATGACACCAGAACGATCGTCGAGGTGCTTGACCTGACAGTCCTGTTTAGCCAGATGTCCTCTATTGACCCAGCAGTAAGAAAACTAGGCTTAGGGCCATTTACTACAACATTGAAATTCATTGTGGATTCAGGAGCACAATCCTCCGTGATCACTGATCTACCAACAGGTGTCAAATTGTCAAAAAGCACAATAATGGTCATAGGAGTGGGAGGTAGACCAGCCATCCATTACTTTACCGAACCACTGACCATTATTGATGAAGACGGAACAGAATACCCAGATCAAACTTTCGTTTACGTGCCTCGTTGTCCTGAAAACCTCATCGGACGAGATTTGATAAAAGCCATGAGCCTTGTATTAATGGTCGAAGGCTCCAGCATGGTCGTGACAAAAAGAGGACAAGAAACACCAATGCAGATGTTAGTACTAGAAGAAAAAGACAAACCACGCCCATTCTACAGTCTGGATCCGATCCAAAAAGGTCCAACATCAGTAACAAACAATCTGCAACAGATGCCAGAACAAATCCTACCAAATTCAAATTGGGTGCCCCAAACCACGTACCCACTTCACTCCACCATCCGCTTCGCCCCGAACAAAGAGGACAGAGACTTCTTTGATCAATGGTCCCGATTGACAACCATGCGGGCCCAAATAAAGGACCTAATTTGGGACGAACAGGCAGGATGGATGGCAGCCACAGTAATCTTTCCAGATTACATATATGCATTAACCACATATGAAGGCTTTGGCATTCCCTTCCACATTTCACTGGCAAAACCAACAGGCTGGAGATGGAAAGACATAGGATCAAAAATAAGAGATGTAACATGGTCCGAACAACGACTCCCGTGGACTCCATGTCAGGATGGAAGATTTAAACGCATCATGTCATCAGGAAACGTGGTCTGGAGGAAAAAACTAAACTGGGTGACAACATTTGTCCCCAGCACCCACCTAAGTACATGGCATCCGGAGGAAACCACGATCCTGGCACTAAAAGACGCCATGGATCAAATACCACCTCAGCTGTGGTCAGCGTCAAAAACCGATGTGGGCCTAATGACCACAGCCACAGAAGTAACAATTGAACCAAGAACAAACTATCGCCCACGAATCAATCAATACCCACTCAAACCTGATGCCAAAGAAGGAATCACACCAGTAATCATGAACATGGTAAAAGCTGGAGTGCTCATAGAAGCCCCCAAGGTAACTTGTAACACTCCAATCTTTGCAGTAAAGAAAGCAGACACCACGACCTGGCGAATGGTCCACGACTTAAGAGCCGTAAATCAGGCAGTAAAACAGAGAGCCCCCTGCGTCCCCGACCCCCACACTCTACTCAATGCGCTGAAGCCACAACAGAAATGGTTCACAGTAATTGATCTAAGCAACGCCTTCTTTTCCATCCCATTGCACGAGTCTGCCCGTCATTGGTTTGGTTTCACCTTTAATCAAAAGAAGTACACCTATACGAGACTACCCCAAGGCTATGCAGAGAGCCCCACCATTTTCTCTCAAGAAATCAACAACTGTCTGAGCCTCCATGAACACAGTGAAACCACTCAAATCTTGATTTACGTAGGTGACATTCTCATCGCCAGTCCAACCAGAGAAGAAAATCAAGAAGAAGCAGTGAAACTGTGTCAACACCTGGCAAAGACAGGAAACAAAGCCTCACTGACCAAACTACAGTGGACTCAGACCGAAGTAGTTTTCTTAGGTCACATCATATCGGCAGAAGGAAGAAAACTAACCTCTGATCGGAAACAAGCTATCCTTGATGCCCCCAAACCAAAGACCAAAAGACAGATGATGGCCTTCCTAGGCCTAGTGAACTTTTGCCGTCTATGGGTTCTGGATTTCGCCGAAATAACGCAACCACTGGTGGATTTAATTTACCAAGAAGACATCGCCCTGGCCGATCCCATCACATGGACGAAAAAAGCTAATGAGAAGTTCAATCAGATAAAACAGACCATCACAAGCACAGGCCCCTTGGGCCTACCCGACTACAAGAAACTGTTTACCCAAACAGTGGACTGCAAAGACGGATTCATGACATCCGTCCTACTCCAACATGGTACACAAATGCGACCAGTGGCCTACTACTCAAAGAAACTTGATGCTGTCGCCAGAGCCCTGCCCCAGTGTGTCCAAGCAGTGTGTGCCGCAGCAATGGCTGTCCAAGCATCCGCCGAATTGGTGTTGTTCCATCCCACCACTCTACTAGTAACACACTCAGTAGATGTTCTTTTGACTCAAACAAAGATGTCATTTCTCTCACCAGCAAGACATCTTGGCCTAACAGTTGTACTGTTGTCCCAACCCCATCTTACCATCAAGAGATGCAGCACTCTCAATCCTGCAAGTCTCCTCCCAGTGGAGACAGATGGGACACCACACAGTTGCACAGAAGCCACCGAGGAAATCTGCAAACCAAGAAGAGATTTGTTAGACACACCCTTACAAGAAGGAGAAGCAGTGTTTGTAGATGGTTCCTCAAGCAAAGATGAACTAGGCAACACCAACACAGGCTATGCAGTGGTCACACAACAAAAGACACTGAAGAGCGGACGATTAATAGGAAATCTGTCAGCACAAGCAGCAGAACTCATCGCGCTAACAGAAGCATGTAAATTATTCAAAGACAAAGCAGTAACAATTTGGACCGACAGCCAATATGCCCACTCGACATTGCACATCTTTGCCGCCATGTGGGCTCGACGAGGAATGAAAACATCAACAGGAAAACCTGTTCAACACGCCAAATTACTCACTGACCTTTTGGCCGCTGTACTGCTACCCTCCAAAATAGCGGTATGCAAATGCAAAGCTCACACCTCAGCAAAAGACGCCGTTTCTGTAGGAAATGCAAAAGCAGATTTGGCAGCCAAGCAAGCAGGCCAAGACAAAACAAAGATCGTCATGCTCGCCAACCACAAAGAAACACAACAACACAACAACATTCCAAAATAAGTACTAATTGACATGCAAAACAACGCTCCAGACAAAGAAAAAACACTATGGAAAATGATGAACATTGAACTCACCCCAGAAGGCCTCTACCACAAAGAAGACCGACCAGTCATCCCCCGCAGTCTGTTCCACGCAGTAGCCACATTGAGTCATGGGAAGTCCCATGTCTCAACAGGAGGGATGATATCTATGGTAGAACAGACAATGACAATACCACAGGGCTTACAAACCTATTTTAAAACTTTTTGTAGGTCATGTATGGTGTGTTGTCGTCACAATGCTCAGGGAAACTTAAGACCACAGAGAGGGAAATGCCCAGTGGGCTCCTACCCATTTGAAGTTTTACACATGGACTTTATTGAACTACACAGAAGTGGTCAGCACAAGTACTGTTTAGTGTTAGTAGACTCACTAACTAAATGGGTTGAACTTGTTCCTTCAAAACATCCAAACGCCCTCACAGTAGCTAAAGCTATTTGTAAACACATAATACCAGAACATGGCATTCCACGAGTCTTGTGGAGTGATAACGGTAGCCATTTTGTAAATACCATCGTTGACAATATGGCCATCCATTTAGGGATCACCCTAAAAAATCATTGTGCATATCATCCACAGAGCGCAGGCTTAGTTGAACGGACCAACGGTACTATTAAACTAAGACTCAAAAAGACCATGGAAGAAACCAAAAAACCATGGCCTGAGTGTTTATCTCTAGTAAAAACTTACATGAGAATAACGCCAAACCCACAAGGGATCACGCCCTTTGAGGCAGTAACAGGCAGACCCTTTGTGCTCCCCTTATGGGAAAATCAGCCATGGTCAGACAAAACAGGAGAGGCAGATCCACTGACTAAATGGTTATGTGACTTGTTTAAAGAACGGACTGTGTCAAGAGCAAATGATCTGCCCTCTACTTCTCTTCCTCCTGCACAGGAAACGGTGACCCCGGGTGACCTGGTGTTGGTGAAGGTGATAAAAAGGAAAACATGGTCGAGCCCACGCTGGGACGGCCCATTCGTTGTTCTCCTGACCACACCCACCGCTCTCAAAATCGCTGAGAGAGAGACGTGGATCCACCAGAGTCACTGCAAAAAGGTCACCGAACTCAGATAAGGGATTACCCCCTGATTCTTGTCAAAAAGAAGAAGAACAAAGGAGAAGATGACCCTTTTTCAGACATTGTTTGGACAAACACACAACAGGAGGGAATGTGAAGTTGCTTAAAACAGTAGTCTTAACATTATGTGTATTTTAAAGAATATCCTGTATATATTTTTATGTTTTTATATTATCAACTGTCGTTTAGAGGCGCCGCTCAACTTTCTCAAACTGTTCTGTGTTTTTCCATGACGTATGAAAACAGAAACTTAACCATGTTTTGTATGAAACGAAACTGAAACTTAACTGTAATAAAAGCGACGAGGTGGCCGGGGGAGGAGAGAGAGTCGGACGGAGCCGAGCGTGAGTTAAGGTCTCGCGTCTCCTCTCCTCTCCCAGCCGCGGTTGCATTAAGACAAACAAGCAGCTTCTGCCTACTTTTTCCTTTGTGCACGGTCGGTAACTAAGGGGATCTGTAATATCAGACCCAACAAGTCATGCGATTAATTACGATTAAAAATTGTAATTGCCTGGCGCTCCTAATTTTTAATAATCTTTTCTTTCTTTTAAACCAAAAAGATTATTGAAAAAAAAAATTGTTTTAATTTTTATTATTTTTTTATTAAAAAAGAAAAGATTATTACATATTAGGGGCATCAGGCGATTAAAATTTGTAATCATAATTAATCGCTTGACTTCACTAGTTAACTCACGATTAATCACAAATTTTAAATCTGTTTTAAATGTACAAAAACAAATCTAGGTTTTCATACTCTTGTTAACAAAAATGAAAAAAAATTGTCAAACTAATCGAAATAGTTCAAATGCATTTTTTTTTTATAAGTCTACAGCTGTCAATGGCAGTGAATGAGTTAATGTAAAAAAAAAAAGAGAGAATTTTAAAGAAAAGAAAAAGCTTGAAACTTGTTGGAAAAGTTTATTCCAACTTGCCATGTTGATGCTGGTGGGGATGATATTGACACTACTGGCTTTGGTAAAAACAGCAACCACAGATGTGAATAGGTCGGAGATGCTAAGCTAATGTCTATGCTCCTTACATTTGAAGGGACTCTCTTCCCTGCTAACATGGCTGCCATGTCGCTCCATAGGCTACATTGTTTTAATAATAATGGGAAAAGTCGCCCCTGCCAATATGGCTACCACGTTGACGTGCTTTTTAGCCCGCTCTAGTCTACTGTAAAGTCTGTCTATGACAAGAGAGAAACACAACAGACTTGTGCTGTACAGAGTTTTATCAATTTTTTGTCCATTGAGTTCAGGCTCAGTTGGTTCCAGGTCTGTTAAATCGAGGTTTCACTAGTCTTTAAGAACTGTTTTTCTTGGTAACATTTTCATTTTAACAAAAATATCTGCAATACATTTAAAAAAAGAAAGAAAAAAAGACCAAACTGTGCATGAACTAAATTTGACACTTTTTCTTTAAAGCACAATGTTAACCACAAGGAATTATCAACAAAATCGAATTAATCTTAACAAAAACATTAACCCCCAAAAAATCTATCTACAGTACTAACTTTTTACACCTGTATATAATAAAAAACATATCTTTCACAGGCATTATTTTTGCCAATGGGGATTCCTGGAAAGAACTGAGACGTTTTGCCCTCAGCACTCTGCGAGACTTCGGTATGGGCAAAAAACTTGCGCAGGACAAAGTCTTAGAGGAGTGCAGCCATCTCATTCCAATTTTCGAGAGTCATAAAGGTGAGCAATCCAATTTTGTCCTTGACCTCCGTTCTAATTTTATCGCTTTATGTCTAGCACTGTTCTCAAACTGGAAAACTTTAATGTAATGTTTCATTTAATAGGGTATGTTACGTACAGTACACGGTCTTATGCGGTCAAACATGTCCAAAAGTAAATATTATGGAATAATATGCAAGACCAAAACTACCATTGACAAGTCAGCAAATCAAATTAGCCATACACAAGACAAAAAAAAACGAGGAACTGTTATAAAAATAAAAAAAGTTTTTAAAAAAAAAAACCCCACAAATGCTCCTCATATATAAAAAATGTAGATTTCTTCCATGATTGGATTTCTTTTCACAAAAAGTACATTGGTGATTTGAGATTAGCTCGCAGCTATGAAGTCCCGAATGTGTTGCCTCATGCGTGTACATGCTGGGACTATGTCGTTGTTGCTTCTGATCCGCTCCATTTTAAGTGCTTGGCCGCCATCTTGTGGTATCTAGCGGAGCATTTCACAGATGAGATTAGTCATATATTGTTCCCCTACTGCAATTGAACAAGCTTTGAACTTTTGAGAGTCTGTTTTTGGTGTGGTGCAGTCTCATTTAACTCAACTAAAACGAGTTTTGAATGCAAACAAATCCAAGCGACTGGTTTTCTCACATGGAAAACAGTTATCCTTAATTCTCTCAAAAAGATTGAAACTGATGAAGGAGCAGAAGTCCAAATAGCCACGGTCTCGGTCATGCAGGCGTGTTTTAATTCACTATATGGTATTTCCTGTGGATTATTTATTTATTTTTATGTTAGCAACTTGGATTTCAATCAGCGTTTCCTTCAGGGCAACCGTTCGATACAACATCTCCGCTGAGTTGCGCGACATCCAACATCATCTGTTCCATCGTGTACGGGAACAGGTTCGAATACAGCGATCCTCGCTTCACGGCCATGGTGCAACGAGCCAACGAGAGCATTCGCTTGTCGGGTTCGTTGCAGATACAGGTGAGCTACATATGTGCATTTTTTTGCTCCCGTCCTGCTGTTCTAAGTCAGGGCTCCAAATTCGTTTGAGCTCAGGGGCCACGTTCACCCAAATTTGGGGCCTAATAAACTTTACATAACGACAGTTCAAAAGTGTTCCCAATTTTTTGGTGCAAATAATTACACCTACATTCTGTAAATATTCACATTACGAGAGAGGGTTAGGGCCAGTGAAGAGGAAAAAAAAGGTTGGCAGGACCTTATTCTCAGAAATCTGTCTTTAAAGTCAGAATTTTCACTTTATTTTCAGAATTATGACTTTAAAGTCGGAATTCTGATTTTAATCACAGAATTCTGACTTAAAAATGAACTTTAAAGTCAGAATTTTCACTTTATTCTCATAAACAAATGAACTTTAAAGTCATAAATTTGACTTTAAAGTCAGAATTCTGACTTTAATCTCATAAACAAATGAACTTTAAAGTCAGAATTTTCACTTTATTCTCATAAATTTGACTTTAAAGTCAGAATTCTGACTTTAATCTCAAAATTCTGACTTTCTGACTTTCCCTGACAAGCGCTACATCACAAAGTCAGAATTATGAGATTAAAGTCAGAATTCTCATTTTAAAGTCAGAATTATGAGATTAAAGTCAGAATTCTCAATTTAAAGTCAGAATTCTGTGGTTAAAATCAGAATTCCGACTTTAAAGTCATAATTCAGTCAGAATTAATTAATTGAGAATCCTGCCAACCCTTTTTTTTCTCTTCCCTGCCCTTATCTTTTTCCGTACACATTTGAAGTTATCTTTTTGTAAGCGTTGTAAGCAATCTGAAAATATCAATATTTTGAACCACTGTTTTCATTTACATAGACAATATACTGACAATATTTACTGGAGGTGGTAATTTCCATTTTGTTTGTGTGGCAGCTCTACAACATGTTCCCCTGGTTCTTCCGTTGGATCAAGCATCGGCAGATGGTTCTCAGCAACCGCGACAAGAACATGAAGGCCATAGGAGAGCTTCTGCAGCAACGGAAGGAGAAGCTTGACTCTCAAATGTGCACGGGGCTGGTTGACTGCTTCTTTGTCCGCAAGCAAAAACAAGAGGTGCATGACTTAGTGGGGCGGGGGAGTTCTCTTGTCATGAACCGATGCTGCCACACTAGTAAAGTTTTTTTTTAACACCACCCTATTAGTATAAAACAATTCAATGAGATTTATAGTACAGCGATGCCTAGCAAAGTCATTCATTGCATGCTGTTTGTAACCCACTCCAAGGTCTTAAACATGTGTCCACTGTCTGTAGGAAGCATGTGTTGAGCAGGGCCACTTCAACGAGCAAAACATGAATTTCGTGGTGGCCAACCTCTTTGCTGCAGGCACCGACACCACCGCCACCACGCTGCGATGGGCCTTGCTGCTCATGGCTAAATATCCACAAATACAAGGTAGGCACGCCGGCAGCACACAGCGGGAGTGGTTGGTTTAATAGGCTCTGGGTTCCAATCTGTGCTTGCGTGTGCTTTTTTCTCAGACATAAAAATGGGTCAGTTAATCGAAGATAAGATGAAAAAAGTTTAAGTATATATTTTTCTTAGTAACTCATTCACTGCCATTGATGGCTATAGATATCAAAAATTCATTTGAACTATTTCTATTAGTTTAACATTTTTTCCCACTTTTGTTAACAAGAGTATGAAAACCTAGAATTTTTTTTAATTGTATTAGAACAGATATAGAATATGTGATTAATCGTGAGTTAACTAGTGAAGTCATGCGATTGATTACGATCAAAAATTGTAATCGCCTGACGCCCCTAATTATGGGACTGCTGTGCGGAGCAAGCAGGCACATACTACTATCCTAGAAAATGGGAAAAAGCATTTATTATTTTCCGCAAAAATGCGGCCCGTACCGTAGATCGCACCGGCACAAATGAGGTATCAAACGATGCGGCTCGATCTGACTCGCTGCGGCATTATTTTTCTAAGAATTCCGAGTTACCATGGCGACGCTATTCCCCAAAAACTCCCCCAAAAAAGTCCTATTGAAATGAATGGGAAAAGGAAAGACAAAATCACACATCAAGTACCTTTTTCCAAGACACGCTGCGCGCGCATACGTTAACCGATCGATATGAATTTTAGCTCATTTTGTAGCAATTTTTCCCATCTTTAGCTCAGTGTCAAAAAAAAATGAAGGAATGAAAGCTCTCCCCCCTGTGCAGGTTCAAAGACAGTGAGCGAAAGGGAAACAAATAGCCTTTTAACATTGCTGTGTATTGTGTGTGCCAGAGTGGAGCAATTAGCCCCAGAGTGGCGGGAACCAAAAAATCTATTTCCAAAAGTTTCACTTCAACTTGTCACCATGGCCACAATCTTTGCTCACTAGACATCAAATTCTCACATTTTGTAGTCACAAGGGTCTGCTTTCAGACAAACCCACTTTTATTTGGCTAAGGTGTCATTTAGTACCTTTATTTTCACTTTAAGCGAGGAGAAATCGGACTTTCTCGCCTATCTTTTCCATGTTAATTTTGGCGACTTATTCTCTTCTTTTCTTATAAATCTAAAGTTTTCAACCTGCTCTAATTTGGTCATTTTTCATCCGATTAAGAAAATGAGAACATGCTCGCCTTCCCCAAACCCTTGCCGTTCTAACGAGCCATTTCTGGAATCTGCATCTTCAACCGTTAAGTCGTGAGAGGCTTTTGTTCGAGGTGTGCGTCTCTTATACAATATCAATGGAATGTGTGTGCTATTTGTCTCCCGTTTGCTCACTGTCTTTGAACCCGCACAGAGAGGAGAGCTTTCATTCCTTAAATTTTTTTTGGACACTGAGCTAAAGATGGGAAAAATTGCTACAAAATGAGCTAAAATTCATATCAGTCGGTTAACGTATGCGCGCGCAGCGTGTCTTGGAAAAAGGTGCTTGATGTGTGATTTTGTCTTTCCTTTTCCCATTCATATCAATGGGACTTTTTTGGGGGAGTTTTGGGGGAATAGCGTCGCCATGGTAACTCGGAATTCTTAGAAAAATAATGCCGCAGCGAGTCAGATCGAGCTGCATCGTTTGATACCTCATTTGTCCCGGTGCAATCTACGGTACGGGCCGCATTTTTGCGGAAAAATCTGTGGAATAATAAAGAAACGCAACAATAAACCCATTTTCTAGGGTAGGATAGTAATATGTGCCTGCTTGCTTCGCTCAGCAGTCCCATAATTAGGGGCATCAGGCGATTACAATTTGTAATTGTAATTAGTCGTATGACTTCACTAGTTAACTCACTATTAATCACAAATTTTATATCTGTTCTAAATGTACAAAAAAATAATTTATATGTTTTCATACTCTTGTTAACAAAAATGGGGAAAAAATGGAAAACTAATAATAAAATGCATTTTTGACGTCTATAGCTGTCAATGGCAGTGAATGAGTTAAAAAAAAATTATATATATTATTACTACAAAACTGTGTAATAATCAAGCGACACAACAAATCAATAATGAAATTTCAATTATCGTTTTTTATTGATTCATTGTTTCCAACTTAACCTGTGATCTCTTTATGAATATGCGAGAGACGGATGTGTTTGTTTCTAGAGCGCGTCCACGAGGAGCTGAGTCGGGAGGTGGCGAGCCGCCTGATTGATGTCGAGGACCGCAAGAACCTTCCGTACACCAATGCCGTCATCCACGAGATTCAGAGATTCGCCAACATCACCCCCATGGCCATTATGCACCAAACCAGCGAGGATATTACTTTCCAGGGTTATTTCATCAAAAAGGTCACTTAATTGCTGTTTTGCTTGCTCACCAGCGGTTTTTATGGTACTATATCTTCATGCTAACACATAATAGGAAATGCCATAGACAGGCTAATGAAACTAGCATTGATTATGGTAGCTATAAACCCAAGCAAACGGTAGCAACACATGAAAACAGTGCATTTCGTTTTTTAATTTATTTTTATTTTTTTGCAGAATGCAATTTGTCAAGGTGAAATCTATCAATTAGAAAATGCTGCAAAAAGGAGGTTTTGCGTTTCGGCCATTGATTTCTGTAGTTTGTAGTCTGCGAAAAATGACATGATCTGGCCCCGTTTGAGCAGTGTCCTACACATGCATGTACTCTTGAGCTTATTGGTCTATTCCTCACACACAGGGCACCATTGTGATTCCTCTGCTTTCGTCTGTCCTCTACGATGAGAGTGAATGGGAGACTCCAAACACTTTCAACCCTTCCCACTTCCTGAATAAGGAGGGTAACTTTGTCAAGAGGGATGCCTTTTTGCCCTTCTCTGCAGGTACAACCAGTCCCAACCTGTGTTGATTTGGCGGCCATTTTAGTTGAAAATGATTATTGGTCGTAGTCACGATTTTAGTCGTCTCAGTGTGTCTGTCTCATTTTAGTCCACTTTTAGTCACTAAAACCTCCTAAAGGGTTTAGTCACAATTTGTATAATAAAAATAATTATTTTTTATTTAACTCATTCATTGCCATTGACGGCTATTGACGTCAAAAATTCATTTGAACTATTTCTATTAGTTTAACATTTTTTCCACTTTTATTAACAAAAGTATTAAAACCTAGAAAAAACATTTTTATTGCACATTTAGAACAGATATAAAATTTATGATTAATTGTGAGTTAACTATTAAAGGCATGCGATTAATTACAATTAAAGATTTTAATCGCCTGACGCGATTTATAAAAAGACAAGATTAATAAAAATTAGGAGCGTCAAGCGCTGAAATTTTTTAATCGTAATTAATTGCATGACTTCACGAGTTAACTCAAGATTAATCACAAATTTTAGATCTGTTCTAAATGTACAATAAAAAAATTCTAGGTTTTCATACTCTTGTTAACAAAAGTGGAAAAAAATGTTAAACTAATATAAATTGTTAAAATGAATATTTGACTCACCATTTACTTAAGCTTTTCTCTCAAGCAATTGCTGTGTGTGTGTGTGTGTGTGTGTGCAATATTAAGTATGACAGACAACGCATTATTACACTTACTGCTCAGCCAAAAATCCCTGCATGTTCACAATGTAGCAGTAGCTGACACACATGAGATCATGAATTAACGTTGGCACAACAAAGCTAACTTTAGCTTGAAGCTCGCTAGCAGCCCATAGCTAACTTTCGCCTGAAGCTCGCTAACAGCGTAAAGCTAACTTTTGCCTGAAGTTAGATAGCGGCGCATTTGTGCGTTTGTTATGTTGAAAAGTTTACGCTTAAAATTAAATTTATCACAAGCCGATTGTTGAGTTAAGTCATGGATTTATAAGATACGCTATGTTAAGAGAACTTGATGTAGGCTAATTCGCCTTGGAATGAACATCGGGTGGCTATGATAGCCCTCACACATTTTTCGCTTTACACTAGTAGTGGTTTTTAGAAACACCACAGTTATCCAATGAAAGGCAAGGAGATAAATTGTATAAGATTAAAGTATTTAATTCTTCACAACATACGGACATCAAGCAACGCATACTGGACATACATTCACCAGCATATAAATAAAGCCCTACAAGGAAAATTACAGTTGTGTAATGTTGCAGGTCGCAGAATTTGTCTGGGTGAGGGTCTGGCCCGGACGGAACTCTTCCTCTTCTTCACATCTCTTGTCCAGCACTTCCGGTTCACTCCTCCGCCCGGAATTTCCGAGGACCAGCTGGATTTGAAGCCCTTGGTGGGTTTCACCCTCAATCCCATGCCCCACCAGCTGTGTGCCATCAGGCGCCAGTAATGCACAACTACTGTTCACAATGTTCCTTGAATGCAAATTACCTTATGTACCTTTTTTGTAATTACAGTACTCACCTGAATGAGGAACAATGTGTCACATCTATAATTCTGTATGCCATTTCTTGTCATTAAATTATGCATTCGAAATACTGTAGATATTATCATAAATAAATTGCAAACAAATCATTTCATGCTTTTATTCTTCTTCAGCAAATCAGTTTGTTTGTCGTCTTAAACGACACTTTAAATCGTTTCATGCAATATTGGGCAGGTAATATACAAGAAGCATAAAATAATTGATAAGAGGTTGCGATAAAAGCACCACTGATGAAGAAATGACTTACTTTTGGGGGAAATTTCCCGTAACTTTTGAAGTTTAAAGCCACACAAAGGAAAAATGTGGGGGGAGTGATGAATTAGTATATTTTGTTTTGATAAAGTACATTTTACCGTATTACGATAAGCAGTTCAGATAATGGTGGATGTATAATTCAAATAATATGCAATAAATCTCTGGCGCCATCTGCAGGTTTCAACATGCAATACAGTAGTTTGAGAAACGGGTGTTTTTTTAAACAACGTATAGACATCAACTTTTTAAGTTCCCCTGGCTGAAAACCACAGAAAATCTGTTATAAGACAATTTTCAAAGTTTGAGGCAGCTGCACAAGAGAAATAGATAAAAACACTTAATGTATCATTGGCCATATCAATGTAAATGTGTGGGGGTGGCTGTGGTTTGAAGAAATTCTCTTGCTTTAAATTTTACCAACCGCTTAGCTACAGTTTAGTGCACTGGAGCTTGAGAAATTAAAAAATGGGAAAAAAAGTGTGTTTTTTTCTGAACCTGCAAAGCTATTTAAACAGCCAAAAGGACAGTTTTGGGCTGCAGGGAGCAGAGAAGGTCATTATTTACCTGTGGTTGTACGTTGTCAGATTTTGTGACCTTTGTATCGCTTTTTGCTTTTTTTTTTGATTAGCTGAGCAGACTGCGCAAACACACCCATTAGATTGTGATTGGTCACATTTTATCTGGGCCACTCTTTAATTTTCTTTTTTTTTTTACAGAGAGCTAGAGATCACGTTGACAGGTGTTGTTGCCTGCCATTGCCATAAGATGTTTGGAGAACTCTTGCAGGTTTTCTGGCCCTCCACGTTCTGTATACTAACTTAACCTAAGCCCAAATTGCATCCTCAGGGGCCCAAACCGCTCACCCTGATTGGTAACCTGTTACAGGTGGATCTTAAGAGACTGGACGAGACGCTTCTCAGTGTGAGGGACTCAAGCAAATATTGTTGACTTTTTGGAACCATTCTACAAATTGGACATTTTATTACGTTTATTTAATTATAAGTAGTCTCAACTGGGTTGATTGGGTAACCGGTTTGGGAGGAACAAAGACAAAATTGATGCCTGGGGATCCTGTAGTGTCAGATGACACACTGTGACACTATGGCATACATCAGGGGTGGTCAATTCTCAAAATCCTGCCGGTTTGAGAGGTTTCTCTTCTCCAACACAGCTGATTCCAATTAACAGGATTGTTATCAGGCTTATGCAGAGCTGGTTGATGAGCTGATCATATGACTCAGGTGTGCTGGAGAAGGGAAACATCCAAAACCTGCAGGACTCCGGCCCTCGTGGACCGAGTTTACCCACCACTGACATACGTATATATTCCAGAAGTGACATTAGATATTCTTTCCGTAAGTCGCCTGCCTCTTTAAGAAGGCACACAGAAAAGATTTGGGAATGCGCGCCATTTTTTTAGATTTACCTCAGACACAAGCTTGTTCCCCAAATAAAACATATATTTAGGATACACACAGAAAAGTACAGAGACTTCTCAAGAATTTTGAGGTCCTTCTTCTTACAAAGAGCACGAAAGACCAGAGACTCAAGTTGCCCTTTGGGACAATAAAGTATGCTGTCCTGAACTGAACTGTACTGACCTGACAGCGGAGTGATTTCATGTAAGGTTATTACTATTTTCCAAAACAGATGTTTAATATCTTACTGCACTCAATTGTAGCAAGATGACAGCATTTGAGTTTAAGAAGTGAAGAATTATGTTTTAATTGAACTCAACTTTATTTGGCAGCTGTCCAAAACCTACGGGCCTGTTTTCACCGTCTACTCTGGACTCAAGAAAGCGGTGGTCCTGGCCGGAAGCAGGACAGTCTGACAGGCTCTCATTAACCATGCCGGGGAGTTCGGGGACAGAGACATGAATCCGCTATTCTATGATCTCAACCAAGGACATGGTAATTAAAATATTCTTTCCCCCTTCATCGTGTCTTGAATAATACACAAGTGAAAATGGGCTTGAAATTGTACACACACTTCCACATTGAATTTCGAGTTACTTCTACTCCTGATCTGCTACACACATAGATGTGAAACTTTGGCAGAATATGCATCGTCATTAAGTGGGCTGTGCTTTTACTTTTGCTACTAGTCCGTCACACGGTGGTGCTGTAAACAAAGTCGCATTGATGACCTGACATTTCTCACACAGGTTTGTCTAAACGCGCTCCACTAAACAAACAACTAACACAGCGTTTGACAACTTACCCACATTTTAAGTGTGACTAGCTTGAAATTGTACGAGGTACTAATGGCAAGCACGTTTAAAGTTTCTCTGGAATTTTCTAGTCACGTGTTTGGCAAGAGGTCTGCTTCTTTTCGAGACACTTCTCCTTGTGAACTATGACATACAGATTTCTGAAACTTTGGTAACACCTGTATTCCAACTGTGTGGGGTGTGCTATTACTTTTATGACAAATCCACTTCAAGGCGGCATTGTTATTCACCAAAGTTGCGTTCACTTTAAATTTGTCACACGAGTTCAACTTTATGTCTCAAGGCAGAGTCGAAAGCATGGTCACTGGTCGGCCATCATAAAGTGACACCATGCAGCTGCCGGTGGAGGACGGTATATTATATTCCCTCGCGCACAGCCTGCTGCCAAAGTCGCGGTCCCCGGGCTCGGCCGAGGGGGCCACCTTGAAAGCTGGACGAGGCGGCGGCGGATCCCTCACACCGCCAATCGAATGAATGCTGAATTTAAACACATTACTAAAAGGAGAGGAAAAGAAACTAATCACTTCTAAGCGGTAGCGGCGAGTGAAGAGGGAAAGCGCCGTTCGTCTTTGGTTGTTCCCGGTCCAAAGCGAACATTAGCTAATAGCTAGAAGGCAACACTCTACCTACATGATAACATTCAAGGACACTATTCAGACACAAAACAAAAGCCCATTTGAGGAATAGAGGAGGTTTTTCAGTCATGACTGCACCTGGCAGAAATTGCGATAACACTCACAAAGATACATCCGCAGAACGAAGCTCTACTGAGGAAATAAGGAAATTAAAACAGTTATGACTAAATCTGGGCAGAAGACCCTCTTCAATTTCTCTTTCGGACTCAAAAGAGTCCGACACATGAAATTAACAAAATTAAAAAAGAGGTACTAGCGGCGTCATCGTCGCAGACGGCTGGCGCAACATTAAGCAAGGGTTGTGTGGAAGGATTGGACATTATCATCTCATCAGTAGAATAGGAAGCAAAAGCACACAACAATGAAACATCCCTTTTGCAGTGAGAGAAGGTTGTTTAGCAGTATGTGGCATTAAAGAACAATTTGATTCATTGAAAGATTTTGCAGTGGAGTAAGCATATGTGTTCCACATGTTGATAGTTAAGGGATGTCCCCTGTCCATGGGGTGCCAGGGAGTTTGTGGAGAATCAATACTTCGCTTAGTACGATGTGTTGTGGTTACGTTCAAAATTGTACTGAGGGGCTTCCAGAGATACCAGATTGGCATAAAAGTCAATATGAGAAAGAGTGTCGTGATGTAGCAATAGTTGAAGATGCGTTCCCACTTCGAAGCCATCTCGAGATGATGTTCTTGAGTTGCTGCTGGAGGGCGCTGTCAGCTTCTTCAGGACTTTAGGGTAGACTGCCTGGTCCCAGGATGAGTCACCGGGATTATTCTGCCCGTATACCGTGAACTCAACCTTTAATAGAACAATGTCATGAACAGGGCGCAGCTGACACTGGACCAGTAGACGTGGTTTTCCGGTCGTTGTCAGGTGGTGGGATCGCTGAGCCTGAGGCAGATCTGGCGGGTCGTGTAGACGAGATGTGGAACCACGTGTCCCCTTTTCCGTGCAGGCGAACTGCAGAAGATGTTCTCTCCTTCACCTTGTGGGGTCCAGTCCACCTGGGCTCAGACCATTTTCGTTTAATTACTTTCAACCATACATATTCACAATCATTTATTTCTGAAGGAGCATCTGGTTGTTTTTTTGTTAGCTGGGAGTTAGTAAATGTTAGTTGTTTGAGTTCTGGAGGTCCTGGAACGTGCGTCTCTTCCAATGGAGCTGTTGGAGCTGGAAAAGGTCTGTTGGTGTGACATTCAAACGGGGTCCAGCCTTTGGCTGAGTTTAGTGACATTTGCACATTCATTAACGCAACAGGAAGAGCTTGTAGCCAATACAAATTTGATGAGGCCAGTGCTTTAGCCAATTTTTCTTTAATATTTCTATTCATTCACTCAACCTGTCCTTGGGATTGGGGATGATACACTGAACCAAATGTGTGTTTTAGCCCCAATGCTTTTTCTACTGCTTGTAGATGTTTGTTTCTTGAAATGGGTTCCGTTGTCTGATCTATTTTTTCTAGGAAACCCATGTGATGGTATGTAATGATTAATCAGATGTTTTACCACGATATTTGCTGTTTCTGTTTTACAGGCATATGCCTCTGGCCATCCTGAAAAAGAATCCACTATTACCAGCAAATATCTGTATCCTGACATCATCATTTATCATGTCAGTGAAATCCATCGAAACCACCTGACCAGGAGCAGTCACGTCCGGATCGTGAGTGCCCTGGGGAGGTTCAGATGTAGGCATAGTGTTATACCTGCTGCAAACACTGCAGTCCTGCAGTTCACTTTTAACAATTTGTCTCATGAATTGATGCCACCAGGTGTGTAGTCGTCTCACTTACATGGCATGTTCCATGGTCTTCAGAAATTAGATTTTTCTGTTGTTTCTGAGATGGAATACATTTACCTTCTTTCCGCCATATACCCGCTTCATCTTTTTACCTCCCTTTGGACATCCACACACTCTTTTCCTCTGGACTTGCTTTTTCCTGCCACAACTTAACTGTTCCTACTATCACCTCCTGTGGATTGTCACATTCAGACTCACTTACAGTTAGTTGGAGTGTAGGTCGGTACCCCGCAACCTTTTTTGCTGCTCGATCTGCTGATTCGTTTCCTGCTGAAAATCATTCGTTTGAGAGTGACCTTCACATTTTATTACTGCCACCGCTGTTGGGAGCATTAAAGCATCTCGCAATTTAAGAATATCATCCTGATGTTTAATGGGTGTACCGGTTATAGTTTGGAAATCGTTTCGCTACCATTCTTTTAATGCAACATGAACTGTCATGTGTGCATATGCCGTATCTGTGTAAATATTTACTGACTAGTTTTCTGCCAATCTGAGAGCTGCTGTCAATACCAAAATTTCAGCTCTTTGTGCTGACTGAGAGCCTAAAATTCTTGTATCACAAAGATACATCCGCAGAACAAAGCTCTACTGAGGAAATGAGGAAATTAAAACAGTTATGACTAAATCTGGGCAGAAGACCCTCTTCAAGATGCTTTCAATTTTTCCATCTCCCACGCAGATCAAGTCCAGGAGGAGCTGAGCAGGGTGGTCTCCGTCCAACAGATCCAAGCGGAAGACCGCAAAAACCTGCCTCACGTGAACGCTGTCCTCCATAAAATGCAGAGGCTTGCCAACATCGTCCCTATGGGCATCCTGCACCAAATCAGTCGAGAGGTCACCTTCCAGGGATACTTCATCCCAAAGGTACACTTCTTATGCTACCCCTCCCACACACTTCAAACCCGTTGATTGAACAAAAGAAAAGCAATAGTTGCCACTTGCTGCCCAAAGGGGACCGCCGTCCTCCCTCTGCTAACTTCCGTCCTTCATGATGAATGCGAATGGGAGACGGCGAACGCCTTCAACCCTTCCCACTTCCTGGATGAGGAGGGTAACTTTGACAAGAGGGATGCCTTCTCTGCAGGTACGCTCACCTTTTCCGCCATTTGACGCACGTCCCCTTCGCAGGCCGCAGGGCGTGTCTGGGTGAGGGTCTGACCCGGATGGAACTCTTCCTGTTCTTCACGTCCCTCCTCCAGCGCTTCCGCTTCACACCTCCACCCAGGATTTCCGAGGACGAGCTGGATTTGAAGCCTGTGGTGGGCTTCACCCTCAATCCCTTGCCCCACCAGCTGTGTGCTGTCAGGCCCCGCTCGAAAGCTAGTGGAAAGTTCATTACCTTTGCGCTCAATCAAATGTCATACAGTGAACCCTCACATATTCACTGTTTTGGCATTCCCCCGAGTTTGCCTATTCCTATTTGGAAAACTATCTTTTGTTTTTTGCTGAAAAGTTTGCTTTTTTAACTCATTCACTGCCATTGACAGCTATAAACGTTAAAAATTAATTTGAACAATTTCTATTAGTTTAACATTTTTTTTCCACTTTTGTTAACAAGAGTATGAAAACCTAGAATTTTTATATTGTACATTTAGAACAGATATAAAGTTTTTGATTAATTGTGAGTTAACTATTAAAGTCATGTGATTAATTACGATTAAAAAATTTAATCGCCTGACGCCCCAAATTTTTAATAATGTTTTCTTTCTCTTTTTTTTTGTTAATTCACTGCCATTGATGGCTATAAATGTTAAAAATTAATTTCAACTATTTCAATTAGTTTAAATTTGTTTCCACTTTTGTTAACAAGAGTATGAACACCTAAACATTTTTTATTGTGTATTTAGAACAGATATAAAATTGTTCATTAATCATGAGTTAACTAGTGAAATGATGTGATTAAATACAATTAAAAATCGTAATCGCCTGTCGCCCCTAATTTTTAATAATCTTTTTTCTTTTTTTTATGAATTTATGGCAGTGAATGAGTTAAAGGGGAAGTCAACCGTAAACATTTCTTGACAATGTGACCTCACTAGTCTAAACATGACATTCTGATTAATATTACATTTGTGGAATATGCGTTATGAAGCAAAATCCAGCCGTTTTCATCCGTCTCAGGGGGCGGCCATTTTGCCACTTGCTGTCAACTGAAGATGACATCAATGTTGCTTAGGGCTCAGGCAATGACCAATCACAGTTCACCTGTTTTCTTAAGCCGAGCTGTGATTGGTTGTTACCTGAGACCTGAGCAACATAGATGTCCTCTTCAGTCGACAGCAAGTGGCAAAATGGCCACCTCCTGAGATGGATTAAAAATGGCTGGATTTTGCTTCATAACTCATGTTTCACAAATGTAGTATTAATCAGAATGTCATTGTGTTTAGACTAGTCGGGCTGCATAGAACATATTATTGTAAAAAAAAATAAAAAAATGGGTTGACTTCCCTTTTAAGCAATTGCTATTTGGATAATAATATACACATGAAGGCATACAATATAACAATACCCTCGGACATATATTCTTTATCCATTCTTTACGGATTGTCAATACTGCTTGTCGCTAGCATATTGACCGACAATCCATTCATGTGTAAATCAGTCATAAATCCGTGCGTGCCGTCGAGTCGCGCCGGGAGCGACGCCATGCAGTCGACAAATTCGGCCTTCGGCGGACCCAGCCTTGTGAATTTGGACACAGGTTAAGTGTACCACACTGAACATAGACTACAGGAAGTAAATTGAGACTTGTCTTGGGACATCAGAATAAAAATGACAGGCAAGCATGTTAAAGGTTAAGGCTGTAAGACCATCTCCAAGCAGCTTGATGTTCCTGTGAAAGTGTTTTCTTTCATTAACAGGCGATATCAACAATTTTGTCCATGTGTGAATGCATGTGTTATACACTTCAATGAATGCACGGAATTGTTTTGCACAAACTGTGCAATCTTTACATTCTATTCAAGTATATTATTACTATTTGTTCCTAATAAGAACAACAGCGTAGCGGGCTATGTTTCTTTTCAAAAACATGTTTTGTATTGTCTTATTTGAATGTTGGAACAGATTAATGGCATTTACATTCATTTCAAATAAGAAAGATAATTTGAGATACAAACGTCATCAAACACCGAAGTAAAGACACCATTGTATTATATCATTGGTGTTTAAATGAAAGAAGAGCTGCATTTAGACACAAGTAGTCCTTTGCTGCTACCTTGTGGCATCTCTAGGTGTTAGATGCAGTTTCGAAAAGGGAGGGGTGGGGTTATTTGACTTCGATTTTCAATAGATGCCACAAAATGGCGGCAAAACACCACATAAAGCTCCTCATCTCACGTCAACATAGTTCTTTGGCAACAAGGCTTTGGGCCTAAGTGAATATTAGAGTTTTTCAATGAACACAACAGCGAACGACAGAGGATAGGTCTTCACTGTGCTGCCACCCTCAATTGAAACATTATGTATCTTGTACTTGAACACAATATGATATAATCTGTTTGTAATTGTGATTAGGAAAATTAGTTAATGTATTTTTTTATAGCTGGGAGTTGTAGAATAAATTTGCTAATTAAAATGTGATGAAATTAATCCATCCAGTTGTCCTCATTTGGGTAAATGGACTGATTTATATAGCACTTTATCTACACTACATGGTGCCCAAAGCGCTTTACAATGCCTCACATTCATCCATTCACACACCAGTGATCTACTGCTGCCATGCAGGGCGCTGCCGGGTCCACTGGGAGCAAATCAGGGTTCAGTGTCTTGCTGAAGGACACTTTGACGTGGTAATTGGGAGTGAGGATCGAAGCCACAACCTCACAGATGGGAGACGACCATTCTACCACTGAGCCATGCAGCCCCTATCAATGTTCTTGGAATGTGGGTTGAAGACAGGGAAAAAACATCCAAACCCCACAGGAAAGTCAATGCTTTGCGTCGACCTCAAAACTCACAAATGTCAACGTGCCAACCACTGGTGCAATGATAACGTTGTTTTTATTAATGATTTTACTTTAAAAATCGACTAATGAAAAACCTAAAAGTGATCCTCAAAGGAGGTGTCATATTAAATTAACTCATTCACTGCCATTGACGGCTATAGACGTCAAAAATTCATTTTAACTATTTCTATTAGTTTAACATTTTTTCCACTTTTGTTAACAAGAGTATGAAAACCTAGAAATGTTTTAATTGTACATTTAGAACAGATATAAAATTTATGATTAATCGTGGGTTAACTATTGAAGTCATGCGATTTATTACAATAAAAAAAAAATTCATCGCCTGACACAATTAAAAAAAAGAAAAGAAAAGATTATTAAAAAATTAGGAGCGTCAGGTGATCACATTTTTAATTACGATTAATCACAAATTTTATATCTGTTCTAAATGTACAATAAAAAAAATTCGAGGTTTTCATACTCTTGTTAATAAAAGTGGAAAAAATGTTAAACTAATAGAAATAGTTCAAATAAATATTTGACGTATACAACCGTCAATGGCAGTGAATGAGTTAAACATCCTTTTAAAATTACGCATCCAGTTAGGAGAGGCGTGCGTCCATTATGGCTGATTTTTGCACTACCAAACCCCAGAAATCGATTAAATTAAGGAATGCAATGCATCCATCATCCATCCATTTTCCGAACCGCTTAACCTGACGAGGATCACAGTAAAAATAAAATTTGAAGTTAGAGTTAAAATTATATTTAAAATAAAAACAATGAGAATCTAACAATTTACAATTACATTCTAAAATAACAAAAATAAAAAAATATATAAAAGTTATAATTAGACCTACAATTGAAATTAAAAATACATAATTTCAACTGAAATGTAAATAAACTGGAAAAAGCAAAGTAGGCTACTGTCTGTACTGTATTCAGGCTACTGTCTGTACTGTATTCAAGCGTGTGTGGTATGAAGCCTCGTGTTGTCGTTATTCCGGCGTCTACCAGCGAGTGGTGCCGTCGCGCGTTTGCTCTATTGGTCTTGTTTTATGGTGCCACGCGCGTGACACGGGGAGTTTCTCTTCCAACGGAAAATGTGGGCGCGTGCGTGACGGACGAACGTTACACACAGTCCCAGTACGCAGGCTGACTGCCCTGCGTTGAGAGAAGTGTCATCAAGAAACTTTTACAAGATTTGGACTAAAACCGAACTACCGAGATAAAAGTGGAATTATCAGCCTGCACTCGGAGAGGGTCACTGTGTGAGTGCTCAATTCTTTCTGTTTGTAATAGACTCACCTGCGCCGTCAGGATTTTATGCTTTGGATATTTAGCCTAGCACGTTCTAAATGCTCGACCTTGTTTTAACGTTGTTGGTTTTCAATGTCGTTTGGGGACTTTGTGTTAAAATGGCAGTCGAACGCTAATGCCATGTCAGTTTGACTTGAATGTGCTTGACTTTGAAGTTTGTTGCGCAAATCACGTAAACGCAGTGTTTTGTTTTTGTTTTTTTGAGAAACGTCTATTCAAAGCGTATGAATGGACTTTAGGGACAAATGGACGCGTTTGTGCTATAAATGGCTTGTGAGCCTACCAAAACGTCTTTAAGAGGGTGTGAATTATCTTGCTGTTTCATCTTTGGCAAAGAGAGCAAGCGCGCGGTCCTCTTGTTTATGACGTCACATAAATTGACGCTACTTTACCATACTAACAGTGGACCCCCGCATGCTCGCGGTTCGGTTTCTGGGAATTCACTCGATTGCAGATTATTTTCAATATTTTGTAAACTATTTCGTTTTGTATGTTTTTAAAAAAAAAATTTGGGGGGGGGGGGGGGGTGCTGGTGGTTATCCCCATTTTTCCAAGATTTTTGTTTTTATGTTTATTAACTGACATTCAGTGCCAGACATTTTCAGACTCTCCTCTACCTTAACACAATAAGTACCTGGGAATGATCGACTGACCTCTGAAAAATCGTCTTTGGCATTGAAATAATAAATAAAATTGACTTATGGTAATGGTTGGCCAAATGTCCAAAAATGTAGTGCAGCTGTGTTGATTGAGTTCAATGTATTTTAACTGCAGTTGCAGTGTTGCGCCATTTTGGAGGCGCTATGGGTTATATGCCACGTAGGAGGCGGGACTTCCGACTTCCTGGTTTTCACACATCAGCTTTGTTTCCGTTTCCTGTTTGCGACGTGTGGGCCGCGTCCAAGTTCTTGCTCTTCCGCCTTTGTGCCCCTCGGTTGCGCGTTCCTGTCGACGGGTGCGAGTGTGTCCGTCTCAGTTGTCCAAAGCATTTCAGAAAGTTGAGACGCCATCGGCGGGAGCGCACGGTTGGGGGAAGCATGGGTGGGGGTGCAAGTGTTGGAACGGAAATGACGCTGATGTGTGAAACCGGGAAGTCGGAAGTCCATGGCATCTACCAGATATCATCAGCAGTGTACTGGAAAGACCTGAAGCAACAACCAAAGAAGAAACAGAGCATGCACACGCCCAAAACATATAACCGTGTAGTTTGAGATGTGAATACACAATCCCAAAGCACAAACTGCCCAAAGTGCTTTGCGGTCATTAAAAAGAAAATATTCAGGGATAATTCTGGCCAGCATTAACTCATTCACTGCCATTGATGACTATAGACGTAAAAAATTCATGTGAACTATTTCTATTAGTTTAACCTTTTTTAATTTCATTTCATTTTTTTATGAAAACCTAGAAAAAAATGTATTGTACATTTATAACAGATATAAAAAATTTTTAGCTCATGCCAACGAGTGAAAGCCGGGCAAATGTTGATCCTTGATTTTGAACTCTTGACTGTGCCTATCAGCTTGTATATTCCCTTCAGGGTGGAGTGTTCGGGCAAACACTTCCGTTTTTTTTTTTTGGGGTGGGGAGTGGTGGAGGATGACGCCATGCTTGTCCCCGCGTAATTTAGTGTTAGCGTACGACACAATTGGGATGGAAACTGGAAAAAAAAAACTGAAAAAACTAAAAGTTCATTTGAGTGCACGTACTCGCACGCACACCATGCAGGAACTTGACACAGTGGCTGCAGTTACACTTTAGGCCAGAGGTGGGAGTTGAGAGAACAAATATCTTTCTTTCTTACTGATATACATGCTGGTTAGCTGATGTGTCAAATGACCGCAGTGTAGTGCCAACTATTGGCGAGGAGGACTTAATTCTCAGATTTATATTTTTTTAATAGTGCTGGTAATGGTATTGGGATGATATTGGCCTTAGTAATTACTTGATGTACTATAAATACGTGTTGGTTGTGTGCCCTTGAAGGCGTGTGGCTTATTGAGTGATGCTAGAAGATAGAAATGGGTTGGCCGCTTATTTCAGTGTGAGCGTCTGGGGGTGAGCTGCGGCCGACAGCGGTCTTCTCATTTAGTATGTTTGTCTTGTTTAACAAATGGATGAAAGTGAATTGGGGACTGGGATTTTTCTTGTTCACATGCAAGGGCATTACAGTACTTTAATAGTTAATATGCTTGCTATTTTTTATTTTCCATGTATGTGTATTGTGTAGACTCGCCGACATTACAGTCATTGTAGTGTTGCATAGGTTGAATCAAGGCAAAGGAACTGTTGCTTGTTGACGTTTCTTTCTTTCTGTCTTTTTCTTCTTTTTTAATTATGCAATCAGGCTAATGATAAAGTTTCCAAGAGCCAAGGCTCGACTTCCCTTTTGGTCTCATGCAAGCACATTTCATTGGCTTCTCTCATGATAGAACTGTAATATAAACCTATCATTCATGAAATTTGACAGTTTGACATTACAATTTTTTGGTTGACTTTATTCATTGCATAAAGCACAGCGACATATCAACACTTAATACCATGAGGGGCTATGCATTGCAAGCCCCCCTCCTGACTGGCTCTGCATGTCGCTAGCATTGGATGGAAAGCTCATAGCGCCAAAACAGACAGCCATTGTTGTAAAAAAGAAAAATGGATTGATCAAAATTGGATTTCGGCCTGACTCTCAAAGTGTGGTATGGTGAAGAATCACTTCATTTGTTTATTTAACCTTTATTTATCCATGTAATGATTGCTATTTACAATGCTGACCTGGCTGTAAACAAAATTTATATGGTCAATAGGGGTGTGAATTGCCTAGTACCTGGCGATTCAATTCATATCACGATTCATAGGTCACGATTCGATTCGATACCGATGAATCCCGATACGGATCTATAAATTGATTATTGCAACAAAAAAACAAAAAACTCAAATTTAGAAAATACTAATCAGTAAACTTGTACATGTACACTGTAAGATTTGTATGAAAATTTATTTATTTATCTGAAAATTCAGGCTTATAACTGAGCCACTGTATTTAACAAACAGGTTGCAGTCTGTTTCATGTTTGAACAGCACTGAAATAAAATATTATGGCTTAATGTTCCATTAATATAACATTCTTCCATGCTTAATGTGTGAATCCTAACCCTAAGTAAGACGTTTTGTTGAATATTCCCATAAAAAATTGATGTTTAAAAATCGATTTGGCCGCATATCGAATCGATTTGAGTATTGCGCGCTGTAATATCACGATATATTGCCAAATCGATTTTTTCTAACACCCCTAATGGTCAATCTTCGTATTTGGGTAGCAATCAAACTATTTTATGTTTGAGTGTCACTGCTAATTGAGAAATGAAATGACGTCCAACTGAGTGGCTGTACACAAACTGACACAATTTAAAATATATATATATGTATATACTTTAGTAGGCAGGGCATATGAAAAACAAGTTGTTTTTGTAATTCAACAGATTAAAAACAAATGGTCACTTTAGTGTGTGTGTTAGTGGTGGTGGGACAAAAGGGGCTTTTGCACAGTCTGCCATTCAAGGACCGCCACTGGGTCCAACACATGTGAAGTCTCAATGGAGTGATTGTTTTTGCAAGTGTTGCTATGCCTCCAGTGTGATTGAAAGCTGCTGCTGCCATAACCGAATGCATTTTTGTCGTACTGAATGCTGCAAGCAACTGTAGTCTACTAGGCTGCCAGAACGAGCGCAGCCCGGCAGCTGTCAGGCGCACATCGGCTCGTCCAATGAATTTGAAGCGGCCGGGCCGAGTGGGAGGATCAGCCGCACAGCATCACAGCAGCCATCCTTGTGGCTTTGTCCGCCCGGGAAGCCATTTTGGAAACAACAACACACACTCACTCACTCCACTTTGCAACTTTCGACCGCGTTGAAGACCACAAGGTCGTGCCACTAACCAAAAAGACGATTTATTTACTCTTTTTTTCCCACCCCGGGAATGCCGCCGGAGGAAGTTTGGCGTGTCGACAGTCAACAGTGGATTTTGTCCATTCGGGAATCGCTGTAGGATGATGATGATGATGATGATTCCGTACATGGATTCGCAGTACACGGGCAAGTTATGGCACGTTAACGTGCACAACGCCGTGGAACAAACAGGATAGCGTCTGTATTAATAAATCGTGGTCCCAAGTGAGCTCATTAACTTCCAAATCTGTGCTTGGATATCCGTTGCACGACCCCTGCGATTGTAAGTCAGTGTGCCTGGTGTTAAAAAAAAAGAGCCTATAGTCTAAATTTAGCCCGGCGGGAATGTCAGCGGCTTCTTCTCCGTGTCGCCGATTTGACGCTTGGCGCGCGGTCGTTGTTTACAGGCCACCGGCTGGCTCGCATGTGGTTTGTTGTAAAGGAGCGAGCAAAGCTGACGTACAGAGCAAGACACACAACACTTGACAGTGTGTCGGCGTGCTGCACGTTTATGTTCAATACAAGTGCGAGGGTGCGTGTGTGTCTCAGAGAGAGAGAGCGAGAGGGAGAGGGAGCGAGTGCACTGTTCAACCTGTCTCTTTATGGTGTCGGTCTGTGCTGTTTTTTAAGGTTAGCTAACCTGAAACTGTAATGTAATGAAGCTTTTAGTGTATTTGTTGTGCTTTGGTTGGCAATGAAATAAGTCATCTTCTCCGCAGCATTAGATTGTCCAAAAAAAAAAATCCCCACAACAAATCTTGGCTCAATTAAGAAGCTGACCCCCAGCTTTTGGATCTTGCTGTAGCTTATCCTTCTTTTTGGCTCAAGGGTTCAGATTTGGAGCAATTATGGGCTGAGACTTTAGCGGTGGGACTTCAGGATTCAGCCATCTGTTTGTTAACGTTTGTGTCTGCACGAAATGAAAATCTCCCCAAGAAAGCGTAAGAAAAAACAAATTGTTCAGGCTCTGTGAGGAAGCTTGGTTTTCCCTAATGTAGCTTGGTTGTGTCTACAGAAACATATTATATACCACATAACCACAGAAACATATTATATAAACTTATATTGCTTACACTTGAGTCCTGTATACGTAGCGTGTGTTACCACTGTTGCGGACTGTCAAAACAAATCAAGACAACTTCTCCACTGTCAGTAGCTAATACTGAAAACAACGCTAAGAATAAACGTCTCTTTTTTTTGTGGCACATGCCGAACATGTGATATATAAAGACTCAAACATGCAGAATTTGTACTTGCTTGTTGGCTTGTCCAGTTTTGTTGGTGAATACAAGGGTAAAAGGTGAAGCGAGCGACTTTTGCCACATTTCTGACGCTCCATAAATTTGACCAGTTCAAGAGTGGCCAATTAATTATTTTCTTAATTACATCTCATTGTGTATGTCCATTTTTTCCAACTGTATAACTTGCACATTTTGCAATTATCTCAGATTTTTGTGACAGTGTCACTTAAAAACGACACGTAGTTTGTGTGAACATACACTTGGTCTAGGTCAGCTCGTTCACTTTTGCAATTCGTAGATGAAACTTTGTGTTGGGAAGAATGGAATTTCTTGGCTATACACAATTGTTTAATTCTCGGCTATAACCAGTTGTGTTTACACAGCCTGCGGATGCAGGTTCCACTGTGAGAAGAGCAACTTCTCTGGCTAGTGTTTTCCCGCCTGTTTGTCTAAAAGAAAAAAAAAAGGAAAAGCTCAGCCCCACCCCTTGGTTTCATAACACTCTCTTCCCTGTGTGCGGAACTCACACAAGTAGTAGCTTCAGCCCGGAGACGGCTCGAGGAGTAAGAGGATCTGCTCGCCTGTCAGTCGCTACCGGAGGGGACACGACCAGTTTTTGGTTACAGTCAACGGGGCAGCCATTGGCAACATGCAGGAAGAGGTTAGGACAGGCACAATCACAGTGTCGTTGTTGTTCTTGGTCAAAGAGTGTGTCGGGCCTACCTGAGCTGTTTTGGGGCCAATTGTACTAAGTGGACTTCATTTTGTATCAAGGCAGCAACTTTATCTGCAATGTTTTGTCTGTAATGTATATTTAGGGTTCATATTTTAATGATTTCAAACAAAAGAGACAGGCTGAACAAGGCAGTGCGTTCGCGTGTGTGCGTGCGTGTGTGTATGGAAGTGAGTTTATGCTAATCTCCCTCCACCATGTCAGCGTGGGCTGACCCTATCCCTTGCATCCTGACTCTTGCAGTCTAAACAAAGAAGAATGACCATGGATTTTTCCCAACTGCACACATACACACCGCCACAGTGTGCTCCAGAGAACACCGGCTATACCTACTCCCTCAGGTGAGACGTCCGGCATGTGTGAGCGCGGGTACGATAAGAGGAACTTGTTGCCGATCAAGTCGATTCGCTCCGCTCGGGTGCTGTTCGTTTAGTCGCAGAGCTATTTGAAGAGGAAATATTTCGTCAGCGATCAGTGTTGAGTTTATAATTCGCCCTGCTTTGACGGATTAGAAACTTCCACAAATTGCCTTCGCTCAAAAGCTTCCGGGGTTGTGGTTTCTATGGCTTTTCTTGGTCTGTGTGTGTTTGCAGTGGAATCACGTGTCTGTTTCTATGCCCTGCAACTTATTACCACCATTACGAGTAAGAAAGCATGATGAGTTCGGGAGGTAGTGTTGTAAACTTGGTAAACAGGTGTGTTTTCTAGTTTTTAGCAGCAGGAACGGTGGGAAACGATAAGGGGTTAAACAAGAACCCACTAAATGTCGGGTGACTTGAGATAGATAGTAGATAAAATTGCTAACATAAACATACATACACACCAACAGGCAGAAAACAAATGTGGAGGTTTAAAATTGTTCCCACTTTTAGAACAACTTGTTTTTTTTTTTCATCATTCGACCGTTGAAACAAAACGGGTGCAGTCCACTTTAAGGTGGAAAGGATAAATCAGACTACTGTTACTGCTGACTCGCACACCAGCGGCACCACTCTTGTTTAAATAATTTGGCGCGATGGCGGGCCAGCCAGGCGAGAAGATTGCATAAAAGACAAGAAGATACAAACGATTACGATCCTTTCACACTTGTACTTTCAACTCATTGACATACCGCAATAGCACATCTACTAGTGTACAATGTCCACACAAGCTGTTTAACACTTGTGGGGTTTCCATTCACCCATTTTTATACAAATTTTTAAGCAATGCAAAAATAAAACAGAATTAGAAATTCGAAAAAGGGCCCAAAATTCACAAAAATGTTTTTATGCTTGTAGCGGGTGGATTTTGAAGCGTATCGAAAACAGTAAAATGCAAATTTTGGCTATAGAAACAGACAAGACCAGATACATGTCACACGTTTTGACTGAATATTACACGCACGTTTGTAGTAACAAAGCAATGGCAGACGATAAAGTATGTTTGGTAGGATGACCAAATTGAAAAAAAAATTAAAATAAAGAAGTGAATATTAATGCAATTTTAGATGGACAACAGCAACAAACAAAAAAACACGCTTGGGTTTATCAAGAATTACAAAAGCAAACTCGTACGACATAGCACGGCGCAGTCGCTTTCTGTTTTTCTTTTTAAATTACTGGTGGGTCACATCTCTATGGTGTATACCGCCACCTGCATTGGCGGACTCCTCTCTCAATATTCGCAAAAGAAGAACAGATGGAAACAGGCATAAGTCGCATGTCCGTTTTGCGCATTTTCAATAAATTTGCTTAAAAATTTGAAACAATTAGATGGAAACCTGACAAATGATATCTAATGTAACAGATACGATTTGGAACGTAATTGTAATGCCCTAACACATGCTCAAGGATGGACACAGCTTCCAGTGCACTTTCAATGACTTTATTGAACAAACTAAATAAACACGTATTAAGCACATTTATACACTCTCTGCTTCCACCACAACTGCCACTAACAAACTGGCTAACAGTTAGCCAGGTAACAGCTAACCGCTAACATGAGCTCGCAACAGTAAACTCGGCACTCTCGATTGTGTAATTGTGTTAGGCTTATTGTTAATTTTGACGTTTGTTACTTATACTTTAGCTAGACAGAGATCGGCCTTTTCCGAGTTTGCGTGCCAGTTAATTGCATGTCATTTTGCCCTGCATAGCATGGGGCTTGACAAACAAATATGAGGCGCTGCATTTGGTTGTGTTTAAGTCAACAATTTAACCTTGGGAGTACTCTAAGCTTCGTTTTAACTTCCCTCACTTGTATTTTTCTCCTTTTTTTCGAGGATGGTCTTTGCTACTCATAGGGTGGGTGTGGTCGACACTCGACGCTTCAGTTTGTGCATGTGGAAGAATGTCGTTGCCTTGAGGGTGATGTTGACAAGAATCGATCCAACCCTCTGTTTGACTTGATGCAGTGTTAGTATGTCCCATCATTTACGTGAAACAAAGAAAATGACCCGTTATTCGATTTACACCTTGTCATGCCAAAATGTATGACGAAAGGCATATTTGCACGCCGCCACTTAAATGCAAGTGAGCTGAAACACTTTCAGGCTGCAGTTTTAAAAAAAGAAAAAGAAAAAGTTGATTGTTGGGCTTCATGTTAAAATTGTCAGCACGGAGGAAGTGATGTTTAAGATGCATGCTCCACTCTAGTGGAGCAAGTGATCCACCTGACCTGCTACGTATACTGGCTAACAACCCCCTCTGAGAAAATGCTGTCAGTATCAGGTCACTTTGGTGACACAAAGCCATATCCAGTCTAGCTAGCTCATTTGAAGAGTGGCTCTGAAATTGTGCTGGTAAACCGCTCTGGAATCCGCCAGGTAAACTCTCTTGAAAGCTCATGCTGTTCTTTTTGAATGCAGTCTGTCATTTGAGAATCTATTAATGAATCTACCTTGCCGTCACAAACATGGCCCTGATCCCGGGATTAGACTAACCCTTTCTGCACTGTCTCCTGCTGCCAAGATTGACAGCAGAGGTTTGTGTTTAAGGGAAAATAAGTCATCTAAATCAGTTTGTGTGGACAAGATCTGTAAACTCAAAAGAGTTGTTCAAAATACCTGCTTTTCTTGTGGTTGCGGCTAGATTTGCATTTTGTACAGTGGCCATTGTGTTCATAAGTGCGTTAGTGTATGCGTTGCCCAGAGTCCGATGACCAAGGCTGTCGGCCCATCTGTTAAAAGAAGTGCAAAGAACAGCGACATGTTTATGGCGCTGAATAGTGAGGCCGTTAGACCGCCAGGTCATCAAATCTACACATACGAGACCCTCGTTGATTTGCAAACATTTGTTAATGATAAATGGAGGCCTGGAAGCTCATATTTGATCTTTGAGGCCAGAACATTTGCACGAGTGATAAACTGCAACAGCGCCACGTGGCCCCTCCCCATACAGAGCAGAGCACTCACAAATACATTTCATATTTAATGATGCTGGAAGTGGGTCAGTGGGGCCTCCGGTGTAGTTTTTTTCTCCCAAGAGAGGACTGACTGGTGTCATTACTATAGTCGAACACTCAGGACAGGAGCACATTGTATACGTTACACAGGAGACCTGACAAAAGATAGGGCTTCAGGATTTCAGCAACTGCAGTAGCAATTGAAATGATTAAGGATAGTTAGTCAGGTTAGAAATGGAATATGAGAGTTGTTAACTGCATATGAAGGCCAGTCAGAATTTTGCAAAAAGAAATGTTTAACAGTACAAGAAAAGTCATAGAGTAAAGACAAGGTTTAAACAAGCCATTTATTACGAGGAGGAAAACAAAGGTTTTGAGAATTATGTCAGAACAGACAGTATCACAAAAATAAAAGAAACGACAGTTTTACAGGAATAAATGTCATAGCTAAATGTAATAAAGGGGAAAACATTTTGGTGTGATGTGCAAAGTAGTTTTTAGAAGAAGAAAGGTGTAATATTATGAGAATTAAGTAAAAAGAAATGTTAAAAGATACTTGTAATTTCACAAAAATAAATTTGCAAGGAAAAATGTCAATTGTAAAGAATAGTAATGCTAATTTTAATGTTAAGCAATAAGTGGTACAAATATGAATTTTAGGGGGATGAAGTCAATGAAATAGATGGTCTCAGGTTATGAGTAATACAAAAATATTAGTAAAGTGTCATTTCAAAAGGGAAAAAAACAAACATTTTTACTAGTGTTGTTCCAATTGGCCTCCCATACAGATTCCGATTGCAATATCAATTGATGCAGATACCGTACCGATACCTAGTTGTTGTTTTTTTGTTAGTTTTTTTTCTCAACATGAAAAAGCTGCCCTGCCTTTGGTTCAGATCATTCAAGGGCTCGGCATGCAGTGAACACGTCACACGTGAGTGTCATACATGAGCAAGACACAAGATGCTGCATCCAAAGTCCTATATTTGCGTCAGAAATAATGGCATGTTACTAGTGCTGTCACTGTCGAATATTTTTAGAAACCATTAGTCTATCGATTATTCAATCAATCAACTAATTGGATTCATTTTAATTTTGCATTAAAGTGTATTACAAACGCATTTTTTCCCTGATTACTGTTTATTAACAAGTGATTGGTGCTTATTTTGTAATTTGTATTCCTATAGTGACTAAAAAAGGTGGATTGATGTTCTACTATGTTACCGGTTCGGTCATTGTTTTCCAAAGTAAAACAGATGTTTGCAAATGTCTTATTTTGTCTTCTTTCATCAAGCACTACAGAAATCAGTGGCCAATTACTGTTGATATGCTGAAATCAGAGGATTTGGACCATTTTAAATAAAAAAATGGGTCCAAACGATTATTCAATTATTAAAATAGTTGTTGACTAATTTGATAACCGATTACTTGTCGATTAATCAATTAATTTTGACAGCTCTACATGTTACTTGTTAGTACTTACCAATGCCCGATACCACTGTTTTAATGCAGTATTGGAACAACACAAATTTTTACCAAGACGGTATTTCTTGTAACATTAAGGACACAAATGGTGGTAAGTATGGTATGTTGTAAATTACAAAATGTGTCATTTTACAAGAATAAAGGATTAATAAGAATTAAACATGTTGCTATGAGTATTGGATAAAGAAATAATAAAAAGAAAAAATTATTTTGATAAGGTAAATGTACTTTTCACAAGAATAATATTGTAATTCATACATTGTGAATTGTACAACAGTACAATGTTATGGATATATAAACATATGGCACAATTTTTTTACCTTTAAAAAAAAAAAAAGTTCAATTTTAAAAGATAGTAATGGAATTGTAAAAACTATGTTTTCCCCTTCCAGTGTGTTCTAATGTCTTTGCGTGAAAGTCAACTTGTCAACATGTGAGTCATGCTTACCAAGACAATGCTGAGGAATGCAACCCAACATTATTGTCTGTGTGTGCGTGTGTGTGGGATTGTCTTCCCACTTAAGCAGTTATTGCTTATGCTGCTGCCGCCACTGACATTTGGCCATGTGTAAAGTGGTGAACACACGGTGTGTTCACCACATATGAGCCACTACCCACCGACAGCAGTAACTCGATGAAGGAAAGTCAGGCGGAGACACGAAAAGGGAGGGAAAATGAGGGTGTGATGGAACGATCCAAATCTGTGGCAAATTATCCTCGCTCAGAGGGAGCTGGATTTCCCTCTACGATCCGAAATGCTTGTAAACACGGGCCTCTGCATCTCAAGGGGATTTTGGTTGCTCTGATGCAGTATTGGGAAGCAAAGATGGCAGCGCGGTTGTTCTTATCTTCTCTCATTTGGTTCTGAAGGGAAATTAGTGGGCTCTAAATTCACACAATGGTTTCAGTGTTGTGAACTGCCCTTTGCTACTTTGCTTCTTTCTTTTCTGTGTATCCACTCCAGTGTTAGTCATTATGTGGACTGTATTGGGCAAGTCATGAATGTGATTGAACTGATGAGTTGAACTAACGAGGATTACTTTTTTTTGTGGCTAACGTAGTTAATCTTTGTATGAAGACTAGAGGGCTGTGTCTAAGCAAGTTTGGACTTTTGGCTCGCATTTTTAACAATACCTCACTTGTGGTTTTAATTTACTAACAATATCAATGGAAAAGAGGTGAATACAATGTTCAGAAAACCAGTTTTACAATTTATTTTCTAGGGCTGGTTCTAATTTAAAAGCTATGGAAGTGCATTAGGCCAGTGAAGGAAGATAAAAGTTTGGCCGGATTCTTACTTTGTTCTCACAATTCTGAATTTAAAGTGGAAATTCTTCCCCCAAAAAAGGTCTGATTTCTGAATTTAAAGTGGAAATTGTCAAAATAAAGTCAGAATTCCTTGGGGAGTTTTTTTGCTCATATTTTAATGGACAACCAGCCTGTCCTATGGCTCAGCCAGCTTTTGGACAAAATAGCTTGCATGCATTATACATAATGTGAAATTAGGGGTGCCCCCCCCCCCCCTCCCTAATACGCAAAGAAGACAGCATGTGAGTGGGTGGTGCATCCATTTAGTGGCAGCGATCCAACATGTATTGTATTGGTGGTGTAAATTCACTTTTTGTCTTTCTCATGGAGAGAATTAGCTGTTTGTTTGGAATTAATGCTATGAATAAAGTGGACCAGTTGGTCTTGCTGCTGTCATTTAAGCAGCGGCCGATGGTTTATTTACATACAGGACGAATGAAGTCGAGTGCTACCATCCTTAAGTTTGTTTTTCAATGACCAAGCTCTTAATTCAATTTACTAGTAGAACCCGACCAATACAGATTTTTTTAGGCTGATGCCAATTTTTAGAGATTAACGTTTATCGGCCGATTACTTTAAATTTATAATGTAAAGGACATTTGTTTCAGAAAGCATTTATCTGGGCTTCATGTGTCCCAGTCATGTTGCCTTCATGCGGTTTCACAGTAAATGTGGACCCACATGTGGACGGCTTAGCTCTCCACTTGCTCCCTGAAGCTAAAGGCTAGCAAACAGTCTACTCTGTCTGATAAGAAAGATACTTTTGGATTTGTGTGCCTGTGATGCAAGACAGCCGGCAGTGCCCACAGAGTGTGGGAAGGGTATCAAAACCTGGCGTTATGCAAGGAGAGAGAGATTCCTGGAAGCCGGTTGTCTAAATGCAAGCATCTTTATTGTCTATGCTGGGGGTCTGTCCGCTTTTCTTGCTTCTAAAATCAGTCTCTGCACTCTCTATTTATATAACTGATGTGGGCTGTTGGAGCCGCATGAGAATGAGCAGCGGACCTGTCGATATCGACGTGTGGAAGAACCGGAAGAGGAAAACGATTAGCCGCTGATCAGATGAAGCCTTCTGTGCCGCTGCTGTACCCAGAAATACTTTTGATTCAAAATCTACTTGTTTGACGGATACATATTTTTCCGCCCAAACAAAGCATCATAGTAGCTTGTAACTTCAGTGACTTGAGGTATCAGTGGCCTGCTTATTATAGCGCTTTGTTTGATACCTTGGACCAGTCATTTGTACGGAACACTCTTCCTGCTTTTACATGAGTCGTCGAAGTTTGTTGGAGATCCATTTGAAGCGGCAAGCACGAATGCTGAGTAAACACGAAAGCACATAATTGGATGGAGGTAGCGGTGTGTAATCCTCAAGCTTTGGATCAGAGTGCCACACCAGTCACACTGCCTCATGAGCTACGTCGTAATATAAAAGTATACGTAGTATTCCACTGCCTCAAACTTTCAATATTTTCCCAAATTCCCAATAATAAACATGCTTTAAAATGAGTATCTCTTTGACAGTGTCAATCGAAACTGAGCATTATTTTAAATGATTTGTTCTGATGACCTTCATGAACCCGTACTTTGTTTAGGCTTTTCCAACAAGGTCATATTGTTTACCTCCTGTAGTTGTCCTTAAGTAGCCTGGCAGTAGCCAGATTGATTTGTGCTCATAACAATATCAGAATCACCTAACTTTTGTTTTGACCAATCACGGCAAAGGATGAAAATGTCGTCACCGAAATGCGACTGTTGTGACTAGCTGATATCATGGCGTTGAGTTTATGTTGTCGGTTTTGCAATGTTGATATGCGGATACAAGAGACTAATTCAGCGAGAACAGAATTAATTGCATCGTCCACGCATTTGTCCACCGGTGTCGCCATGTTTGGTTTGTTTTTTCCCGCGGCTTCGGCGCTTCTTGTTTTCGTCACAGCTGCATATCCCTCCCCCCAAATACAATATCGCTCTGTGATTGGTCCGAACCACCAGTGGTTCGTATCGGTGGAAATCAATGGGAGCGGTACAAGATGGATTCTCGGGAGTTTGTGAACTCACAAATGCCGCGAGAGTACATCTTGCGAGAGCAAGGTTAGCCTTTAAGGGCAACAGTTCAGGACTAGCATATGTGCCTCAGAAGATCTGGGTTTGAATCTCTATGTTCAACCCGTGCTTGAGTGGGTTTTCCAGGCGTCCTCCACATTCCAATTTGATGTTCATTTCATTTAGGAATCTAATTTGCACAATGCATGCCCATAGTTGTGAATTTACTGTAAGAAAATGGATGGGTGGCTGTCATCACTTATAGTTTGATGTTTTGATATATACTTTATTTATCTCTTTTGCTCCCTGTTTTAGAGGAACTTACTGGTAATCCTAGTAAGTGCATCCAGAGTCTTTTCATTGTTCTCAGTGTGTTTGTGTTGGCATGTGTGCCTCTAGCGCTGTGCCAGGTGGGTGTGGCCCTGTGACTCAGCGCAGCATGATCCATGGCAACCTTCAATTTCCAACTTTCACGCAGAGTTTTAGATCAGCGCACGCTGCATTGCTTTTGTTTGTCAATTTGAATGCTTTCGGGACGTTTATGCGGCGAGTGTTTCCAATGAAGGCCGCCAAGGGCAGGCGCTGCCTTTTCTGTTGTCTTGTTTTCCCTTTTGCCTCACGAGTGAGTCACTTCCTGTTGGGTAAACTGCCAGCTGCAGTGAACAACAGCGTGACAGCTTTGCTGTCTCTCTCAATGGGCGCTGTGTCCTGGGTTGGTTGTATTTGATTCTGTCAAAAGTGCAGGCAGTGTCCTCATTCGAAGTGGTCGTGCATTTCTCGCTGACATTGCGTTCATGATTCTCTTGTGCTTGTGTCCTGCTTTTCCCCAGCTCCAGCTACTCAACAGCAGCGTTAGAGTTTGAGAAGGAGCACCAGATTGCCCCGGTGTACGAGTCACCCAGGATGGCACGGCGGAGCCTGCGTCTGCAAACCGTTACCGATCACCATGGCAATGATAGCCTTGTGGACTACCCCCAGATCCAGAGCAGCTATACAACCAAGAAAGATTCACGGTGTGTTTCCTAATATCTGAATGCTGCGGTATACAGTGGCAGTGAATTAACTGTTAAGGTACCTTGAGACAGGGTGATACGATCTGTATCTTTCTTTTTTCCTTACAAAAAAATAAACTATTTTAATATTTTTTCCCCTTCTCATCACTTGAAGAGCAAAGGAAATAACAGTGAAATTATGATGATGATCCTTAATATCTTAGCAAAATTTGAATGTTTCTGTCAAGTAGAAGCTGGAGTTAAAGTAAAATTTGACAACATACCATAATAATCCACATTTGTGTTTCCGGTGTTCTTTCTGCCAGGACGCTGCGGAGCAGAACGCTGCAGTCCAGTTCCAATAGCAGGTCTTTGTCCTTGTGTCAAGCTGGCACGCCGAGGAAAAACTTCAGCTTCTCCGCCGTCAGTACCCCAATTACTAGCAGCACCAGGATGGACGAAAGCAATGCAGCGTTCGATGCCAGCCTGCATACCGGCGCCACGGATCAGGCACACCTGAGACAGCGCACCTTCACTACATCCACAACCACTACAACTGTCGATGGCATCTGGGGTCAGTTTAGAAAATATTTAAAAATGAAATGAACATGTCATGGCATTATTATCTTATTATTAAGAGGGGTAAGAAATAGTAATTAAGTAAACAAAAGATAATAGCAGAGGTGGGCACGTAAATTTTTTTGGAGCGTCTGTGACTAGTCAACAGTGGAGCCGCCCTTCTGTCATCATCTAGCCGTAAATATTATTATAAATATAAACCTAATTGTAATCCGGCGATCGTCAAAAAATGGGCATTTCTGTCATACAGTATGTGCACCCGGTCATAACTGCCGTGAATACCACCGCGCACGGCTAACAAACGCAATACTTTACCTTTTTAGGAACCTTAGCTGTTCAATAACCTGCCTGACTTAAAATGGCACGCTGTGTAGCAAAGTGACTGATGTCAAACAAACTGAGCACTAAACTAATGCTTGCATAAACGTAACATTAATGAGGAATTTACAACAGGAGGAAAACAGTATTCACTTCACCCGAGCTCTACAACACGACCAGCTATCAAAATTGGGAGTCAGGGGAGAGCGGACTAGAGAATGGTGTGTGAGAATGGCAGCATTCTTAGTAATCGTATATTTACTTGTTTACTGAAGAAGAAAAAGAGTGGCTCGGTCCAGTCCCAGGAAAGCAGTGGAAGTACTGTGACGAACTAGGTTGTGTGTGTGTTGCTTTTAGTGCATGTTCTGTTTTGCAGTTTTATTTGCGAGTGTTTGTGAATGCATCACGCCATTCATGGGAAGGGAAGGGAGAGCGCAAGCGGGTAGTATATAGTAGTGTGTTTCTACTAAAACATTGGTTCTATTAATCATTAATTATAAAATGCTCAAATTTTGGTCAAATAAATATATTTGGCCTTATAATTAGGGCAATTCTGTCGAAAACGGCTGTAAAGGTGCACCCAAAGTAAATTTGAAGCTGTTCTAACCATTTGGAGTATCAACATAGTTTTGGTCTCTTTTTGAAGATATCCCTTTGAATTTTTGCCACTGGTGCGACGTCCACACATTAATAAGGGTTCAATTGATTTTTATTTTTGAATAGATAAAATTTAATCAAGTGTTTATTTTTGCATCGGGCAACTTCATACAAAGTGCAATCATTTATCATTATCAATCAAATATCATTTTGAGTTGATTTATAGCGGACAGTTTACACAAGGTGCTAACTCAGACAATTTGGCTATTTTAAATCATTCAAAGTGTTTTTTGTCAACTCAAACTTTATTCAGTGTTAATTTGTCCCCCCTTGAGGCCCAGAGACCAAGTCATTTCTGCTGCTCAAGGAGTAAAGTAACTTCTGTCTAGCAAAGGAATGAAAGTGTATGCCCCATGTTGATAAAAATAGCTACAAATTGAAACAATAATGCTAACCGTTTGAAAAGATTTCATCCCTGGACATGATAATGCTGAGTATAAAAAACGCAATATTAGCGTGATGTCATTTAAAATCTACGTGTTTTGTGTTGTCAGGCAGTACGGCCCACTCCGACCACAGGTCATCGAACATCAACGGCGACGTCGACGCTTCGAAATCCCACGTGACGCTTGCCAACGGTTACGTCTGCAAAGACTGCTCCTTCCATTCGCAAATGAATGACTCTCTCATCACACACTCATCAGCGGCATCCTCGGCGCCGTTATCACGCACGGACGAAGTGTGCACGGATGCCGTGTCTTACTCATCGTCACCGTTCACAAGTATATACTGCAGAGACCGCAGTCGGAAGAACAAGACGGGTGCGTAAATATAAACTTGGATGGAAGAGGTTTGCATCTCACACACGCTGTTGGATAGTTGATTTAACACATTTATTTATTTCTTCTCCTTAGGTGTCCTAACGTCAGTGTCTAATACGTGTGCGCGCGTTAGCAAAAAAGTCCTGGCTCCTTTTGTGTCCATCTTCACTATGCTCTACAGCAGCGCGCTCTGGCTGCACACACGAACCAGGAACGGCACGCCAGCATCAGGTAGACAGACGCATCTTGGATCGCCGTCATTCCGTACAGTCCTGCCTATTGTCTTCTGACGAGACCGCAAATATTGTGCTTTGTAGAGTAGTGCTTCACAATTTTTATTTACGACCCCTCCCTGTAACGACCAACATTAAAATAGTCGCTTTTGGTGGCACAAGTGTCCTGAAAGGTCTATTGGAAAATATTTTTATGAGGATATTTTTTCCCCGTGTTGACACTGCTGCATGTGTGTTTTGACTAAGTGTCTGTCCGCTTGATTCCAGCAGGTGTCTTTGCGTCATGTACGGACTCCCTGAGACAAACGGCGTCCTCCAGTTTGTCTCAAGTGTGGCTACTCAAGCGCAAGATGATGGGTGACATGTCTAAAGACTCTCAAGTACAAGGTAATGCCCCTTTCTTAACACAAGGTCAGAGCTCCCGGCCGCCCTCTTGACTTCTGCTGCTCCTTTGTTTCTCTCATGAGTGTCATTTTAGGATCAATATGTACATTAATTTGACCGTCTCAACTGGAAAATCTGGTGTGTTGCTTTTATGTCAAAACAGTACAAGTTGGGTGTAGTTTTAAACCCAGTGTGATCAAACATTTGTGTTCAAGGACCCACCCCTGCTTTAAAACCTATTTGGAAATAGCGCATAATTGGCAGTTGAGTTGACTGTTCATGAAGGTTATCTTTTATTTCTGGAAGTTAATATTTATACCTACAGTTTGTGAGTAAAGGATGACATTCAATACATTTATGGTTTATTATTATTATTTATTTTTAACGGACATTTTTTTTTCAGTGTCTTATCATTCATTTTGTTATCATTCTTCATCCCAACATACAAATACAAATGCGCTTTGTTGTGTATTTCAGCTCACTCCAGTTATTGTGGGAGCATGAATGTCAAAGATCTGGCGACAGAAGATGCATCACATCTCAATCTCAATGGTTCCCTATGTAAGTACACACACACACCCACACACACAGCCTGTTGTGTGCTGATTGACGAATTAATGTGACCTGCATGACCTGTGTCTGTGGCATTCTGCTGAGGTTACGTGAACCACTTTGGCTGGTCAGCAACTTGTTGACTCCATTAGTGATAGATGACTAGTTTTCTTTTAGTCCAACATGCAAGCTGACACCGTACTCGCCACCAAATCATAACATCATAATCATAACTAATACAATATAGACACTACCCAGTGGAACGTCCAAAGTCGAACACAATTTATTGATTGATGCTGGTTGACTTGCAAATTGTTCTAATTTAAAATGTAGCGTGTAACAATCCGCAGTGTAGCACCGCGCCACAGGGTGGCGCCTCTTTTTTTTTTTGGTGTATGTGCAGCACTTTTTCGTTTAGGCCGTCAATGTATTTGACGCCGTGGACAATCTGGACATGTACGATTATTGTGATGCGGGGTAGCGCCGAGAAGCCCGCTGCTTTTGTGTCCCTTTTAATAAAGTAAGCCTGTGGACTTCCAGATCTTCTGTTGTTCTCCATTTTTGCTATCTCGCTGCGCCGTTCATGGCTGGTCAGCTCCACGCGTTGCAAGCCGTAATAAAACCCTTGCGAAAACTACACAGGCAATATTACAGTTTAATACTAGTCTAGACAAAAGTTAGCCACTATAAAATAAAGTAAAACTACTCCCCTTATTAGGTGTTAGAAATAGTAATGCCTAAAAGCATAGTCATATTTAAATATTTTTGTAAAACAGCCGCAATGTGAATAAACGAGGATTCTACTTGCCTTTGTTCAACCTTACCTTGACCTTGATGACTGAGAATCTACAAAGACATTAAGAATAAGCTATATATTTAGCAAACATTTAGGTATATATTGGTTTTGTGACATTAGGTTAAAACAAAAGTTACAACTGTAACTACAGTTCTGTGAGTCCCGGACGACAGCCAAATGGTGGTGCTTCAAGCACTGCCATCTGGTGGGGAGAGAAGACATTTTGGGGAAAATCTCGACTAACAAATTGGTGGTCTAAGTGTTTTCTTTTACTTTTGAGGCATATTTGGTCCAGAACATTGGTACTGAAAGGCGGGACATTCTGTACAATACTTTGAGCTGATTGGACGATGCAGCATTGTGCTCGTGTGTTTTGACCAATCACGGCCACAGGGGGTGGGGAAGCACGAACTTCTTTAGCAGCTAAAAATGCATGAAGCGCCTCCCGCAGTTCAACATTCAACAAGGAAACGGTGAGTAATTCTGCAAGAAGAGAATTAATTGCAGCGTCCATTAGTTCATGTTAGGTTTGTTTGTTTGTTTATGTTTGTCATCGGCCCTGGCTTCCTGGTTCCGTCACAGCTGCATATCACACCCCAAACAAGTTTGGCTCGGTGGAAATCAACGGGCTTAGTACAAGATGTATTCTCGGGAGTTTGTGAATTCTTAGTTTTGATGCCTTCAGCGAGAATCTACAATGCAAATAGTAATGAGAATAAAGCAAACTGGCACATTGAATGAGGTGTGTGTGAACTTTTGTCCTCTATTGTATATGTGTTGAGGCATCAGCAAGATGTGCTGTGTTCATGGCAGCCTGTGTGTTTTGCATGCCTTTGGCCCCTTTTTGTTATGTGCTTTCTTTGTCTGAATTACCATTTCATTTTTTAATGTTTAACATCCATCTTAGGTCAATTCCTGCATGCTTTTTTGTGTGTGTTTTGATTTTGCTTGCCGTGTTTTGGTGCACGCAGGTGATGACTGTAAAGGGAAGCAGAACTCTGAGACGCACACCGTCCTCACCACTCAGTCGTCCAGGTCTCAGCGCCTGGCGGGGGCGCTGTGGAGCCTTCTGGCTTACACAGGTGGACCGGCGCTCCTCTCGTGCCAAGATGATGATTAGCGCGCGAGCGGTGACTAATCAGCGCTTCCGTTTCCAGGTTACTGCCTCCTCCAGCCGGGTCATTGTGTGGTGCGAGGCGCGAAAGCGTTGGGCTCAGGCGTTGGGACGCTGACGCAGCGATTGCTCACTCTGCTGTGGACAATCCTAGCAGCTCCAGGTTGGTCATGTGTCTCTTGTCCACATCGACTTTTCTCTTCTGGGTTCTGAAGTTGCGATGTCACGCCTGTTCTATTATGGACTTCAATCCGCCCACAGTGAAGGCAGGCCGGGGTCTACTATGGTTTCTTGCCAGTGGCTGGTACCACCTAGCGACCCTCATGTCTCTACTCAATGTCTTCTTTCTGACACGGTAAGTGCAGCAACACAGCTTTATTTATTTTACGTATTTCTGAATTTTTATTTATAAATATTCATTCTTGTCAGTTTGCGTAATATACCAACATGTTACTTCTAGATGCCTTCCCAAACTCTGGAAGCTCCTCCTGCTTCTTCTGCCCCTTCTGCTACTCTTAGGTGAGTTGTTACTAATCGATGCCAGTGCCTAAGTAAATGTAAAGCAAACTATTGGGAAGTGTGTGTTTCAGCACATTCATCAGTAAGATGGTGAAAATGAGTGGGATGAATATTTATTTTCCAAGTCCATTTCCAGTGTGTGCTCCTAAATCATCTACTTTTCTCATTTTCGGACGAATATCATCACTTTTTACACTAATACAGTGAAGCATGTCAGAACAGCGCAGTTAGCAACCAAACACAAATTTCAAAACTTATTTTTTACTGCTACCTCTCTAGTGAGGCACTAGATTTCCTAACCAGAACACGTCTCAAGTGTATGTTGCAAATCAGGAGCTACAATCGGGTCAGTATATTTCACTCCATGCGTGCGCTGATACCAACACTATAGCTTGTGTTTGGGAATTAGAGTGGTACCTTGAACAAAGAGTTTAATTAATGGCATCACCAAGCTCTTAACTCAGTTGACTCTTAATCCAATTATTCCTATTGAAATAATTTAAATTCTGTTATGCCCCCCCCCCCCCCAAAAAAAAACAAAAAACAAAACAAAGATACCACACTGTTTTAAACATAAAATAGTATGTAAAGAAATCACACACATGCATTAGTTACTTTTATGTAATATTCATGTGCCACATCAGGAGCTCTGCCTCCATTTCTTGGATTTACCATTAGCGTCCCCTCCATGCTCCTTGCCAGGGCTGAATAATGATTCGATTTTAAATCAAGGACCTTGAAAAAAAGAATTGCATATTAAATTGCAATATTGAGGGGGAATTTGCAATTACGTTATTTTTCCAAGTGTTTCAGCCCGAGTAACAAGCATTTTTGTTGTTGTTGTCGTTCAGCTTGGTGGCTGTGGGGTCCGTCGGCCGCTGTCCTGCTTGTCTACCTACCAGCCGTAAACCTCACAGAGTGGCGTCTTTCTTCTCCCATCACCTACGTGTCCAACTTGATGCCAGCCTCTGCTCCAGTTTCTGGACCTGCTGCAGAGTTTCCCCAGGGTCAGGCCGCAGCCCCCGTATCACAAATACCGGTAGGTTAGATAGTAAAAGTCAAAAGTTGTTAACCTGGACGGCTAGTCCTCTGAATTTACCCTTTGCCCCCTCCTCAGCCAAGTGCAGTCCCTGGTGTGGACTTGGAGCGCCTTGAACGTCTGGAGCGCCAACTGGCTCTGCTATGGCAGCGAGTCCAGCAGAGCGACGAGAAGCAGGACAAGCATCACGCGGACATAATGGCCCTGTACGCCACCCTGAGGGAGAAGCTCCACACCGAGACCGACAGGGAGACGTTGGGCCTGTGGGTGTCGTCCCTGCTGGAGCAAAGGCTGGCCGTTCTGCGAGGAGAACTGGAAAAGGACCAAGCCCTCCGAGAACAGGTAATATAACACTCTTGATGTTGCTGGTGTTAGTTTCATGTTGCTTACGTTGTCATTTGGCATCCCTGCAGAGCGACGGCCAGCTGAAAGCGCTTCAAGGGAGTCACGCGACACGGTTAGCCGAGTTGGAATTGCTGCTCAGCGCTCTGGCTGCCAAGACGGAGGTATGCTCGAGGCAAAGGCTTGGAATGCAGGTTTGCAAAATGCATGGCCTAAAAAAATTGTGTGTTGTTATTTTCCTGCGTTGTAGGAGGTGCAGCAGAAGCAGCAGCAATATGAACTTGACAAAGAGAAAATGCAAGTAGTTGTTGCTCCAGCAGTTGTCACATCTCCTCTTAGGTACACACACACACACACACACACACACACACTGACACTTTAATGATAAAAGGTAGGAGAAGCTACAAAATGTGTTGCCTTGTTGCCCGCAGTGTGGGAGTGAAGCAGGAGGCGCACGATGCGTTGCAGGCTGAGGTGCATAGACTTGAGCTGGACTTGGGAAAAATCAGGCAGGACCTGCACAGCAAGTGTGAGCAGATGGACTTGCTGGAGCAGAAGGTAAGACGCAAATTCCCTCCTTCCCTCATTGTCTCAATTCACTCAAATGTAATTACTGAACCCCGGCCATTTGTGGAGGATAGTGACATAGACTGACAACACCCCAGCAAAATCAAGTTTTGTGTTTAGATGCCACAAGATGGCAGCAAAGCATAAAGTAAGGAGATTGTTCAAAACAAACCAATTTTAATTGAGGCTCGACGCTCGCTTTTAATTAGAGTTTAACTGATTGATGCCAATTCCAATGTTTGGCAGAAAAATATACTGATAAGTTATTGAAAAAAATTATAATAAAAAAAAAACATATTTACTTTTTTTGGTCCCCTAAAGGGGAGGTCATCTCAATTATTATATTTTTTTTACAATCATATCAACGCCTTCTTAAAATAAATGCCTAAATGTTTTTTTCAGATTCTTCAGGAAACACAAAATAATGTAACCATTTGGATCACGAGGAGATGATTTAGGCAAAAAAAATTTGACTTAGGCAATTATTTTAAGAGGGTGATGATATGTTCTATACAGCCCCACTAGTCTAATCGTGGTATTCTGATTAACATTGCATTTAATGGGATATGAGCAAAGTCCACCTGTTTGATCTATCACAAGGGGCGGCCATTTTGCCACCTAACTAAAATGGCCCCGCCCTTAGATTGATAATAATGGGTGAATTTTCTGCTTTTTTCATACACCACAAATGCAATATTAATCAGAATGCTATATTTTTTAGTTGACTTCTAATAGATGCAATTATGAAGATATGATGCAGTTAGAACATTTGTCCACTTCATTCTTCATTTTTGACAATTTTTTGGGGGGAGTGTTTGAATGTCATTATTTTTGTCTTCTGTTGTAAAGTATTAATATGTAAAAAATTAAAATAATTGACAACAATAATAAACCTACCTTCTCGTAATCTGTTGATTAAATTGACCATCAGATTAATCTGTCAGGATTAGTTTTAGTAATTTCTATACCTTTACCTTGTCTTTCCATCCGATGGCTCAGGTTTCCTCCCAGGTACGTAAAGAGTTGCAGGTTCTGTTCTTCGGCATCGGCTCGCCAGGAGAAGGTCAGGGCGAGTTGCCCGAGTCTCTGCTGGTGTGGCTGTCCCAGCGCTACGTGAGCACGCCAGACCTGCAGGCATCGCTGGCCACCCTGGAGCAGCGCATGTTGAGCGACCTTTCCCGCCAGCTGGAGCTGAGCCGCACCCAGACTCTCAGCGAGGCGGCGTCCAAGGCGGAGTCCATTGTTGGCACGGTGGCCAGCACGGTGCAATGCGCTGCCTCTGCCGAGGGCATGTCAGGAGAGGTACTGGAGTTGGCACGTAATCAAAATGAGCCAGTGTGGAATTTCCAAATGTGAACGACAATTAGAGCTCAAATTCTCTGCAAAGCATTGCACCAAAAGACAAACAGATGTTGTCAAACTTTGGAGGTTCCACTTCACTTTGTATTTTTGAAGGGTATTTATTCATTCCTAATCATGTGCTGTGTATCCCAGCAAGTCCAAGTGATTGTCCGGAATGCGCTGAAGCTCTACTCGCAGGACAGGACGGGCCTCGTGGACTATGCCCTGGAGTCTGGAGGTAAGAAAAAAAAAAATACCGCTGGCACGCAGATCCTGACAGCCCGTGCTAACTGGATATTAGGGGATTAGCTTGCTAGCGTTCCGTAACTGTAGCGCACTCTGTCTCTTATGTAATGAGCACGTGGGCATGAGTAGACTGTTAGAATTTTCCCGATCTTCCTTACACTTTTTATTGTGTGTAGATGCCAAAAGGAGATTTGTTTAAAGTGCTAGTGCATATTTGGTTGCTCATGTGTGATAATACTGTATATCAGCCTCAAGTCAAGGTGGCTTGTTTGCATTGAATCATTTTAACTACTGAATACAGTGTGTGTATGTAACATGGTTTCACGATTATTTACATCTTAAATGCCTTGCCGCCATCGTCATCACTTTTAGGCCCTATTCCCCTCCTCTGGCATTTTGACTCCAAAATACATTTTTGTGTGTGTGTGTATTCAGGCGGTAGCATCCTCAGCACTCGCTGCTCAGAGACGCACGAGACCAAGACGGCCCTCTTGAGTCTCTTCGGCATCCCGCTTTGGTACTTCTCCCAGTCCCCTCGTATTGTCATCCAGGTGAGTCACATGCAGCAATACCCCCAAGCCCAAGGATGTTTAGTAACGCTACATCCTTGCGCTCTATCAGCCTGACGTGCACCCGGGCAATTGCTGGGCGTTCAAAGGCTCGCAGGGTTACCTCGTGATCCGGCTTTCCATGACAATCCGGCCCATGTCCTTCGGCTTGGAACATATTCCCAAAGAGCTGTCCCCCACCAAGACCATCACCAGTGCCCCACGCGACTTCACTGTCTTTGTAAGAAACATGAACCGTTTAAAAAAAAAAAAAAAAGAAAAAAAAAGAAAATCCAATAATTGGGATGTCAGTAATTCAATTTATTTTGTCCTGCTGCAGGGTCTGGAGGACGAGTATCAAGAAGAGGGCGAGTTGCTCGGTCACTACACCTACCAGCAAGATGGAGAATCACTGCAAATCTTCCCTGTTAAGGTCATTTCAATTTTGACAAATTGATTTAGAGTAGGACTGGCTGATTAATCACTTATTGAATTCATTGCCTGAATGCTTTTTTTTTTTAATCACAAACTTGAAGCAGACTATATGCGTACAATCCTTTCTACAAATGTTTTGTGTATGATAATTTAGGGTCCGAGTGGGATGCAATAGTGTAGTTAATGGGGTAGATGCCACGGACTTCCGGGTTTCACACACAAGCGTCGTTTGCGGCCACTGATGGCCGCGTTGCAACACTCGCACCACCCCAAGGCGTCTCAACTCTCTGAAATGCTTCGGACAACAGACAGACACACTACACACTCGCACCCGTAGACGGGAACGCGCAACCAAGACGCGCAAAGGCGGAAGCACAAAAACTGGGACGCGGAACAGGAAACGCAAACAAAGCTGATGTGTGAAAATCAGGAAGTCGGAAGTACCGCCTCCTCCGTGTCATATACCCCATTGCATGGAAGCAGTTATGTATGGCCACAGTTGGCACACAGCCAAACACCCACACTGGATATGACTAATTTGAGCAACAATCAAAAAAACTTTCAACTAAACTAGTTCAGTCATTAGCATCAAAGCCAGACCTACCATAGAAAACCACACGTGACCCCAAGTGGCCAAAAAATGTAATACTGCTGTAATGTTAAATAATATCAATCATTGAAAAATATTCGAGCCATTTTCACCAATGATAAGTGAAGGCAGAAGGAAAAAATCGGATATTTTTTTAGACTTTATTTGAAGACTAATTTGGCCAGCCCTGGTGCGTTGTACTATTCCACACATGTAGCAAAACTTGAACCACTTTGGCCCTTTTTTTGCCTTCCAGGAGCCGACGGAGAAGACTTTCCAAATCATGGAGGTGCGAGTGCTGTCCAACTGGGGACATCCCGACTACACCTGCTTGTATCGCTTCCGAGTCCACGGAGAGCCGCAGCCTCAGTGAAGCAACCACCACTATACACTAACACACTCTATCAATACCCTGGACATCTGTACATACAGAAAAGGCGATCGGAAATACTCCTGGATGTTTAGAATTATGAGAGAAAAGTTGTGGATTGTAAGAAGTAAGTGGGCCGACTGGTGGTTGGGGGTATTTGTTAGTGGAGAAAGAAACACAGGGACGTCTAAATGGAGACTTTTTGGGACAAGAACTGAAGTCCAAATATGTTTGTTTCCTAAGACACCTCTTGCACTGAATGAATCTACGAGGGCACAATACTCACTAAGCAACCTAAAATGGAACCCGGGCCGGTTCCTCCCTCTTCTCGTCCTGCATCCGATTGTGATTTGGGCCTTTTTTTTAAATTTTTTTAAACCTGCTAGATTTATTTGGCCGGCATCATGTGTCCCTTATTTGACGCCACCAGCGGATGGGAATGTTTTTCTACTTTGTGATGCAAGTCACCCTTTAAGGAGGACCCTGCAACACTACAAACACACGACGACGCCCTTCCACTCTGTAAATTAAGCAGCAAAGACAAAACGTGTGAGGGATTTTGGATGGACTCCTTTTTTTACGTACACTTTCTTGAGTGTTGGCTCTGAAAGTCATGTGCCTGGATCTCCAATTGGCAATCAATTCAGAATCTTAATTACGCCTGTGGCTTTTTATTTTCACTTCCTGTCTCCCTACCCACTGCTTCCCTTTATCCAAGACATCGACCGAATGTAATCTGTATTTTATGTCCATCATATAGTCGGTATTTTTATGGAATCTCATCTGCTTTTTATCAGTGTTGATTTATATCAAAAGAACCTGTCTTCTTATTTTAGCCACTGTTTGTTTTGCGGGTAAATGTTTTTGTCAGGATGCACTGCAGATGTGGCACAGGACGTGACTTACTTTAATTGGGGTTGGTGGGGAGAATCGTCATTTTGATTGCAAATAATAGTGGAATGCCTAAATTATGTACAAAAATGTTTTAGCCTACATTATTTATTAAGAGGTCAATGGATAACTGGTATAAGAGTTCTGCCGTGTATATTTTGTCGAAAGCTCTTCAGTGCGTTTTGGAAACATTTTCGGATTGTTTTTTAAGAAAAGATAAATGGCTATTTTTGTTCTGTCATAAGACAAGTGCTTTGAAAAATATTCAAATAAAGAACTTAATTTTGAACCATCCCTCAATTCATTCAATTACATATTACAAAGATATTTTAAATTAATTTACATTGCATAGTTTTAAAAATATACATTTTCTGTATCATTAGCCGCAGACAATTTTGTAAGTTGAGTCTTCAATCAACCTGACATGCATGTTTTTGGAACGTAAGAGGAAACCCACGCAGGTACAGGAAGAAACTGAGGTGAATGTGCTAGTCGGCCACTGTGCCGCCCATTAAAAATAGTTCTACGAAGGTTTTTTTTTTAAGCATTGAAAACACGTGCAAACCCGGTACGCAAATTGGCAGGGACATGTCATTGTAGACGAGGTTGGGAAACCGGTTTCATAGGATTTTTTTTTTCGAGCTGTTAGAAAACAATTAAATTGAAGCTAAAAAAAAAAACGTAAGACATTTTAAACTTTATTTTAATGATAGTACAACTCAAGATTGAGAAGAGTTGCACACCCCCTCATAAATGGGGACGGGGTTGTGTGCCGCATGAACCACTATCACCCCAAATAAATTAATATCAAGTATTAAAACACCAGTGTGAAATTGATGACAGAGAGGCTAAGTTTTTTTTCAAATATAGATGAAAGCCGGCAAAAGGGCTGGTTCTTGAGCACCACCTAGTGGCTTTATGTGATCAAGCCTGTCTACACACACAGTATGTGGTGCGTAGTTACGCTTACAGTTTATTTCGTTATTTAATTTTTTTCATTATGGTTTTATGCAATACATTGCTTTTTTCTTAATTTAAAATTTTGGGGGTTCAATCCATGTCAATTGGATATTTTGCACGGACAAATAGCTAAGAGCTAGGTCACTAACACATTAAAAATCATTTTATTTATTAGCCAAGGCAGACTCTCCTTCATTCTTGAGTATAAAAAAATGTCCTCTGCTGCCCCTTAACACCATAAAGCAAAACATCATGCACTCTGCTCCTTGTGATTTTCCCCATGTTGACATTTAAATGATGTCACAATACTGCTTTGGATAGTTTATTTTTTCCTGGTGGTTTGTAGTTTAAAAGTTCTCACTAGATTGCAAATGTGTTTGTGTCTTGCAATTTCAGAGCATTCTTTTGACAATAGCATAAAGAAGATGGAAGTCCCATGATTATGTTCAACTTCAGATGAGGACCCCAGGAGATCTGAGAAAGCTGGGGACCAAAACAGTGCCTAGTTAACAGAAGTAAGTCAATATCAAGACGTTCTCATTTTGCTACAAAAAAGATTTGGACTTTCCACAAGTCTACGTATAGGTCAAGCTCCCACACTAACTTTTTTTGTTCATAAATTAACTGCAAGCAGATAATTTACAATAAACATCAAAATCACATGAGCCTGTGTGGATAATGACAGGGTGGACACTTTTGGCTAATGTTACCATTTGGCGACCTGGCAATATGATTAAGTTGACAAGTTGACTGTGTGTACTGTTTAACAAATATATTACGAATTTCTGAATGTTTGAAAAAAAAAAATACACATCAATTGATATTTCACTACGACATAATAGACTTGTTAAATTTGACAACATCCAACAGCACATAATAAGTATATACATATTTATTCTACAGCCTCCACTGTTTCAGTCTCCATTGAAGAAGGTGTTGATAAATAGGTCACTTAATAAACATGTTCAGGACCACGAGATGTTATAAAGGTCCAGGAGATCCTCCCCTTTGGCTTACCTTTTATAAATGGAAGAAATCCCAACTCAGTCGAACACAATTTTGACTGAGGTCGCATCCCGCCTGCCATTTCGTAACAAGCTTTATTTCACATTGGTGAGTAACAACAGAAGAAAAAAAGCCACATTTTTCAGATTTGTGTAATTTTTTTTCTTGTTGAGATTAATTCAAATATTTTGTGTATATATTTTACCTTTAATTCCATTTTTTCATTGCTCTTAAGTGAGTTTGCAGGTTATTTTCATAGCATTATAATCCACAACTCTTGTATTCATAGTCAAATAAATGCCAGTAATGCTGTATTAGTATATTGCATATTCATTTTTTTTAAATGTCTTTAATTTATTGAGTATCCTAGATAGTTGTATGATAGTTATAGTTATTATATAATATTTTCTACATTTTTTGAAAAGTTGGTAACATAGCAATACTGTACAAGCATATATAAAAGTAGTAGGCTACTTTCTTAATATTGTACTAGTAATCATTGCCAAAATAAGACATCTCTATATTAAAATCTTAGATATTGGATATTAGACTAATGTTGTACATTGTTGCTATCCTGAAAAACACGTCCATTTTTTTAAAATTACATTTTTGGAGTGTCTGCATTCAGTTTCATCCCATAAACGTAAAAATGTAAAAAAACAACAACAAAAAATTCACAAGACAGCAACGATATATGGGAAAATAATTTAAAAATATATATATACAGTATTAGTATATATTATGAATTTATTTATTTAATTCCAGTCGATGTTGCCAAAACAATACGCCCAAAGGCCATTTGATGTTCCAAAGTTATATTTTTAGGAAGGAAAAAAAAAACATATTTCAATGTTTTGGAGAGAAAAGTTGATGACACACGTATTTTTTTATTGTTACTTTAAAAAAAAAGACACTCAGGTAAATTAAAATGTTTTTTAAATTAAAAATAAATCAATACTAAATAAGTATCATCAGACCGGGCATGTATATTTACTGTACATGTTATATTTATATATTTTTTAAATTACGCAATTGCTTAGGCTCGTATTCATTTAATGGCATGCAGAAAAAGAAAACAATTTCAACTTTTTGTGTGTGTGTGTTCCCACAAAATCCCCCCACCGCCCCCACCCACGCGTAAAACCACAATTGATTCCACGTTGCGTCTCTGGAGGCGATCTTGTCGGTGTGATTAGTCCCGCGAGAAAATCCACAGAGGGAACGGGCTGCCCCTAGTGGCTGCACAAGGAACAGTCATTGCCTGCGGCGGCTTGCACCAAACCCTCACCTCTTCTTTAAAAAAAAGAAAAGAAAAAAGAAGAGGCATTTTGGATATCGCATCTTAGTCTTGGTAGTCCACAAATAAAATAAAATAAATCTAAATTACATACAGAATAAAATAAACACTTGTTAAGGGTATATTCGTAAGATGGCAAAGTAGGCCATTAATGTGCCGTCGGCCGTCCTTTTATTCACCTCAAAATGGGCGTATCTTGGAGCAGGGGTCGTCCCCAGTGATGGAGATGTCCCGTAAACAGAGGCCCCGGGTCCCAGAGGAGGCTCCACAAAGTCACAATAACAAGATAACAGCCCGAGGAGAAGAAGGAGCCCTGATGGGTTTAGAACGTGTTTACACTCTGCTAAAGCTGTTTCGCGTTACAGCGGACCCACACTATATCACGGTTCATCATTTGCGCCACAAGTATGAACTAATAACCTTTAAATCCATGTTCAATGGCAGTCAGCACACACCTGCCACCGGTTCTAGTTCTACTAATTAACCCCAAACAGTTCAAATGTTTGGGTGGAATTTTCCAGATACTTTTTTCTTTCTAGCAGAAGCCTGAAGGTTTTGTGCTGCGGAGGGAATTATGAACAGTTCAACCTTGACTAGGGCCCCAATTCCCCTTAGAGAAGAGGTTGGCAACCTTTACTGTCTAAAGAGCCATTTTAGGCCAAATAAATAACAACAAATCTGTCTGGAGCCACAACACATTTAAACATTGTGATGAAGGAAACTGTGTTAGTGTTAGTCTAATGTACTGAGGGCCCAACAGCTAATTAGAGCTGCACCAGAACACAAAATATAAGGAGCATCCAATATAGATCAGGGTTATTATAGTTTTGGAATTTTTCATTTTAGTTAGTTTTTATTTCGTTTTGAGTTTTTTTATTTTATTTAGTTTGTTTGAATTAGTTTTCAAGGTGGTTCTGTTAATTTTTTATTAGTTTTAGTTATTTCATAAATGCTTGGTTTTAGTTAGTTTCAGTATTAGTTTTAGTTCTTTTTTCTTTTTTTATGTGTATTACTTTTGCGCAATATTTAAAAAACACCATGGGAGAAACGTCATCTGAAGGTGCTTTTCTTTTGGCTGTTGCTAGATGACGTCACTTTTGTGTGACACACTTTCAAACGCCCTTTTTTTGTTGTTGCTTTCTTTATTAATTCACACTTCAACATCCAATTCAAACTGAGCACATAAACAGTGCTGTTAAACAAGAACTTTCAAACGTCCTTATTCCGATGTCGGTACCAGATGTGATCGGGCTGCTAGATTGTATCGTGGTCGTCTAAAGATTACGTCACGCTACAGGATTAGTTGGAAATTGTCCGTTTACAGTTGTTCAATAAAGTTATATGTAAAAAATGAAACAAATTAATAAAGATCTCATTGAAATAACAAAATGTATGGACTAAAATTGTAAAAATGCGAATAAGTCTAAGAATATAAAATCAGGATACTTAAAGATTGAAAAAAATATATAAAATAAATTGAAGCGCCTTCGCGCTTGCCGTCACTACTGCGGCGCTAACAAAATGCGCGATTCACTTCGGTTTGGTTTCTTTTTTAGCTGTTTACAAATCCCAGTGCATCACAGAAACAGTCTTAATGATAATAGAAACAATTAACATTCTAAACTGACAATATTTATCACATCTCAGGCAATTGATTTGTGTATTTTTCATTTATTCAATCTATTTTATTATTTATTCTATATATCTTGCGTTTATATTCTTAGGTTTATTTACGTTTTTAAAATTTCAGTCCGTACATTTTGTTGTTTAAATTACATTTTTAATATTTTCTTTCCATTGTTTGACGTCAAATGGATCATTTCTGGCCAATCATGTAGTGTAGCGTGTTCGTTAGGCGACCCAATTTGATCTGGCAGCCCGTTCACATCTGTTACTGACACCGGTTAATATAAAAAATAAATCTACTTAAAATCACATTTAAAATCATCCCCAAAGGCTCATGCATTAAATTAATTACCAAAGACTTAAACAAAGGACATTTTTGCTATAATTATAGCTGGTTCGAGTTTTGTAAACATAAAATGTAGTTTCAGTTAGTTTTCGTTTTTTAAAAAGCATTTTCGTTTTTATTTTATTTCGTTAACGAAATAGTTTTTTGAATTTTAGTTTTAGGTTGTTTTTTTAAAAAAGTTTTAGTTAACTAAAAATGACCTTGGTCGAAATTCATGTTGTTTTCATAGAGTTTTAGACCTTTGTCAAATGTCTTACATTTTTCACTATTTTTTTAGACATATGGTAATTAATTTTTATTTTTTTTGTGGGGGTGCTTTTTTTGCTTTAAATTATATATATATATATATATATATATATATATATATATGCAATTTTGTGGGCATTTTATAATAATTTTCAGGATTCTTTCTTTTTGGACATTTTGTGGTTACTTTTTGAACATTTTATTTTCTACTTTTTCTTAAATAAATGTTTTGCTTTTTTCCCCCTAAATTTTGTAGACATTTTATGGTTACTTTTTGAACGTTTTTATTCCTGCCTTTTGTTAAATCAATTTTATGACTTTATTTTGGCAATTTTGTGGACATTTTATGGTAGTTTGGGGGATTTTTTTCATTTCATTTACCTTTTGTCTCTTTTTCTGACAACTTAAAAATTTGGATCACTAATTCATTTAAAGGAAATGTTATCTAAAAATTAAGATAAATATGTAAAATAATAATAATAATTTCTATTACGTGTGTTTAGAGCTACACAAGGAGCCACAGGAGAGGGACTAAAGAACCACATCTGGCTGCAGAGCCGCAGGTTGCAGACCCTGCCTTAGAGCAAATGAAGGGAATTATGAACAGTTAAACATAACAGCTTTTAACATAACAGGCTTTGTGCTTACAGTGACTGGCATTTGTATCCATCCATCCATCCATTATCTACCGCTTAATCCGGGGTCGGGTTGCAGGGGCAGCAGATTTAGCAGGATAGCCCAGACTTCCCTCTCCCCAGCCACTTCAACCAGCCGAGAGACATAATCTCTCCAGCGTGTCCTGGGTCGTCCCCGGGGCCTCCCGCCGGTGGGACATGCCCGGAACACCTCTCCAGGAAGGTGTCCAGGAGGCATCCGAACCAGATGCCCGAGCCACCTCAACTGGCTCCTCGCAACGCAGAGGAGCAGCGGCTCGACTATGAGTCCATCCCAGATGACCGAGATTCTCACCTTATCTCTAAGGCAGAGCCCGGATACCCTGCGGAGGAAACTCATTTCGGCCGGTTGTATCCGGGATCTTGTTCTTTTGGTCACGACCCACAGCTCGTGACCATAGGTGAGGGTAGGAACGTAGACGACCAGTAAATTGAGAGCTTTGCCTTTCGACTCCTTCTTCACTACAACGGACCGATGCAGAGTCCGCATCACTGCAGACGCTGTGCCGATCCACCTGTCGATCTCCCACTCCATCCTGCCCTCACTCGTGAACAAGACTTCAAGATACTTGAACTCCTCCACTTGGGGCAAGATCTCATCCCCGACCCAAAGAGGGCACTCCACCCTTTTCCAACTGAGGACCATGGTCTCGGATTTGGAGGTGCTGATCTTTATCCCAACCGCTTCACACTCGGCTGTAAATCGCCCCAGTGAGAGTTGGAGATCACAGCTTGAAGAAGCCAACAGAACCACATCATCCGCAAAAAGCAGAGATGCGATGTTGAGGACACCAAACCGGAACCCTTCAACACCTCAGCTGCGCCTCGAAATTCTGCCGCTAAAAGTTATGAATAGAATCTTTGACAAAGAGCAACCTTGGCAGAGTCCAACCCTCACTGAAAAATAATACGACTTACTGCCGGCAATGTAGCCCAAACTCTGCTTGGTACACCGTACTCCTAAAGCAACCCCCACAGGACTCCCCGAGGGACACGTTCCAACGCCTTCTCCAAGTCCACAAAGCACATGTGGACTGGTTGGGCAAACTCCCATGAGCCCTCGAGGATCCTGCCGAGGGTGTAGAGCTGATCCACTGTTCCACGGTCGGGACAAAAACCACACTGCTCCTCCTGAATCCGAGATTCAACTTCCAGATGGACCCTCTTCTCCAGCACCCCTGAGTAGACCTTACCAGGGAGGCTGAGGAGTGTGATCCCTCTATAGTCCCCCTTCTTAAAAAGGGGGACCACCACCTAATCCAGAGACACTGTCCCCAATTACCACGCGATATTGTAGAGGCCACTCCAGCCTCCAGACAGAGCCTTGAAGAACTCTAGGCGGATATCATCCATTCCCGGGGCCTTGCCACTGAGGAACTTTCCAACAACCTCAGTAACTTCGACCCCAGAGATAGGAGATGCCACCTCAGAGTCCCCGGACTCAGTTTCTTCAAAGGAAGGCATGTCGGTGGGATTGAGGAGGTCTATTCCCGAAATATTCTCCCAACCGACTCACGACGTCCCGAGTCGAGGTCAGCAGCACCCCATCTCCACTTTACACAGTTTTAATGGTGCTCTGTTTTCCTCTCCCGAGATGCCAGATGGTTGACCAGAATTTCCTCTAAGTTGTCCGGAAGTCGTTTTTCATGGTCTCACCGAACTCCTCCCATGTCCTCAGCGACCGCTGAAGCTGCATTCCGCTTGGCCAGCCGGTACCTGTCAGCTGCTTCTAGAGTCCCACAGGCAAAAAAGCCCCTATCAAACTCCTTCTTTAGTTTGATGGCATCACTTACCGCTTGTGTCCACCAGCGGGTTCGAGGATTGCCACCATGACAGGCACCGACCACCCTTACGGCCACAGCTCCAATAAGCTGCCTCAACAATGGAGGCGTGGAACATGGTCCACTCGGACTCAATGTCCCCTGCCTCCCTCTGGACAAAATAAAAGTTCTGCCAGAGGTGGGTGTTGAAACCAGACGTTCCCAGCTGACCCTCACAATACATTTGGGTCTGCCAGGTCGGACCGGAATCTTCCCCCACCATCGGAGCCAACACACCACCAAGTGGTGATCAGTTAACAATACAGGCCCGGCCACCAGATGCTCGCCTTCGAGGCTCGCCTCCAGGCCTGGCTCCAGAGGGGGGGACCCGGTGACTCACGCCTGGGCAAGGGAAAACTAAGTCAATTTATTTTTCTCATCATAAGGGACGTTTTGAGCCATGTTTTGGTATTTGTAATTATTCATTATTCCCTATGTCTTGACTAAGGCAAGACAAAGACTAAGACAAGGTGCAAGGAATTATGAACAGCTCAGAAATAGCATCATGTTTAGACTTCTGCTAGAAAGCACAAAAATGTCGGGAAAAGTCTACTTAAGAGCATCTGAACTTTATTTGGACTGAATCAGGGGCATTTCAGGGTTGCAGGGTTTGGATATTGGTTGTGTAGAAGTTTTTAAATCCCCTGTACTTTTTCCCCATCAGAGTCCACCTCCATGGCCGCCAACGCATCCTGGCCGACGCCGGTGAACTGGACAGCTCGGGACAACGTGACGGCCAAACCCTTCAGCGTGTTTGACGGCTGCGACTCCCAAGTGGAAGGCATCCTGTTTGACCTGACGCTGCAGTGCATCAATGTGGTGGTGGGCATTCCTGCCAACTTGCTGGTTATTGCCGTGCTGGTGCACAACCGCAAAGAGCCAACCACCTCCGACATCTACCTGGGCTCCCTGGCCTTCATGGACGCCTACTTCGGCTCCATGACGCCCGTCAGCTTCCTCAACCTTTACCACTGGCAGAGCAAGGAGGTGTGGTCCGCCCTCAAGTTCTCCTACGGGGTGAAGGACACCAGCGGGCCTCTCTTCCTCTCCTGCATCTGCCTGGACCGCTTCATGGCCGTGGTCTTCCCGCTGGCGTTCGGCCGGCTCCGGCACGTCAAGTACCGGCTGGGTCTGTCGGCGCTGGTCTTCGGTCTCACCTTCGCCTACTCGGCCGCCAAGGTGGTAGGCGGCCTGCCCGACTTCGAGAAGGTGTTCACCGGCGAGATCCTGGCCACGTTCACCTGGATGGTGGTGTGCAACGCCAGCATCTTGTGGGCTCTGAAGAAGTCGGGCGGCGTGGGCAAGGACGACATGCGGCCCATGAAGAGGAAGGCCTTCAAAATCGTGCTGTCCATCCTTTGCATCATCGTGGTCAACTACCTGCCGCCCGTGGCCCTCTTCCCTTTCGAGGACTACTACTCGCCCGACATCTTCCGCTGCTACGTGCAGCCCGTCGGATTCGCCTTCCTCAACATCAGCAGCACCATCCAGCCTCTGGTCTACCTGTCCCGCCTGGACAAGGTCCCGTTCCTGCCGGAAGCCTGCGTCCGCAAGTGGTGCCCCTGTGTCGCACAGGAGAAAGATAAAACGACGCCGAGGCAGACCACATCTAACTAAGGACAACGCTTTTAAATCGGGCCTGCAGTTTTGCCCTTTGTAGTCAGTTATGCAGTGGATATAAAAAGTCTACACACCCCTGATCAAATGGCAGATGTTGTGATAGAAAAATCAATGTGGCCAAGATCAAACTTTTTTCACCACGAAGGTGATTTATGACCTGAAACCAGTCCATTTAAACTCAAAGCCGTTCTAACAGGTGAACACTGGCTGGTGTTTGAAACAGTTCACAATTCCCGCAACCCTGAAAACGTAATTTTTTATTGGATTCAAAATTTTTGCAAAACACGATTGTAATTGAAAATGTTTGCGCTTCATTATCAGGGCTCTTTTTCTTCAACTGCAACTTCTGTCTCAGTCAAGGGTGAAGAAATTATGAACGGTTCTAAATAGCAGCTAGGATTAGCACAAAAGTTTTTTCAGGGAAATCCGAGTCGAACGGATGAACTTTATTTAGGGTTAACCAGAGGCTCCCATTTGACATCACTTACACATTTATTTTTACTTACCTTCTTAATTTTTTTCTTCTTAAGTTGAGTTGTACACGCGAGTCAAATTATTATTTTTTAAAATATCACAATAACTTGACATTTGACCAAGGGTGTGTAGACTTTTTTTTATATCCACTGTATTTGTACTTCACTTATTTATTTTTCTGACAGTTTTTTACTATTACTCCCAAAGTTTAAAAAGGTCAAGTTCAAGATAAATTCAAATATTTTTTTATTATTTTCTTTTTTTAAATCGTGAGCAGGTCCTAGAACTGTTTGTGGCGAGTTGTGTTGTCTTTTGCCAACCACAAATGCCAGACAACAAGCCCCCATTTGTGTCAGAAACCATCCAACCTCACAAAGTGCTTTTTAAAGGGGACATATTGGGGGAAACAATAAAATCGTTGGCTATCTGATTCTTTCTGAAAATGTATATTTGATAAATTAGGGTGTGGTGGCGTTGTGCTAGGTAAGTAGAGCATCATTAAGTTTTGTGTATAATGCGTTCTTTAATTCTTGACACTTGGGGTATTTTGACGTAAACAGACAAGTTAATCAGACACCTTCAGCTGTGCAAAAATGCTCCATTTATTTCAAATGTGTGATTTTGCTTGTTTACTTGTACCATAATGACTGTAAGATACACCAAAGCAAGCAGCCTCCCTTTTGGAAATAGTCATTTGACGTGGCGCCCTCATGTGTACAAAAGCCATAATGCACAATTTGTCTTGTGCTGATTTACAATAACCAAACCACCGTCATGCATTATATATAAAGAACACTATTTGTATATGAGCTAGGAATTATGTGCATTTTTTTTAAAGGTGCAAAAATAGTGCAGGCCTGTTTAGTCTCTTCCAGACATGAACAGCAAACTTATTTTTTAGAAGTTCAATGCAAGACGTAATACAGTGGAACATCTTTGCTAAGAATTTTTTTTTTTTCATGAGCCCCCTTTTCCCCTTAGGAGATGATATAAATTGAATAAATCAACTTTTAAAGAGTCAATCTGTCAACATAATTACTAAATGTAACTAAATGTTTTGGGTAACATGTACCACCATGACAACGAAGCACTCTAAAGCTGCTGTGCCAGCTGTCACGTTGGACTTTTTTTTATTTTATTGGCCCTCCTTTTCTACTCAGTAATGTGTGTCACTCATGGGCAACAATGAGGCACTCTAAAGCAGCCAGGGCAAACGCATTTTCAGGGTGTACACTGTAAAAAAAAAAAGAAGTAATATTTACTTGAAAAAACTTAGTAAAGTTTTTTTCACTCAGAAATTCAAAGTTTTACAAGAAGAGTTTTTAGTACATTTTACCAGTTTATTCAAAAAGAAAAAAAAAGTAACTCAACCGTTGAGGTTGGTAGATGGCTACTCTACCACCTGAGCAATGCCAATCTTGCTGTTTGCCACTATACTGCACATGGTGAGTCCAAAATGAGGCCAAAAAGGGTCTCTTGGAGGTACAAGGATTCCGCCTGAGACCATCAATAGACTAAAACAGCAGGAATGGCATGACTCAGGTAGTCTCACAACCTGAAGGTTGTGGGTTCGTTCCTCAACCCTTGAGTAGCATTTTATATATATATATATATATATATATATATATATATATATATATATATATATATATATATATATATATATATATATATATATATATAAATTGTAATGTCCTCAAAACTCTCCTTGTAAAATTTACTTGGAACTTCTGAGTGAAAAAACTTTAGAAAAAAATATTCAAGTAAATATTACTCTTTTTTTTTACAGTGTAGCTAGCTATAAACTGCGTGATAGATGACTTGCCCGAATCAAAATGGCGAATTCAATAGCGGCTCCGTGAGACTTTCCATTGGAGTTGCTATTGCCTCAACAGCGTGACAAGCACTTTCTCCGAAAGGATTCTCAACGGATGGCCGCTCTGCGTGTAAAAGTAAGGAAGCAGCGTTTCGCCAAAGGTGTGCTCGTACGCGTAAATTAGCGAGTCCATGTCATCGTCCCAAAACTTGACGGTGCCTTTGTCGTAATCCACGTGCACTTTGATCCGCTCCGGCATCCTCCACGGCGCCAGCGCCCTCGGGGGGGAGGTCATGGCCTTGACTTCCCCGTCCCTGAAGCACAGAGTCCAGAATCCGTTCTCGGGCCGGGCGTTGACCTCAGCGTTCCTGGGGATGGACGAGGAGGCCACGCCCAGGAGCCAGTCGTGGTTGTTTTCCGTCTGCACCACCCAGCGGTGGCACCCGGAGCCCAGCGCGGCGGCGCCCACCACTTCGGCGCTCACGTGGAAGCGCTCCGGGTTGTCGGGGCAATACGTCATCTGGTCTTCATAGTGGCAGGAAGTCAGGTCGTCGGACAGGATGAGGCAAGGGTGCGCTGTGTTTGGGTCCAAGGTCACCGGGGCTGAAAGGGAGGAAATAAGATGTAAGTCTCTTTCAAAACACACACAAATTCCTATTCCATGCCGTCACACGTGCACTCACTACACACATGCTGACACACTTACTATAATCAATATGTTCCAGCATTTTCTCCCACACTCTATACTTGAGGTTGGAGATGTGGTTGCTCACGTCGATGAGGATGCCACACATGTTGTCAGAGCCCAAGGTTGTGTTTCTGTTATCACGACCACACACACACGCACACGCACACACTCTGCTCCAGTGACCATATAATTCCGTTGGCCATTCCAAATGTTTGCGTACCTGTCCTCGTGATCTTTAAATTTCTGTGGAAAGAAAAGAGAAGAAATGTCAAAAAATAATAAAATAATTTTCATTAAAGTAAAAACTGTTATATATATATATATATATGTAATAGAATTGATATTAATTTAATGACAATTAGCTTACATTTACTGCATTTTATTTGTTGAATGCCAAGTTTACTTTTACGTTAAATAGCATTTTATCGGTTTAAGAGAATTAGTATGTAGTAATTTAGTAATGTAGAATTTTTTTTTTTTATTTAAAAAGTGTATATAATGGAACCTTTTAATTCATTTCATGATTTTTAAAACTGACAGTATGTATTTTTTGTTTAGTTAATGGCATTAATACATGTTTACATATTTATAGTCATATCCTCATGTTTATTTTTGTTGTCATTTCTATTCATTTACTTTGTTTGATAATTAATGACTTTATTTACTTAATTATTTTTTAACAGAATTTGTATTTATTACCAGTTGCATTTATTCAATAGCATGTTTTGTATTATTATTATTATTAATATTTAAATTATTAATCACTGAATGAATATTTGTTTGACTTATTTAATGGCTTTTTTAGTTTTATTTTGTGACATTTGTATTTATTTTTGAATTTCCTCTTTTGTGAAATGCAATTTGATCTGCAATGTTCATATGTGTAGTTTTTGGCACGCAATACAATAGAGTGAACGCTCGCCACTCAGCACCCACAGACCTTCAACAAGACCATGTCGTCTTCCTCCAGCAGCTGGCGCATGGCGTTGACGCTCTCTGTCAGGGATAGCACCTCGGCCGCCATCTCCTTCATTTTGTCGTTCATGACCGCCATCTTCTCCTCTTCCTCCCGCTTGACCGCCGCCAGCCGGGCCTCCTCCTCTCGACCCAGCATTTGACGGAGCTGATCGAACTGACCCCGGATTAGACGTTGCGTCTCCACCGCCTGATCCTAAAGGGGAGAGCCGTCAGTCAGTTGGTCTGTCATCCAATTTGAGCAATGATTCGCAATCAGGTCAAGTAATACCTCTCTCTACTGTCAAACAGAAGACAAGTGTAGAAAAGAACAGAAAAGAAAATATTTTTTTAAATGATAAGAAAAGATAATGATTAACTTTATTATTTCCACAATGGAAAAGAAGAAGTTCTCTCTCAGCATATCCCCCTTTTGTGGTCAAGGATACCAAACCTCATTTTTAAGGTTTCCCTCTCTCCCAATGTGAAAAAGATTGGCGACAAAAAAAGAGCAATACAAATGAATGACATGTGTGTGACGTGTGCCATTAGCTTAATGCTAGCATACAATGCAAAATGCCATTGATGGGCTAAAGAATAATCTATAATACAACCCTTTAAACAATTGGTATTTGAATATAAACGGTGCATCAACATATCCTTTATCCTCTGAGAAACGACTAATATCACTGCAGTTTTTGGGTCTATTGCAGTAGTTGTAAAAGTCATCTCCGTTTGTATCTTCATACTGACCCCGATAGCCAAGTAACATCCATCAAATTACTTAATAACCGACATTAACTAAGTGGTGCAATATATATATATAGGAGTGTGTGTGTATTATTTAATTTAATTATCTCTCTCTATTCTGTTGTTTTTCTCACTGTAAACTACTGCTGCACTTCTTATTTAATTTTGATTTTATCTCTTTCTATTCTGTTGTTTTTTCCTTACGGTAAACTGCAGCTGGACGGAGTCCAGGAAATAAAAGTATATCGTATCGTATCGTAACAACAACAGAGCCTCTGAATTTATTGTCATGCACAAAGGTTTACGTTTATGAGGTAAAATATCATATAATGCAATTTTTCTTTTGTTCTATTTTAAGTCTATTCTTTTGATTTTGTGTCATTCCTTTTGGTTGCACTGCTTCCCATTCGTGTTTTTTTTGTTTTGTTTGTTTTTGTCCAATCACATTTCAACCTGTGTGTGTTGCCATGTCAGTCTAATCTGCCCGGGGCCTTCAATATCAGTTGTGCTGGCCTATTTAACTTCAGCGATTTTCTTTCTTTCTTTCTTTCTTTCTTTCTTTCTTTCTTTCTTTCTTTCTTTCTTTCCTGTCCGTCTGTCCGTCCATCCATCCATGAACGGGAGTGACTCACTTTGATGTGTTTGAACATGTCGCCGGAGGACTTGTGGATGGTCTGCAACTTGTCCAGTTTGTCTTGCAGGCTCTTGAGGGACTCGTTTAGTTTGTCCTGAAAAGAGAAAGAGATGAACGAGTATACAGTGTTACAGTTTTTCTCCATAGTTTTGGCACATTTCTTGAAATTGAGATGACATTTTCAAAACTGCAAGCTCATTTGGCCAAACAGACTTACATTTGTGCACAACCTATCATCAGTTCATTATCAAAAGGACATATCTATCCCAAAACCGCTTAAACATGCTTCACTCCAAGTTCCTTTCCCAAACAAAGAGTCGGTACAGTCACATTTATAAGATCCTTATCAATTGCTTTGGCTCATTTGCGTTCACTTAGTGCTTTTGCCAAAAAGAACTCGGATGATTTTACACAACTCTTTGGATCATCTGCAAAAACTCATATCTCTCCCAAAACAGCTCACCTATGTGTCAAAATCAAATTTCTATGTCATACAAGTAGTCAGTGCCCCCAAAATGCATCGTCCCTTTGGCATTCTGTGAGCACCACAAGTCAAAATCATTAGATGTTTTCTCACAACAGCTAACAAAATACAGTTATTTATAAAACTGAGGGGGAAAAGGGGATTTTACAAGAGCAGTATTCAAAGTTTACGGTTTGACATACAGTCAAGGAAATTGCAACCGTTTTTATTCACACAAAGTTACTTACACATTAGAGTGCAACAAAAGATAGTGTAAGACAAATTCTGTATATTTATGAAAAACGAAAAAACTAATAACTAAAATCATATCTCGCACACAGCGTAAATGAAGAACCAACTACTAAAACCCTTATACTTTCACTAGCCTTCCCGACTTATTTTGACAATTGAACAGATGATTTTGCACATTATGACTTACACACTGAAATCCTGCTGACATGTTTAGGAGAGGACAGCCATTAGACTGAAAAACAACTAATTCAGTTCGATCAGCAAAATCACAAGAATGTGCTAAATGTGGGCAGATTGTGCTAAGTGTAGGCTAAATGTACACAACCATTTGCACAGATCCACTTGGGCAATTGGGACATGTTCTAAGACATTGGCAATTTGATGGAAGCAATGAGAAATGCCATTCACTTGAGACCACTTGTAAGTTAGTTTAGAGATTTGCCCATGGTATTCTGAAAATGTCATTTCAGTTTCAAGAAATGTGCCAAACCTGTGGAGAAAAACTAATGTTTGAACTGGTTTGAATTCTTCACAGCTGCGCGTGTAAAAATGGACAGACTTGAAGAGCAGCATTCTACATGGAAGTGTTTGCCTGCTTGCTGTAGGTTACAAAACAAGGAGAAGAGAAGCAGAATTTTTGATTAGCTGACGAAGAATTATAATTTTTTTGGGCCATTGGTTTCTTCATT